>NW_028186534.1:5708506-5881068 GCF_003343005.1 Rhea americana | reverse complement strand
CCGGTCGCTGCCCTCACCTGGTAGATGGCGGCCCAGCTGGCGGCCTGGTCGAGCCGGTGGAACTCCTTCTCGATCTCCATGGCGGGGACGCCGCGCCAGGCCTGGCCCGCCGCCGCCCGCTGCTCCGGCGGCTCCGGCGCCAGCTGCTCCCGAGGCCGCGCCTGCCTGCTCTGCATGTCACCCCCGCCTCCTCCCGCCGGAACTACGCAGCCAGCCCCGGCCACGCGACGTCCGGGGCGGCCGCGGGGCGCGCGGCGCGGCGGCGCGCGGGGGCGCCGCCAACGGCCGCTAACGGTCGCTAACGGTCACTTCGGGCGGGAGCGCTCTGTGGCGCGGGAGGAGGGGGAGGGCTCCGGCCGCGCTCGCTCCTTCCCGGAGCCGGCAGGCGAGGGCGGGCGGGGCGTCGCGCCCCCCCCGGCCCCCAGAGGCCGCGGTCCGGCAGGGAGCCGCTGCTGGAGGCGGGCGACGGGGGCCGAGTTCGCGGGCTGCCGCCTGCCGCTCAGCGCCCGCGCCGCGGTCCCCCGGCCGGCCGCGGGCCGCGCAGACAGGTAGGGCGGTGCCGGCAGCGCGGTTTGGGGCAGAAGCCCCAGCCTTGACTA
Source organism: Rhea americana (assembly GCF_003343005.1). Classification (NCBI taxonomy): domain Eukaryota; kingdom Metazoa; phylum Chordata; class Aves; order Rheiformes; family Rheidae; genus Rhea; species Rhea americana. Next base: position 5,880,469 of record NW_028186534.1, on the reverse strand, counting down.
GGTGGCTGGATCTAGCTGGGGAAAAACAGAGCCGTTAGTTCTAGCTCTTGCGTCACAGGCTGTTGCCTTCTCGTTTCGGAGCCTTGAGGAAGTGCTTGAATCGTGTTTTCAAGCTCTTCATCTGTGGCGAAGGRGGATGAGAAATTTTTTAAAAATTCTCGTGCAATCCTCTGTTTCCAGAGGAAGGAACTGTAAGGAAAACATCGAATCTTGCAACGAGTGTTTGGTTGTACCAGTCTGGCAGCACACAAGATGTGCCTGTGTTACTTCAAGGATGGGAGAAGACAACTATATTCTTTCTCACTGCAGTCAGAAGATGAAGAGTTTATATTTCAGTCTTACGCAAGCTGCAGAGTGAAACATTTTTTCAGTTGTCATGTGCCCTTTCATCTAAAGGAATGTGTGATGCCAGAAACTCGGCATGGAGTTTGAGTATTTGTCCTCAATTCTTCGATTTCTGTGTCTGTGAAATGACCGTTACTATCCAGTGAACCATAGTCCTATCCCAGTGGGTAAATATTCGCCGTTCTATTGCACTCGTTTAATAAAGCAACTTCAGATGAAGTTGTAGACTGGATACCTAATATTAGAGAGAGAGCCTATTTCTTCCTGAGCTTCAAGAAAAGAAATTCCAAACATATGGACACAGTTATGCCCTGTATAATGTTAGAGCACACTTTGTTTCCAAAGCCAGGAATTTTTCTTATGTCAGCCAACTTCTCTTTGTTTAGATTATTCATTCTCAGATTTCCTGAAACATGCTATTTCTGAGATTTGGTGCTGGTTTTGCATACTGGTATCTCTAGTATGAGCACTGACCTAAAATGAGGCCGTGAGAGTGGACTTGTAAAATCTGTCATTTTTCTTGAGTAAATTTGGTCATAAATGCCTAAGGCACAGTATGGATTGAAGAGAGCAGTGTCTCAGGAGTGGTAGATATGTCAATGTCACTGAAGACTGAGGCATTTCATAGCTGAGCAGCAGCCCTTGCACCATTTAGCCATTGCTGCTAGAGAAAGCTCTTCCTATTCATTCTACTGTGCGATCTTTGGAAGTGGCTCTGTTTCACGGTTCAGCCCCAGAATGTCATGCCATTAAAGACTAGTTGTATTAGGCTACTTCGATGCTCTCTTGAGAAGAGTGTGTTAGCAGAGATGTGAGATGAGGGGCTTGAAATATGAGAGCAGGTGAATTGCCCACAATAAAGGCAAGCTGTGGAAAGTGTCTTAACAGGATAAAAGACTGGACCTAGGTAAGCAGTGAAGCATTATTCTCTGGTCAGCTGTTGCATGTAGTATAGGGGCGTTAACAGATGGTATTAGATTTATTGCCTTTCTTACCAAATGGGCATTCTCTCAACCTGATTTTTTTGAATTAGGCAGTTATGGTATTAGTGCTGTGATTCAGACATCTTTCCCTGTTAGTAAAAGCAAGAGGATGGGTGACTGCATCTTGCTTTTCTCTTTTTCTGGGTGCTGTGAAGCTGCATCCTTATCCCTGAGTCTGTATAAAGGAAGTGGTGAATCTTCAGCTATCAGACCTGGGGACATAAAGACAAATTTAGTAATTTTGCTGCTTTCCCTTTTCCCTGTTATTTCAGGATCAAGAATTACGAGCATATACGAATTACGAGGAGTCTTACGTATATTGTATGACTGTTGTAGGGGCTTGTAGCAATTTTTTTTATATCCCCTAATACAGACTGGGGTGTAGCTGCCCACAAAATAATGTGACGCAGCCTGGCCTAAAGTTTTTTTTTTAAAAAAAATCAGCAGAACAATGAAACTAACATTGTTCTTTTTATTTAATTTGCAACTCATAAAATGACTTAGCCGGTGTAATCATGTTATAGTCTTTGATTTGCATTTCTGCTAACAATATTCAACACTTTGCGATGACCTATTTTAAAACAACCAGTGTCATAAATCCCCATTAAAATATCTATAAATAAGATGCATGTTGTTTCTCCGCTCTTTGATTTTGAGTGCAACTTTATAGTTGTATTAAGCCAGTTCCTTCAGGCTGCGTCTCCAATGTACAGGTGGAAAGGTTGTCATTCACATGCAGCTCACTTTGTTCTATTGCACTGCATATATTTCTTCCATTATTCTACATTAACATCTCTTTTTTTATTTATTTATTTAACAGAAATACAGTCTTGTGCTAAACAGAGCTCAGACTTGACTGGCATCCTCTAATATGTCCTTCTGGTGTTGCACCTTAGGCATTCCTTGTTCTGATTTTTTTTTATTGCAGTTTAAATTTTCAGAATTGTTACTGTGGAAAGTGGGTTCCATTTTGGTTTTCCCCTAACTTGTATTACAGTATTACACAAGACTCATGTGAATCGTGTGTTATACCGTGGATACTTCGAAGCACCTATAAGTTTAGAATCATAGAAGCTAAATCCGGTGCAACTGGACATGATAATTTGGTGTAAATAGACTATTTTGCTTCTGATTTTATATTGATATAAGTGTAAGTTTTATTGCAATGAAATTATTCTCAATTTCCATTACTGTATGAAAGATAAAGATCGAGCTTTGATCTTTTAACTCTATATTTCTACAGTAAAAGATGAATTTTAGTTTGTATTTTTTTAAATACTGTGGTTAGGTACATAAAGTAACATTTGGGCACAGCTAACTTTAAACCTCCTTGAAGAGGTAAGTGATTAAGAATGGAATTTACAAAAGATAGCATTCTTAGTGGAGACTCAGGATGAGAGACCAAAGTTGTGAGTATCTGAAGTAGGAAGCTATTAAGAAATGTTTTAGTTCATATACTTCTCAGAGGGTTAAATATCTAAGTCAGGGATTCAAAGAAGCATGTATTTCTCAATTCACAGATCAGAGCCACCATCTGGAGTGAGATGCTCTAGCCAGATTACTTTTTTTCATGCAAAGAGAGAAATAGTCATAATGAAGATGAGTTAAAGAGAAAATTACAATAGCCTTACAATAGCCCAAGTCTTAGTTCATCCAGAAGGAGAGTCAGATTCTAGTCCTGTAGATGCTGAATGTTTAGTCTGAGCAAAACAGTTTAGCTTTAATAAGGGAAGCTGACAGATCTCCACACCAAACTCTATGACCTCATGGTCACGCTGTACCACATAGGGTACAACTGAGATGGGAAAGATGTATTTCTCTCAGGCCAGCAAAAGAATTGAATCCAGGTGTGCCACATCACACTTAATAAGAAATCTAGCCACTGAAGTATTAGTTGAAAGGTGATTCCTATTCACGCTCCTTCCTTTGTTTTCAGAAGGTAATGTGCTGGTGTTTTGAGTATGTCTTCAAGATCAGGCATCTCAAGGAACGTAAGTGTAGAAAATCTTTTTGTGAGTCCTGGACTTAGACTAAAGCAAAATGCTGATGTATGCGGTTCTATCAAAAGTTGCTTAATTTTGTGCATGCTGAGAGTTTAGGAAGAGAATTTTAGACTGGCTGAGAAACTTTGTAATCTAGTCAAGGATTCTTGATGTACCAGGCACTGCACAGGCATGTAATAAAGAATTCTGTTGTCCAAAACACTTAAAGATTTATCAGAGAAGATGCAATGATGTGACTGTTGTGACTCAGACAGTAGTAAAATCAGAATGTAGAACTGCTGTCTGTCTTGTAACCCTGCATCCTTTGTACCTCCTAAAATCAAAGGAATCTTACATCTGGCTTTCCTGATGCCTGTCTCTGTCCTGAGCTAAGAAAAAAGAACAAACATATAGTGGGATGAGGATACTGAAATAAGCTGTTACCACAAATCTCATCACAGAGAGGACKKAGKGACTGAATTAGTCACTGAAATTCATTTAAAAAAAAAAAAAAAAAAAGAGAGAGAGAGAAGAAGAAGAAGAAGCAGCCCCAGAGAAGCAACAGAAGTATTTGGATAGCTTGCTGGAGCTAAATTCCTAGAAAACTCTGCAGCTTAACTGATAGAGCAAGGGTAAAACAGAGGAGAGGGCAAAGATATTTTTTCTGGAATTCATGCTGGTGATGTTGTCCTGCAGTACTAAATAAGTCCCCAACTTGAATGGAATGGAGGAGCCTAAATTATTTGGCTCAGTGGAGAGTGAGGTTTTTAGTAATGTGGAAGTCATTTGGGAATTAACTAGAATTTTGCTCCTTCTGAAAGATCAAGAAGCAGGATGAATTTCCATTTCTGCAGTGACTAATTTTTTTTTTGCATTTGGAAGCAAATAAACTTCAAATAATTATTTCATAGTAGCTCCTTCTGATCAAAGGGTGAGAATGTGAGGATAAAAGGTATTAATGGATTTAAGATTCTGCTGTTTCTAGTGAGAGATCTGTTTGTGCGTCGACCTTGGGTTTTCAGTGCTCCCTGAAAATGATTCCTGATTTTGGCTTTTCTTTCTATTTATTTAACTCATAAGTAGAGAAAGAGAAGTTCAAATATTTAAACACAGGTGTGTTAAATTAGGGGAGAGAGAGATTTGTTAATCATGGCTCAGCATCGAGTCTTTTAGGTAGAATGCATGATATGTTTTTATCCAGGACAGCTTCTTTCTGAAACACGTCAGAAACAGTGGCATAGTTTTCTTGCAGAGTAAGGCCTCCTGTGAGTTCTAATCTGTATGAAGTATGTGGTTCACTTGACCTTGTCTCCTAATGAAAGCAAAAGATACTCTAGAGGCTGGACCTGGTGCTAAAAAAGAGATAAACTGAGAGTTGTGGGAGTACAACGAGAATATTAGAAAGTAAATTTCAGTTTGTTAACGTGCAGCAGAAAATTTCGTATGATTTACAAATACTGAAAATCCTTGCTGCAAAGAAAGCAGGGCGCTTAAGGATTGAGGTTATGGGAGATGACCATGAACCCTAAATCTTACAGAATTACTGAAGTTCCACTGTAATAGAGCATCTTGGGGAAAGATGTTTTGTGATGCAGTGCAACACAAAACAAAAGTCCTGGATGGCAGGAAGAGTGTGCAGCTGTGTGGAAGAATGGCACATGTGTTTACAAGCTTCAGATACTTCTTCTGCAGGCAGAGTCAGCATATTCATGAATGACTGAGAAAGGAGGTGAACATGCAAGTGATCTGGTGTGCTAGGGCCTTTGCTGTAGACATGCTCTAATACGGCGTATGACCAGAATGTGGACAGTTTTGCATCACAGGACCAAACTGATGTAGGAAATAAGMTTTATCAGGAGCCAAAGAAACTGCAGACTGGAAAATGAGGGTAAATAATAGAGATGAGCAGGAGAAGCAAATGGAAAAATATATTTCAAATGTCAAAAATCGAAATTGAATTTAAAGGCAACACAAATTTTCTAAATAATGTGATTAATTACAAGGTGATGTCAGAATCATGTATTAATATTTTGAATGGTGCCACCTGCTGGTTAACATGCTTCATCTACAGTAACTCAGAGGTTTTCAGAGCTGAAGAAGGTCACTGTGGTTATATCCCATATGCCACTCTTTGGTAAATTTGTCATCTAGGATAACTGTACCTTTGTAACCATGGTTCATATAACCTAATCTTGAGTTTCAGGGGGATATCTTTATCATAACATGATTCCTACACTGACATAAAACTCAGTGGTCTCCTACTTTAACCTAATTTATTGCATGAGTCTTATGACTTCTCAAATCTTAGCAATTTAACCTTGCCCTAAAGATAATTTCTAGTAAAGAGACTGCTGAGAGGTACAAGTACTTGTAGCAAAAAGAACCCTATGCACACTTAAAAGTAACCACCTGGTGTCACTCTTTTCCAGTGCGTCATACTGTATGATATTAAAGAAATACTAAAATTGCTTACTCAGTTGATACCTTCTTTGGAAATATTATTGTAGACTATTGGGTAGGAGCAGAGCTACTCATGAAATGAATGACTTCCTCTTTTAAATGGACTGTTTTTAGTATTGATTCTGTAATGATAATTGTATCTTGATACCCTGTAGTTGATTTCTATCTTGATACACTGTAATTACCCATTACAGTGTCTCTGATTCTCTAAAGGTGAGCCTGAAATTTAGAATCTCAGTAGATGTAGCATCTCAACCATGGACCAAGGTACTGGAGGAAGGAAGGGAAGATAGGGAGGCAGGGAAGGGAAACAGCAAGGTGCTGAGCAGGCTGCAGCTGCTGCGTATCATAACTACTCTTTTTCCTTCTCCAAAACAAGTATTAGAGGAATTGCTGTCTTGTATGCAGTAAGCATGGCCATCCCCATCACTGAATAATATAAACATCTAAAGTATAGCACAAAATTATTTCTTACAGAAATGCTGTAGGGTCTCAGGCTTAGTCTTTCTAACTTAGGCTGTATGTGACAGCAGAAACTATCCTGTCCTGTTAAGTAATAATTCAAGTTCTATTTTTATTTTCCTTCATTCATAATGTCTTAGAATTGTTAATGTATTTTTGAAAACTTTGCTATAAGCGATGGAAGATTATTAAGAGTTGAAAGTCATGTAACTTTCTATATTGTTCTTTTCCATGCTTCACTGTGAAACATGCTCTTTTCTTGCTGGCAAAATACTTTAGTCTGAAATGCTTCTATTTGTAAAATTGATACTTGCTTAGCTTGGCTTGTTTTGAAAGCTTTTTCGATGACTTCTGAACTCTTTCCTTCTTGATAGGGACTAGTGCAATTTTAGAAAAAAAATCTTAAAACACTATCTAGTGATGGTAGAGATGGAATAAAATAGGTAGTAGGAACAAATGGATTGGAGATTTTATGAGAAAGACTGTTTCATGACATTTCCAGTCCTGGCTTGCTCTGGTTTAAGGACTTGAAATTGCAGTTGAAGTCAAAGGGGGTAATGCATGTTTATACCAATGCTGAATTTTACTGCACAGGCTTCATACTTTTGGATGCCTGTCCCAGTTGAATAGAAGGTATTAAATACATTTTTGGTCTAGAATATGGGCTGAAAAGAAACAGCCACTTGGATCAGACACTTGTGCCCTACAAATGTGTTTAACCGTTTAATAGATATTTAGTCCTCAGATTGCACTCTCCACATGTTCCAGAGCAGCAAAACATTTCCTAACAGCCTATATGAAATTTAAGATCTAACTTACAAAATACTAGATGTTGCAAAATCCTGAAAGTGTTGCAGGAAAATGGGCAGAAGAGATTAAAGGCATTACCGGTAACATAGTTCCTTACAATAATGCAGGTTTTTGTTACTTGAAAATGTGTTATTATCTCAGGACACAACTCTTTTTGCACTTTAGGGAGAAAGGTAATCCTTCCCCAAAATAATTCCAGCCTATATAACCTGAGGCACATTCCTTCCTGATCCCAGTGTATTCTGATTCAGAGTGTTTAATTGGTAAATTGTCCATTAGAATTTGGCACTGGAAAAGACAAGGAGAAGCCAAAATAAAGACTTGGATCCCATTGCTTAATTCCACTGCATAAAAAAGGAAGGTGCTTGTCCAGACTCCAACTTGTATTTCATATCCTCTCTTCAGTCTCCATGATTCAAAGCAATGTGATGAAGAAAGTTTGCAAATATGCAAGTTCTGTTTTATGGTGAGGCAATATTTGTGACTGGCTAAAGCATCATATTTTGATTTCTGGGCTCTTCGTGACTAGTTGCTCGGTTAGCAGTCTTATTCTTAAGGTATTTTGAAACAAAGGTTCTGGGATTGGATGATCAGAATCCTACAAGTAGGACCAGGATACCAAAAACTCTACTCACTGCCCCTGTTAAAAAGAGTTTTTTGCACATGAACATGAGTTTATACTAAACTAGCCTGAAGAAATGATATGTCAGAATTCTATGTGAAGAGGAAGGGAGTAATACTTATCTATTACATATACCTTGAAGTTTTGGTCACCAGTGATTGTGATAAATTGCGTATGTGGAAGGGGTATATAATCTATATATATATATACACACACACACACACACATGCACATTCTGCTGCTTCTGATTTTTCAACTTTTGTAGATGTTTCAGGATGTATTTAAGGTTAATATCATGCTGTAGTGGAAGCAGGTAGAGGTGGAAATTCGTTAGAAAGCCAGAGCTGCAAAAGACCATTTTACCATTGGATGGCACTATAGTCATTAGAGCTCATAATAATCGTATCCTCCTGAAGAATTTTACTCATAAGAATTTTAGGTCAAGCAGCAACTAATAGGGAGATAATCACTGGAAAGATTTTTTTTTATGGCTAATGTGGTAATAATAAAATAAAATTATCCTTTCAGAGCTGGCTCTAATTTTGCAACATTAGGTTTTAGAAAGTCCGCATTCAAGTTTTGCCAGGCTGCTTAGTTTTCAAGATAAAATTTTAAAATGCAGTTGATTCTGGTTTTTGGAACTTATGTACTACGTGCTTTCTGCTGTCATAGAAGATGTTAGGTTATATTTTGTGATTTTTAGGGTATTTTATCCCAGGGCTTCTCTCTTTTATGCTTTAGACAAGTGTTCTATATTAATGAGAAAATAACATATTCAGCAACCATGTCTTTACATCATGCTTTTTCTTTTTCCTCACAGCAGGTATGGCATATCTGAGTATGGACTCCTCTTCACCTGAATATCTTAGAGCTACAGAATGGGTGAGTCTGGCCTTATTGTGGGCCTGTAATTTTGCAAACATAAATATTTTTCATCTCAAGCTGAAGTTCAAGAGAATGCCGGTTCATTCAAAGTTGTGGCTGCTGTTTGTGCATATGCAAAGAAGTATTAACTTCAGTTTGGGTTGATATGCTGTTAGTTTAATACTGAGATAGTATGTCACTAGTATCACTATAACCATAGCATGGCATTCAGTGCAAGCAAGCCATTCATAGCCACTCACATTCCTGTAGGGTTCTGCAGTCTGTACTGAGTTTATTGCCACCAGTACAGGAAGTTTAAAGCTAACCAAATTATATGCATGAGCTGCTGACTAGACTCTGGGCTATATATCCAGATGCAAAGTGTTTGACAGAAATACTGGCCTGTCCTCACCTCCTGTGCCACCTGCTGCTGGTTCCTGTTTTATATCACCCCTTTCATTGTCTCAGCCTAGCTATTTATGCAGCTGCGCTTTGGAATGGATCTAGGAACTCATCTGCTTAATCCCGACCAGGTCTGTGGTACAGCAAACTACATGGCTATAGAACTGTTTTCTAGCATAAGAGAGAACATTGATACTAGAGCAGGAAAGTTATAGAATTAAATATCAATGCTTTAAGCAAGTATTGCTATCAAAGACTTCATATTGTGACACCACAGTGAAGTAAGTCTCCTATTTCAGTGATTTAAATTAAGATAAGGTGATATTTTAAGTGATTCTGTTTGGAGCCTTTTCCATAGGCTGTCCCCTGGATGATGCATAAATATAGCATGGGCTCTGACAAACACAAATTCAATTGTATGCCCAACACAATATGAGCTTAATTTTTATGCCAAAAAAACATAAGCAAGTTCACTATAGGTGGCAGAAACTATCTTGTGTGACGAGAGTGTTCTGAAATTCTTTTTACCTTCAAACTACTATGGTCTAGTTTTAGGTACACCTCTAGATAGAAAAAATTAGTTGTATGAAAATAAGAATATGTCCATTTTAACCAGTATTCTGAAATAGAGGTGACTATATTGCTTTATATATTCCATTCTGTGTGTGTGTGTGTGTATAAAAAATGTCCAACTGTTTCTGGAGCCGTATCTTACTACTTTTGTAGTATGCAAGTTCTTCTATCATTCTGAATGTATTTCCTGTAAAGGGAAAGAATCTCAGATCAGCTCCTTTTCACTTAGTGCAAGAAGAGCTTAATATAACTGCCTTAAAAACTAACAGCACATCTGGGTTGGCAGGAGGTAGATTTACACCTTGTATTTCCTCAGCACTGTGTATAAACAAGCAACCTTCACCTGATATATTTTTTCCAAGTCAGATATAGTGAAAATTCCACTGGCCTACCTTGATAAGCCGGCAAGCCAGACAAATAGTTCTGCAAGGGAAAGAATGCACCTCAGTGCATGGTTGGTGTTGTTCTCTTACCTGCCAGGAGGAAGGGGACCTATGAAACTTTCTTCTAACATATTATCTGAATCTTATCTGCTCAAACACTTCAGAGTTCAGGCAGAACAGCCAAAGTCAATTTTTGATCAGAGTGTTTAAAACCAAAGATAAACAGAAGAGAGAAGTTGTGCGTGGGGAGGTGCTGGGGTGGAGAAGGAACTGGGAGGTGGGATTGGGGAGGGAGCATTTTAACCTACGTTGACGCTTCTGAAATCTTCTTGGAAGTATCTACTCAGATGACAGTGAAATTGCACAATACATAATTGCTGGGGGTAGAGGGGAAGTGGATCTACTGGCTTGTATCCAGGGGCCAATATTCTATCTGATCTCGACAGGTTGATGATACAATGGTTAGTATAAATCAGAGAACAGATTTGTCATAGCTATTACTACTAATCTGACTCTAGAAAGCTTAAAAATACTTTTGGAAACATATAAAAGAGGAATTGATTTTTCAGAGCCTTGTCTACTAATATTTTAAAATGTTAAAATATATGTATATTGCTTTGCTGACTGTGCAGTACTCCAGAGTGCCTGAAACCCTGTAGACCCTCACATTGTACACTGCCGTGCTAGTTCAGACACAGCAGAATCTTTAGTATTTTAGGAATATTTTGTGAACATCCCTGTCTTGCCAGCTGAAAGCAGGCACCTTGATGTTACTCGCACCCAGATTTCTCTGATAACTGGGAGACTAGTTATTCCCCCCACCCTCTACTGAACCAGCTATTCTCAGCCCAACTCTCAAGCCAACTCAGCACTATATTTAAATGGAAATGGTAGTATTTCATCTGTAAAAACTCTCCTTCAGTTTACTGACACCTTGTTTATTGAGTGCTATGGTTTATAAAAGCTACAAGGGCTAATGCTGTTTTGCTGTTTACTGACCAATCACTGCCATTTTTTTCGAGTTGCTATGTCCCAAAGGAAGCTCCAAGAATGATTGTGCCTCAAGAGATGTAATTGTTTCCAATTCTGTAATGAGGATACAGAGTATAAATTGTTTGGCACATCTTTTATGATGAAGCCCTATCCCTTTTGTTATGTGTAATCTGATCTGTGATTAAGGAAAATAAAAGCAAGGTGCAATTCCTTTTTCTATGTCTCCTTCCCTGTTGCATGAATTGTATAGAATGACATACAGAAATATATTTGCTTGAACAGAATTTCAGTGGATTGAGCAGGACTTCAACAAGGAATTCTAATCTGATATTGTCAAACTGTTTCAAGTATAAAAAAGAGAGAAATTAAAGCATTATTATGAAATTAAAACACTGCTGTTACTAATTCTCCTTTCTCTGACAGATAGTGTGATCAGTAATTATGACTAGATCATCCTTTCTATTTTAAGTGAGAGCTGGCCTTGAATTCTGTTTCCTTCTATTCTGTGCCTGCAGAGATTTCCTGCCCAATGTTTTCTGTGAGCTCTTTCTTTGTTTTGTTTGAAGACTTCTGAATACTTTTTGTTTTTAATTGTCAAACCATACTGTTCTTCAAATAATTTCAGATAGAAAATGTGTAAAATTCAAATAAACTATTCTATGAACTAAGAAGTGACAAAAAGCAAACACTATCACATATTTTAAGAGGTCACTAAAACCATCTGACTCTGAAGTCAGTCTTGTTCTCATGTGCCTTACACACAGATGCTTTGCAAAAAAGATATGTGAGTGCTGCATAGGTAGAATTAAAGACTGTGTGTATTTTTCTAGCAGCAAATAGATCTTCTAGTATTATTTAGAATGTAGATAATCCTTTTTTACTGAATTAAGATGGTATCTTGTCCACATTCTGCTGCTTCTTGGTTCTTGTGGAAACCTAGAGTTGGGCAAAACTTGCAGCTTGTGAATTTTCTAGTATATTCTATACACACTGACTAGCTAGGGTTGGCCTCATATGTCATGAAAGAGTGGAGTAATATTTAAGTATGGTTGGAAGAGATCTTGAGAGGTAAAATTAGGGATCAGATACAGTGGTATAATTTCTGACAGATGTTTGTCTATGTGATTCTCAAACAGAGAGTTACAAAGAATATTGGGAGCGGAGGGGAAGAGTACATTGCTGGAGTCTCTGGGAACAGAGTGAAGGATGTATGCAGGAATTTGAGATAGAACTAGGCAGTGCATTTCTACTCTTTTCCCTCACGTTACTTTCTCCCAGCCACATCTGTGCTCATCTTGGCAGCTTGCGGCGTTCGTTCTTCCACAATAGAATGCATGGAGTATCCCTTTCTCAACCTTAATCCGAGAACCACTGAGTAATCAGTTGGGGAGGAGAATGTCAAGGACACAGATTGTACTGGCATAGGGAAACAAAGCATTTAGATGAACATCGATGTTCTTAAAGAGCTGAATGAATGGAGATTTTGTAATACTCTCAGGTGTTCTATTCCAGTGCTTCAGTAGCCTCATCATTAGATATTATATCCTAGTGTCTAACCTCAGTCCTTATTTCCAGTTCTACTTGTAGCTCTGTTCTTAAAGAAGCCATCTTCAAATAAGGTGTTCTTCAGTGCTAAAAAGAGTGTGGAGATTAGCCTGTATGTTTTGTAGGATTATTCTTTATATATGCCAGTAATGACAAGTGATATTCCAATATTATTGTCGTGTATTTTACATTTTAATCATTTTGGAGCAGATACTTTAAGCATCCAAATACATATGTAAAATGTCCACCTAACTTGTTTGCAAACACGTTAGGAAGCTGAACGTGCTGATTACACAGTAACATACGGAAATTAGTAAATTCCTGCAGTAAATGTGGAATGTGGTTGCAATTGTGCAAATTGCATATGTAGTCAGAATAATGAAGGAATAGATCTGCATTTTGAACTTTTGTGTGTCCATTTTTTAAAAAACTTGATTATTTTCTCTGACCATGGCATTAGCCAGTGAGCATGCCACATACAAATCACTTTTGAGTGCTAAAGGATTAAATTGCAAGCTCTCCTTATTTATAAAAGAAGGAAATCCTTGTAGTAGGACTGTTTTCTAACTGTTAAAATAGGAGGAAGTTTAACCAAACTAATTTATTCTGGTTACTATGAAAAATGTTGTTTGTGAAAACGTAAAAGCACTTACAAAATGTCAACATTTCAGTCCTATCTCCACATAGATCAATATGAATAGGTCACAGTAACCTCTTAAAGAGGAGGTCTGCATGACAACCAAAACTAATTATCTAAGGTTTTAGAGAGAAAAACAAACCACCTTTATCCATGGGGTGTCTGCTCTCTACAGGATGATTTATATCAAATAAGTTTGCATGATCTTGTTTTAAAATGGTTTATTTTAACTTTGTATTGTAACAGAAGCAAAACTTCCATCTATTACAAACACTGCCTTTGCATGTTTGATCTAGAAATGTATATTCTGCATTGCTTATTGTTTCACTTTGCTTCTGTGTGAAGTTAGTATCTTTGACAGGCATAATTATAGGAAAACTTACCTACTGCATGTGTAATTATCACCACTGTATGCAGTAAGCTGTACACATATCTAGCTTGGGATAACATTTTCAGAACCTATTAACTTAAAAGCTTAAAAGACATGTCTGTACCGTGTGGTGGTGTGAATTATAGGGTGCTGAACTGACACATGAACATGGTGCACTTCTGCAGATACGTTCCTTGGCAACTCTAAGTAGTGTAGCTTAGCTGTAGCAAAGCTCTAAATTAGTCTTGCCTTTCTGCCTCATCTCTGCCATAATTCAGCAATATTATTTATGATGCTATAGCTAGTGCTCTGTCACTGTGCAGAGTTTTGGAAGTGCATGTATTATTTGTGGGATTGAAAATCTCTCTGGAAATTAAAGATTCAGCCTCCTATGTACTATAAATGCTTTTGCAAATCACAGAATAAGTGTAGGATGTCTTTGTAGATCTTGTGTAACATAAAGTCTGCTCTCTCACTAAGAGCTAAACAGTTAAGTAACTAAAATGCCCTTAAAATATTGTCTAGTCTTAATGTCTTGGAAAGAATTTTGGTTACCTAGATACATAGTCCAGTAATATCAGTCAAATTCCAGGTGCATTATAATTTATGTATTTAGCATTCCTGTATTTTAATCAGAAGCCAGGAAAACATTGATGTATTTGATAGCTTTAATCTTAGAATATGCAATGGAATAGAAAAATCAGAAGAAATGCAAATACTTGGGATTTAGATTCAGGTCCTATTCTTTGGCATATTAACTACAAACTTAAATTTGAAGAGGTCAAATATGAAGTACACTGCAAAGGCTTGAGTCTTCTAATTTTAAGTTTTTTCCTTTTGAAGGCTTTTTATTTGCTACCAATTTCACATGGAGGCCTAGATTCAACAAAATTCTTTACAGCATGGTTTATATGCATACTTAGGAATGTGCCTAACAGGTTTGCTAAATTAGTCAAAATTCTGATATTCTATTTAAAATGTAATACAGAATGCGTAACATAATTTTTTGTTATCTGCCGTGTTGTTGTCTGCATCCACCCAAAGGATGAAGCAGATAAAACTATAATCAGATTCCTCTGACTCTGATCTTTAACTGATGAACAGTAGTTCGGTAAAACTCAGAAGTACCTGGGATATAAATCTTTCATAAATGTAAACCTGAATCATTGCAAACACTTCCTGTAGACTATTTGTCAACTGAAAGCCTCCAAACTCTTAAACATTTTATAATGAGTCTTTGTCACAGGAGTGATTAAAATGTCTTTTTCAGTTCAGGTGCAGTAAAAGCACAAAAAAGTACAATACCACGGTAAAGATGTGGTCACATGACCTAAAGCTGTCAAAAATCACTGTCTGCTGAGCTTCAGTCCCTGACCATGAGGGTATTTTTGCCTGTGCCAATTCTGTAGTAAAATGTGTTAAATTACCATGAAGGCTAAAGGTATTGGAATATAACTTTAATAGGAAATTGAATGGCAGGACCCTTTAAGGAGCCTGTGAAAGACAGTGTTCAGTTGTTTTCCACATATGCTTCTAAATTAATTATGATTACTTAAATGAAGGGAGGAAGTGATCACTTGTGTACACTAAAATGTTTATTTTAGTTGCATTATTGCCAGAATACTGACAACTAAGACAAGAACTCCACAGGAATACAGGTTACTGTGTACCTCTTTGAAATTTAGACACTGCAGGGTTAACCAAAGCTATGGTAGTTTGAAAATCTGAAGTTGCTAGTTTGTGTATTACAGACATCATTTTTGCTACCTGCCACCTGGAAATCTCCAGTATTGATGCTTGTAGCTCTGCAACTATTTTATGTTTTGTGGGATTTATATATGCTATAGTATGTTTTGCAAGGCATTTGTTGAATTGAAAGGGTGAAGAAAGAAACAACGCTTAATGAGGTCCACTGAATGTGTTCTTTCGTACAGAAATTTGGGCTCATGTGGATTGCATTAAGCAAAGAGTCTGCCCACAGGAAAAAACAGATGACACTTTTGGATCATATTAGCTGTCCAAGTGTTGACCAAAATGAAAAATTGAAAACCTTCTCTGACACCTGTAGATCATGAATATTTGATTGACGCAGCACTTATCCCCAGTTCAAGGAACTTTTTGACATTTTAACTTTATGACTTATCTTTTCACAAATTGAAAATCAGATGATGTAGTTGAGAAATTTTATTATGCACAAACTATGTCTTGATCAAATTAGGGAACCTCACTGATGCAGGTTTACATCTAGTGAAGATTTGGCTCTCAAGTTCTGTTCTGCATATTCTATTATCTTGCAAATATATGTATTTATTCTAGTGTAAAGAAAACTGACAAATACCAAGAACAACACACAAAATGTAAGCTGTTAGTTTCTCAGTGGAATAAGCAAGTGCTTCTAAAATACAAATATTCAGTATAAACTCTCATTGAAGGCCATTGGTCACATGATTGTTAATAACCTCGGGGTTTTTGGTTGCAAAGTATTGTTAGTACTTAATAATGGCCAGTCAGTCTGTAAGCATAGGCTTTTACATGATTAACTGAAGTGGCATTCACATTCCTTAATCTTTGAGTAAATCTTATGTTTCCATTACTCAGTTTTTAATTACCTTAACAGTAAGTAGAAAGAGATAGCAATTGAGAACTAGGTACATTAAATTCTGGTCCAATTATACCACCACCTTGCATTGACAATGGAATTAGTAAGGGCAGCTAGCTTCCTCATTTAGATATCCAGTTCAACGTGCAAGAGTCAGTAGTATGAATTTCCACCTCTTTTCATAGATCAAAAATGGAATGGGTAACTCAAACTCAGAACTGCTGGTTCTCAGCCCGCATCATGTAACATCTGTGGCAGTTTGCCACTGATTTTGATGAAAATGAAGTTGAGCTCTTATTACAGACCGGAAGACTTTAACCATTAAGTCTTTATAGCAGTAATGAATTTGTTTTAAAGAAACTGTCAAGAACTCCGAAAGGGGAGCAAACAAACAAAATTCATTTTGAAAGTTCTTTGCATGACAGTCTGTCAGTAAAATCCTATCAAATATTAATTTTTTGTTTGGAAGAATTTGAAGTATTTTACAGTCGATTTCAGAACCATTTTAGCATGAACATTCTATTTTTTTGCAAGGGACTTTTTAAAAGGAACAAGGGACTTCACTTTTGCTACAGCAAAGCATTTTCAAATGTTAGAACATCTTGTTTTATGAGATGAAAAATCCTGTTGCCAAAACATAGTTTTAAGTGCTGGAAAAGTCAGTGTCTTCACAGAAAATTGTACTGTTTTTGTATGATTAACTATACGGATCTGGGAAGTACATTTCACTACTTCCACCATTTCAGCGAATCATGAAAGTCTCTGGTTCAAGATTTTCCTTATCTGAAATAGAGGTATATAGCTAAGCTTGTAAGAGGAATGATTGAATACTGATTCAAGATTTTTAGCCAAACATTGTGTCTAAAATTTCTGATTTCTTAGAATGGAAATTTCATGTTAACTTGTTATAGTTTTTACAAAAAACTTCTAAGATCGAGGATGCAATTTCAAGTCAAAATAAGATTTTAAGAGACCTTCTATTGCAGAAAATCAGTCTAGGGCTGGCACTCACAACAGGAACTTTAACTTTGGTTTCCTATGTTTCAGAAGAGTTCCTTAAAGAAAGATTTGTTTGGATTTTGGCTGCCGATATATGGGTTATGAATTCTCTCTCTTGGAAAAAATCTGAAAGATCTTTATTTTGTTCCAGTCTGGAATACAACTAAATGTTGAAACTTTAGGATTTTTCCCGGATATGTTTTCCCTATCCAGCCATAAGATAGGATAGTTTAAATATCATGACTTTAGCCTTCATATAATCTTATCATCCATCTTGGTTTCATTCCTTCTTTGGGATATGTGTGTACCATGTTTGTCTTGCATCTGTTACACAAATGAACAATGCCATGGGATGCATGAGCCATCTAATAGCTTAGCATTCTGACATTATATCATCAGTTACAATAGGTTGGACTGTGAACATCCAAAACCAAAAAATGTGTGTTTGAACAATAGGATGATTGAGGCTTGTTTGTGTTTAGGTTTGCACATTCTGCACGTAAGCCATTGATCCCAAGTAACAATGAGGATGAGGAAAATCCATTAAGCAATTTATGAAAAATATCATAGACTTGCAAAATCATTAATTTGACAAGTGGCAGACAACCAATTGTGTGTGTGTTTTTATAACAGAGCAGTTTCTTAAGGATTAGAAGAAATCCATAATACTCTCGGCAAAATCCATCTGAGATGAAATCAGAATTTACATTGGACCATCAAAGACTGTGGAAAATCTTGAATTTAATAAGGTTTGTGCATTATTATTTTTATTTTTCATTCCTGTGAGGCACTTAATCAATGTAAAGCCAGGCATGTGAGAAGTACATATGCAGCACAGAATGCAGTACTACTCCCCAAGCAGTGGTAAATACTTAATAATGAAACTTTGGTCAAATAGAAATCTAGAATAGATGGCCTAATATCTTCATAAATACAGAGCAAAGTACGCTCAGTGGTTCTCACTCTGTTGTACGGCAAAGGTGACATTTGCTGCCCAAACACTAGTTTCTCCCCGTCACCCTGAGCTACCATCCTTCTCCACTTCCACTATCCTATGATTTTGTGAAATAAAGTCTCCTGGTTCAACATCCATGGGCTGTGCAGACAGCTGTATTGTGGCAACAATGTGATGCTGAATGGGAAAGGATCCTAGTACAAATTGCTTTATATCTGGTGAGTGGGTAACATGTGAAATTTTATGTAACTAAGTGAAACTTAGGTACATAAAGAATGCCTTGGTAGATTCACAGGTTTTTCCTCAGCTGAATACCTCTGAAGCCTGAATAAATTTCTTAACAATAACATAACTTGAGATAAATACACTTTAGTTAACACTTTTGTAGACGTGGCTAGGTGTAGGTTATAACTTATATCACAGAGATTGTTCCATGCCTGGATAGAACAGTATTTTAGCAGTGTTAAATTCTATCACTGAGAATTTTACAGCTTGGCATAGCTGAATGAATATGCCTGTATTGCTATTGATAATTAGCAAGTTACAGAGATATAATGAAAAAACCAAGATACATTTTATTAAACAGTGGTGCCCCAACTGAAACTCTTCATGGAACAAATATCTATACTTTGGGCAGGGCATTTTTTTCCAGAAGTGTGCAGAGTGGTTATGCTATTGTCCATATTTCTCTAATTCCAGTCTAAGTAGTACCCGATTTCAACAAAACACAATGAGAACGTTTTCCTCTACATATGTCTCTAATGACTGGGCATATTCAACCAAACAGGGATACCAAGCAGATTTCAGTCTACTTACTAATGCTGATTAGGAATCAATTTCACCAAGAAAATGGTGAAAATGGCTTCTGGAATGTATGCCTCTTCATGGCTCCAGTTTAGCTTCAAATCACTGAAGGATGTACATTGCTGATTCCCAAGATGTCCTTCCACTTCTGAATTGAACAGGAATATAGTCCTTGAAGAGGCACTGAAATATATAGGGGCTACCTGGTAGTGTTTCTGAGCAACTTCAAATTCCATTGTCTTTAAATGAAATTTGGCGTTTTCTGTGAGGAGTTTAGGAACTCCAAGGATATATGAGAAAGTGATGAATATCTTTAGGAGGAGGTTTTTACAGGAATTAAAACATTCATCCCTCCAAAAAAAAAAAACCAAATGATAACAGTATTAAATTTTGAATAACTGCCAAATGAAATTTCTGTTTTCTAAAATTGATGTTAGACTGCCATAACATTTACAGATAGTTTGGGAAATTACTCCTAGAAACTTCCAGAAGTTAATGGCTGAACTGATACAGCTTTGAGTGTGGAATTCTCACAAGAATCAAGAAGTGAAGACTTCAGTGCTATTAAAATTCTCATAAAGCCCTTGGTTTCACATTATTAGCTCAGCAGTCTTCGGGGTTGCTAAGCTAATGGCATATTCTGTGTAGTTCTGGAACCTTCACTTAAAATCAGCACTGATAACTTTTGTTGTAAGGTGCTTTTCAGAATCTCAGAATGACTTTCAGAATTGGGATTCAGGTTTCTAGTCTGGATCTTTACAGACTGTACCAGTCTGCCTTGTGTCTGGAGAACTTTTGGGACATCAGAAATACAGGGCACTGAGTTGGGCCAAGATCTGATTTAATAATCTGGATGTAAGTTTATAGGCTTGAATTCCTAAAACTAGGCACTGGGTGCCACATATTGTAATTGAGAACTTAAATACTGAATCCAAGAACTTCACAGGTATCAAAGATTTGGGCTGACAGCAATGTAATTTGAAGCTAATGTCTTCTAAAGAATGGCAGAGCTTGTAAGAATACTTCAGTGAGTTTTTAAAATGCAGTGCACATTTTAAAAAATAAATTATAAATGGTGATGTATATCACATGATGAACATGTTTAGGTTCAGCACAGTGATGCGTGTAAAGCACATAGCTCTGGGGTTTAGGGGCTGATAATTGTATATATTAAAAGATCTGTTAGGTATCATTGCTGAGTTTGATTATTGGTACAATTTAGTTTCACAAATTTTTAATACTCTCTAAGGATTTTTTTAGTACCTCAGATCTCCAATTGTACTTCCTCTTTTTAAACCAGTCTTATCCCTATAATTTCTCTACATAGATGGGAGCTACTTGCAGTGTGAGACATCCTCAGCTCTATGGATACTCATTTTTACCACAGATTTCTGGCTCCTTTATTGGACTTTTCAAAAGAGGCTATGTCATGTGGCAGGATTTGATTCAGAGTCTTAGATGTAGGTCAGAGGTTCAAATCTAGCTTATAATAGTGACAGAGATCTTAACATGTGACAGTTACTCAGTGTTATTTGTGAGATGGGCTTGTTGAGCCTCAGTCTAGTTACTGTTTGATGTTATGAAAATAATCTAGCACTACAACAGCCACTGACGGTAATTTTAGTTCTTGTTTAGCGTTGTTTGTTTGCCTTCCCTTACTTCACTTTAAGAGCTGCTGCTGTAACATGAAACCCATTTTTAGATAAAATCTGCATTATAGGGAGGTGAAAGATCTTTCCAAAAATCAGGCAGCCTATTAGGAGCAGTTCAGAAATGGAATGCAAGTCCTGGGCATCTCACTGCAGTGTGCTGCTGACTAGGGATCGCAGCCCTTGAAAGGGAGCTCAGAATGGAACTCTGTTCCGCCAGTCTCCAGACTGAGCTGAGGCCTGAACTCCCGTAATGGAATGCCATGCTGGGAAACCTCTGCTGTACGGCACCGCATGTACTTCGTGGATTGTCAGTCTGGCATTCTCAATTCGTATCAGCAAAAACAGTCTTAATGGTTGCTATACAAATAGTTCTTAATCTTTTCTAGATTTTTTTCCAACTTTATTTTTTTCCGTGCTTCGTGGTATTTTGGAAACTTACTGGTTTTCATTTTTTCCCCCAGCACCTTAATTGTAGCTGTGAAGGGATTGGAAAGATTTTTTTCCTATCCTCAACCTGCTTTCTGGATTTGGAGTGTTAACTTACCACTACAAACTTTTTCAGTCTCTACTTAAAGACCTGTTTAATATTTAACTCAAATAAACATAACTGAGATTTTTACATAAAACTAGCTACTGAAGACTGAAAAATCTTTTGGATTAGTTTGTTTCAATTCACTTAAAGTAGAAAATCATGAAAGAATAGACCTTTTGTAATAAATACTACAAAAAATAGTAATAGATTTTTTTTTAAGGACATCTTTTCCCTACATGTGCTGTTTGTGCTAGTGAGGCTAGTGCTTCTGAGTATTAACTTGAGAAGGTGCTTTCAAGAAAAGCAAAACAAAAAATTAGGCTTGTCATAATTCGTTTATTTTTCTACTGATTTGCCCCCAGTCTCATTCTCTTAACTTGTTCACTGCAGCTACTGTGATAAGTTTCAACTTGTTGCTGTTTTTTTCCATAGTAAAACTTCTGTCCTAGCGCCAGTACATTATGTTCCTGGTTAGAGCCATGACGTCAAATGGTATCTGGCTCCAGGCCAAAGAACGTTGCTTGGAAGAAGTGAATGAATGAATGGATTTTTTGATTCACATTGTAGTTGCCTCCTTTAGAGCCAGGAATCTTCATGTAATGTTCAGTCAGTTAGGTAATATAAATTTATCAGTGTTCTTTATTAAAACTAGAAGGGACTTCAGAGAAGGTTCACAGTATATAAAGCTGTTCAGAAAAAAAATACTGTTGTAAACTTCAAGTTCAGAACAGATGATAATTACTAGAATCATAATGGAAGAAAGATATGATTCAATACATAGTGACTGCTACACTTTAAATATATTAAATGACATAAGCCTGTACCTGAAATGGTTGATATCTAGAGTTCAGGAAGAGAAAGGGAGGATAAATTTCAGGTTATTAAAATGCCTATGAGCTCATTTAGTATATATTTCTCTCAAAAATAGTATATCCTTAACTTTACATCACAGTATGCTTCTTTTATCTGTGCATTCACAAAGCTGAGAGGGCAAAATTATGATTCAAATCTGAATTTACCCTTATAAATGCAGTAATCCTGAAGTGCAGATACAATTTTGGCCCTACACTTTTACTCTGATTTTTATGAAAATCCTCTCTTAAAATGTCTTTCTCTAGCTCAAAGCTAAAGTTCATTTTGCTACCAATTAATTTTCATGATTTCCTGATGTTTGGATCTTTCCAGGAGGAGTAAGAATGGGGAAACTTGAAAGCATTTCTTGTCTTACTTCTAATTTATTTAGTAGCAGATAGTCTATATTGTATCATTTTCTAGTTTAGTCTCAACAAATGAAATATGGCTAAACCCAGTTTGCAGTACTACTTCCCTTACTGCTTAATGGTAGAATGTGCAAACCCAGGTTTAATTTACTTGTTAAGCAGTATGAACTAGGATAGAGAAACAGCTGAAGGATTTACTGACTTCTTGGTAACCTTCTCTTAGGTACCGGAAGGTCTCCTCAAGCCTTTTCTTCTACAGGGTAAGTCCAGCTGCCACTTTGTTGATCATGTGCTCTAGTACACTGACTATGTTGGTGGCCCTAA
The DNA here is from genome assembly GCF_003343005.1 of Rhea americana. Taxonomy (NCBI): domain Eukaryota; kingdom Metazoa; phylum Chordata; class Aves; order Rheiformes; family Rheidae; genus Rhea; species Rhea americana. The sequence goes on along the minus strand of NW_028186534.1, from coordinate 5,857,953 downwards.
CAATGTGTTACCATTCAGGATAGTTTATGCAGCACTGTAGAAACATGCACTGTAAGTTTTCACTCTACTTAGTTTAGAAAGAAGAAAACTAACATATCATGGAAGATTATGAAAAGAGAACATCCTTTATAACAGAAATCAAACTTACTTCAAACTATTTAGACACTTGAATAAGATACTCTGCATATGGCATAAAGCAGCACTAATGAATTAGGGTTAACATTTGTTATGAGTAACAACATAAAGAACTAGTAACAACATAAAGGAATCAGATATGAGGAAAACAACAGTTGGACAATGGGAACTTTTTTAAGGAAGGCCAGCAGAGGTATTCAGTCAGAGTTGTAGAATACATGAAACAAAGGTGGTAAGGCATGTTGCACCTATATGGGAACAGAACAGGTGACTTTAGCCAGCCGCTTTCAGAGCCTGACATCTTTTGTATGAAGTCTGGTTATTGCAGTCAGTTTCTGCATCCTTTGTGGATGACCAGATTAACACGACAGGAATAACCCCATTATCCCAATACTCATCAGTATCCCAATGTATAGAAAGAGTAAGATGGGGAAAAGACTGGAGTAACAAATAGTCAGGACAGTGTATCCCTCAGCATATGAAATAGGTACAAATTGAGCAGTAGCAGTGCAAATTCTATCACAATGATTACCGTTCTTTTCTGAAAAAAACAGCAGCAAACAGCAAAATTGTTCACCACATCCCCTGTGATGGTATTGACAGTGGAAAAAAATGCCAATTTGTATCATCTGTGACAAATACAGCTACAATGTCTATGGATTCACCATGGCAGTAACAGGACTTGGTGTGTCAGCAGATCAGCCGTCACATGTCTCAGGCCAGATTCAGTAGAACCAGAAGAACTTGCTGAGCTGGTGAAGTTGGGATTTGTAGGAGGGCTTGCAGTCAGTTCTGTCTTCTAGTATGTTTTTTATTTTCCGTGAGTTTTGACATTTAAGCTTGAGATTTTTTACAGCTGACTGAGTGAACAGGGATATAGTGAATCTGTATCATGATGTGGGGAAAAGCTAGCACAGGTGGATTATGGTACAGTGGAGAATATTCCAGTAATTGTAGTTTGCTGAGGTGCCTGGCTTAAAAACAGCAAGAGAACAGAATCATTGCCTTCAATAAGAGTCTTTTACTGGGGAAGAAATACTAACAATTTGCAATGATGCTCCTTGCGTGGTTGTAACTACACTGGCCCTTTGTACTAATGCAGTACAGTGCAATGTACTGTAATGTAATCATCCTGCTTGAGGAAAAACAAGCATTTGCTTCTATATTATGAGTTTCTTCTAAGACAGAGATGAACCTCTGTGCACCTCTCACTTTCACAATACATACTTTCAGAGGTCTGTAGTGTAGACCTAGCCTCAGGCTTTAATGCTGCAGTGCTCTTTTCCTTAGAAATTGCAACAACTTTTTTCCCACAGAAATGAATATCACATTAGTGGGTGTGGATCTTAGTAAGGGTGGACCTCAAAACTTCACATTTTGTTTGGGTTAGTTCCCCAGAATTTCCATGCTCTTAGCCCAACCAATTCAGACTGTTTTGATCAGCAGAATTAAGCACAGTGTGATACTGCTGGCTTTTATTGGTAGCACTTCTGAATGCAGACAGTGTCACAACACATAAGTACAAAGAAGAGGTAAATAATGACAAGAAATTAGCTGGGCTTCCTTGAACCTCCCCAGAAATGTGCTATTTTATTCACAGCAAAGGTTCAGAGCTGCTCATGTTTTAATTGAACCACTTCACTCATTCCTAAATGAAAACAGTTGCAAACAGAGTCCAATGTACGTAACTCCAGGCACTTTAAGACAATCAAGTGAAAAGACTTTTTTTATTTATTTACTTGAAGCTAAAGAAAAATGCCCAAGTTCTGCCCTTGAACAAATCACCACTTTTCACATACTTTACCCCAGGCGCAAGTTCCTTTCCCCTCCCCCCCCAACTCATGAGTTGTTTTTGTTTGTATTTGTGCTTGTATATTTTTGTATATCTTATTTGTTTACTTTTTCTGCTTCTTAAAGTTGTCTCTTCTCTTTAGAAGTGGGGGAGAAGGAAAGAAATTGAGGTGAAACCACAGCATATTTTCATTTTCATGTAACAGATCTTTTTCACAAGCTTCAGCAGGCACTAAGCACCGAATATGGCTTGAGACAATACATTATAATGCCCTTTAGTGAATAAAGAGCTGGGAAAAGAAGAAATATAAGTGTTTACAACATCTATTAAAAGAGAGAAAGAGATAACTGGTTGAGATTTCTTGGTTAACTCTATAGTGTACTGTAATTTAGAATTGTAAAGAATAATAGTGACAATATTTATACTTGTTCACTTTCAGTTTGCCAAAGTCTTTGCAAGTGTGAATAAGTATCATTATATCTGTTTTTCAAAATTATATCCTTAAAAAATAGCAAAACCCCATGGAAGTTAAAGCTAGCATTTTCAGAAGAGAGAATGTCTTTATGTTGGCCTTGTAGATGGCTGCTTAGTGAGAATTCTGTGATGGAGCTTATAACCATGTTGAATCTTAAGTAAAGCAACAGGTCTGCTAACCATCATTAACGAAAATCTCTGGAGGGAGAGATACTTCTCTTACCACTGATTTCAGAGAGGTGAGTTGCCTATAACATCATCATCCAGGAAGATTTCCTTTAATGTGTCAAAGCAGCGTAAAAAGAAGTGATTCATTTATATTATTCCAAGGCAAAAAGTTTATTACTGTGCTCTCTGGGCAGATTCTACAGCAATGAAATTGGATAAGGGGGCCTTAGCATAAAGAAGACAGAATTCTTATTTTGTCCACTTTGGTATGTTTCTGCATATGTACCTTGTGGCAGAATCATCATCATTAGACATGTTCAAGTCAGGATTAGATACCATTTCGTAAGATCTCCCTGGGACACTGAAATCCTAAAACGCTACAGGCAAATGGGCTAGATCCCAGTGGCTCCTTGTTCTGCTAAAACCCAGTTAGAGTCTGAGGAGCACAACACCAGAAGCAATTTAGTTTATCCACCCTTGATTCTGTCACTGTGTCCTTGTTTCACCTTCTTCCACCCAAACATATTATAATTCTCTTCTTGATCATCCAGCGTAACATTCATGTCTTATCAACAGATGAACCTCACATACTTTTGTTCTCAGATAAATTGTGCAAAAAATAACTAGACAGGTCCCATGAAAAGCTGAAGCACTAAATTATCTGTGCTTTTAAATTATCTACTTTTTCTGTGCTTAATTATTTGCATCTACATTAGCAATCTCTACTGAAAAATGTAAATTTGATCAATAGGCTAAATTTGATTAGGAACAATTCCTACCTTTGCTGATGGCGCCTATGTATCTTATTCCTGATGCTGCTAACACTGAGCAGAAGTCAAAGGTAACCTCTGCATCTGCTATATTGAGACTCACTCTCAAAAAATGAAACATTGCAAAAGAAATGTTTCATCAAGAGCTACTCTGATTCTTTTAAATAAAAGGGGGGGGGGGAGAGGAAACCCTGGATATCTGAATTTGTGATTCTGTATATAGGGAAGTTACAAGGAATGTTTATAAATTCAGGTGAGTTCTTAGGCCAGCCACTGCAAATTTTGTGTTTTAAATGGTTAAGTCTTTGTATCTAACTTTTTTAGATGTAATAAAATATTTAATAGATGAAGAAAACATGTCAGTAAAATACCCTTCTTGGGTAAGTGCTGAGTAATGATTGAGTATATTTGAAGGGAAACTGAGCATCATCAGCAGTCAAGATGACAAGGACAATGCCAAAGGTTAGCTTATTACAAAAACATATCCAAAACCACTGTCTGGAAAAGCCAGGTTAGGTTGCAGGATAAAGGCATGAAAGCCCATGATCTATAGAAGTAGTCATCTCGTGTGTTCAGGACATCATGCATATATGCTTCCTGTGGAAAAAAATATTCGCATTTGTTTAATGTTTGTGATTTCCCACTCTTTTGCACATTTTTACTAAAATTCTATAAAAATCATTGCTGTAAAATCAGTTCCTTAGTTAAGAATTGGGGATTTTTTTGCTGAGGAATCATAAAATAGTTATGGTTGGAAGGGGCTTCTGAAAGTAATATAGTCCAACTCCTCTGCTAAGAGGAGRTTACTCAGGATCATGGCCAATTGGGTTTTGATTATATCTAATGACAGGGACACCACAAGCTCCTCTCTAGGCAAGCTGTTCCAGTGCTTGACCATGCTCATAGTTTTTTTTCAAAAAAACAAACAAAAAACCTACTTCTTATCCTGTCACTGGATGCTGCTGGGAAGAATGTGGCTCCATATTCTTTACTATCAGATATTTATAAACATTGATAGGATCCCTCCTGAGCCTTCTGTTTGCAGGCCAAACAGTCTCAGCTCTCTCAGCATCTACTTGTATGTGAAGTGCTCCAAGTCCTTATTTCTTACTTGCCCTTTGATGGACTTGCTCCATTATGTCCATGTCTTTCCTGTGCTGAAGGTCCAGACCTGGGCACAGCACTCCAGATGTGGTCTCACCAATGTTGGGTAGAGGGGAAAAATCACCTTCGATCTGCCCAGGATGCCTGACTGTTTTTCTGTAAAGCTGCTTCCCAGTCAGTTGTCACTCCAGCCTGTACTAGGAGGTAGATACTCCCCAAATGCAAGACTTTGTATTTCCCTTTGATGAACTTCTTGAAGTTCCTGTCTGCCAGTTTCTCCAGGATGTTAAGGTCTGTCTGAGTGGCAGCCCAAGAATCTGGTGTATCAACCACTTGTCCTAATTTTATATCATCTGATTAGGAAAGTGTAATCCAAAGCCAAGGCACCATCCATAGCTGCATTGCAGTTAAGACATACTGTCATGTCCATGTTTTCCATCTCCGGATGTGTGGCAGTTAGGTTGGAGGCATCTGGTATGGTGGCGTTAATGATGTCTAGAAATCCCAGACAAATTTACTATGTCCATGAAACCTACCCAGATGAAATTTCTGAAGAGATGAAGAGGACATATGCAGGAGAGTCTAGATGGATAACAGTCCTAATCCTGTTGAATAATCAGCTGACAGTGGGATTGTGTCAGCTAAGAAAGGAACTTGTGCAAGTCTTCCCATGGCCCCAGGAAAAAAGATTGCATTGAAATCTCAGAGTGATTTTTTTTTCTCATCTCTCCTTGCCTTAGCAAGATGTGACATAAAATAATACATCATCAGAGACATTTTAACTGTGGAACTCCGCTTTTTACAAGCAGAGCAAAAGGTGATGCATATTATATTTCTTTTTGAAAGCACTGTTAAGGATCTTTTGAGTTTGACCTTCTCCATATAGTATACAATAATGTTTGGATGATCATGTTTTGCTTGGCTTCTTTCCAGATTGTTTCTAGTCACTTTACACTTCTCTGTGTGTAATATCTGACTGGTAATTCCCCAAATAGGTGTATAATAATATATTATGTAGTCTTTTTTTACTACCCTCTTCTAGAAAATAAAGGTATTGGCAGTAGTAATGTTTTTCCATTTATTAATAAAGAAACAAAAGTAGTCTTGATGTGGATGATTAGCTTACCTTGTTGTTTTGAGTTTTATGTAGGTATTACCTTCAGGAGGACCAGACCTGGAAGCCCAGGCAAGCTGTTTTCCCTCGAATACTTAGTGACATATCTGCTTAATTAGTTACAATTTCAGCTGTATTTAAYGGGTTGTGCACGTCTGCAATCTTCAGTAATTGGGCATGATACATAGTGCGTTGTATTGAGGACAGCAGGAAGACAGGACAAGCACATTCTGAAGAACCCTCTTGCTGACATGCAGAAAGGAGTGCACAAATTTTTATGGCAGTCTGGCCCTTCAATCACAGTTTAGCTCTGTGTTACAATATGTGATTCACTTCTTTTAGCTATATGGCATAGCAAGATTCAAATAATAACAATATCATTATGATGATCTGATTTAAAAATCTCTAGAGACAGGTCTTTCAGAATTCAGACTGAAATTCAGATTTTTATCTTGGGTTTTATAAATGTTTTTATTCTGATGGTGGATGTTGAATTTGTGTCTTCAAGGTGGAATGTGAAAAATTTGGGCATTATTCCTGACTGCCACTGACTTCGAGAGTGATTTTGAGTAAACTATTTCTGCCTTATGTTTTCCTTAACAGCTTTTGGCATGTGTTTTCCCCATTTATATTAGTTATTTCTGCAGAGTCTGTGTCAGATATGCTGGAAAAATCAAGGAGAAAAGCGACATCTTCTGGATCTCATGTCTGACTCTGCCACCAAATGACATACTTTATTATTACCCACTGCATTCTCTCAATTTATTAGGAGCGGTTCCATTATTATTGCTTTAATGCAAGCTTTGTACCAGTGATAGAAATGTCACATTAATTCAGTAACACTGCCCATAGACAGGAAATGGAATGGCAAACTGGCACATAGGAAAAAGGGGATTTTAGGGGCTAGTTTTTGGTATGAGTATTTCTGAATACAATATTGAAACTCTATTTTGGTCTCACTTTTGGAAGTTTCAGATTTCTCTGAGGTCAAAGTTCCTTTGATGAAGCACTGTAAAGACCTAAAAAGAAAGAGAGGATATAAAAGAAGTAATTGCAATTAAAACTACTTATAAATTATATCATTGAAACACTTTAAAAAGTCTGTGAAGTGGTTAAGACCATTATACACATACATGGGACCTTTTTAGGTTTCAACTGTGTACCTGAAATGTGTTACAACCTCTCAGCCTTCTGATGACGGGCTCTGCTTCAAGATGAAATGCTGAACTATGTTAAGCCATGCAGTGAGCCAAAGAACACGCGAAGGAGTCATATGATCTTGATAGGATAATTAGAAAGCATAGTTCAAGTGTAAGAAGTTGAGGAGTGGGGTAGGGTGTCAGGATTATCACTAGACCAGTCATTCCACTCAGGTGCTTACAAATGGAATCTGGATTTTTGAGGAAAAGCACAAATTTATTTGTCCTTATCAGCAAATGTGTCCAAAGTAAGTACTGTCAACTGTCAAACCTGGAAAGTGCTGTACATACTGTACCCTGACAGTTCAGTCACGATACTGTGAGGTTGTTTACTTTGCTTTTGTATCTTAAGAGCTATACAGGTGTCTGCCTTGAGGGAAGATAAAAAGGGTGGGGGTTAAGAGGGAGAGAATGTTTAACAAGTAGGATGATAGTGAGCGTAGTGCTATGTTGAGAGGATTTGATCGAGCTGTAAGCACATGATGATTTAAGAAAAGCATGGTAAAGATTTTCATTGAAGTAAACAGCAGTTGATACTTTGAGGTGTAGGTGTAAACTTATCCACTAACCAGTGTTCAGATACTGACATTTCTAACAATGGTAGTCTGTGGAACAGTTAGAGAACTTGCAAACCAACTATCCTTGAAATAGTTAAAAATGCAAATCCATCTGAGAACAGGTGGGAGCTGGCAGTAATTTAGACCGTGTGCTTTTACACTATGTTCAGGTTTTACTGAAAGCAGGCTGCATGGCCGTTTTACACGCAAATTTATTTTGATAATAGACATGTGAACATTTGTTTATGTCTTGACTTCAAGATGTCAGTCTTGTGCTTGTTTAAGAGAATAACAGACATGCTAATTGGAAAGGACCTTATTGATCATCTAGTTCAACCTCTTGCTTGAAGCAGAAGCACTTCACTGGAAACTGCATTGTGTAATTCAGAACTTCAGAAGGTCAACGTACTACTTAAAATGCTGAGCTCTTTGGCAGTGATTAGGGAGAGCAAAGGTAGTTATAGACATTCATGACAAAGTGAGCTATCCTAGCTTTAACTGATCGGAATACTCCTGCCTGAGCTGTGAGATACTTTAGATACTCTGGAGTGGCAGAATTTCAGTAGGAAAAAAGAGTTTGAACTAAAACACTCTTGGCATTTTGAAATCTTGCTGCATCTCTGGGGCTTGCCTTACACTTATGAAAAGGGCAGGAACATGCCTGAGCTCTAGAGGAAGTTCAGTTGTATCTTTACTTTTTGCTGTAGGAGCAAACAGCAGGCATAGGAAGTTTCACTGCAAAATCCCGAAGCAGTGTGACTAGCTGAATTGGCTGCACAGCCTGCCAACATCTAACAACAGTGGTCATGAGGAATGTAGCTTGTTTCTTTCAACAGCCTATAGGTGGAGCAGCATGTAGCTCATTCCCCAAAGCATTTTGTCTAAATCTGCTTGAATCAGAATATATCAGAATACCTTTTGCTTGTACTAATGGATGAGTGCAAAGCCACAGTGTAGTTTCAGGAATTGCTGGTCAATAGACTTTCACCATAGAATATATTTAAGAAAGTTCTTCAAAGAAAACGGAGGAGGAGCTAGAATATTCTAATATTGTATGTTGAACGTATTTTTTCTAACTCTAAAAGTAAATGAAGTTTCTTTGTAAGGATATGATTCACTGCTTCCAGCTGAAAAGAGCAATGGTTTGAGGTGAACAATCCCACTATTTTGCATTTTAGTGTTAATTTCCCTAACAGTTTGTTTGATTGATTTTGCAACAGATTATTTTTCATAAGGTTGTAGAGTTATATTGCAATGTTAACTCTGATTTTCTGATGTTTGCTTGAGTTCTTGTTATGCTCTATGTATTTAAAAATAATTACACAAAAGTAATGAAGAACTATTTACATATGCTGCCCTTTAAGAACATAAGATAACTTAGGTAAGTGTTAAGTTTGTTTATTTCAGTTTGTGTTACCTGTTAGTCATATGGTGAAAAAAGGTTAAGTTTCCAGGGGCCTGGAACCAAGGTTACCCATACCAAAGTTTTCAGTACCAGTCAGTACCCTCATTTTCAAGAAAACAGAGATAGTTGCTCTCTCTGTGACCCAGTTATTCAAAGTTGAGGGAAGTTTATTAATTTTCCTGCCATCATTTTGGGATTCCACTGATAGTGTTCAGCAGATCTCTTTGGGTTTTTCTGTACCATTCACCTTCATTTGATTTCATGTTAAGAGCTAAGTTTTATCTGACCTGCACTTTTTTTTTGATTAGATGCTTCAATTTCACTTTAAAGATATCCCAGTTCTAATAAATTATTTCTTTCCTGTTGGCCAGAATTATCTCTTCTTGTGAATCTTTTTTAGAAGGAATACCAGCTTCAAAGCTTAGCTCCTTAGAAATACAGATACAATGTCCTTGCACCCTTTCACACACTGAATGTCAGTGATAGTTAACCACTGGTGCATATACAAACATGATTCATTTTGATAGTGATCTGTGTATTGATGAACCTCACAGAYCTGTAGTATACCTTGGACGAAGAATAGAGATTCAGTGACTTGCATATTCTAACCAGCTCTGACTTACATATGAATATGCTTGAGGATCTGAGCCTCCACTTCCAAGTCTTTCTGGACGTGACGTATTTCTGAGGTTGCAAACAACAGCCTGCTAAGTAGTGTAATGTGCTTTGATGCTAGCACAGCAACTAGATCATTGCARGTTACAGCTGCTTTGGTAGTATATATCTGCCGAAGAGCTTTTTGGGCAGTTTTTGGCAACAATTTCTTTTGAGAGTYGATCTACGATGATAATGTTTCTTTTTAGTATTTCATGTCAGTGAATTCACTATGATTGCTGTGCAGAATGTTTAAATAGACAAATAACAGAAAAAGGAAATAGTATTTCAAGGCAGTAAAATACATGCTTCCAGAGTTAGGATTCTTTCAAATGTACGTATGACTACCACCTTCCCCTAATCTGAAGCATATAAAGTGATCTCTGCTTTCTTTTAATTCAAGATAATTAACAACCACATGAACTCAGTGTTCATATAACAATGGGAAAATTAATGGGAGTTTTTTCTGTCACCATATACAGATGAAGGTACTGGGCCTGCCACCCATACACACAACTCATACAGAATATTTGACAGATACTTAGCTAAGAATATTGACGTGTTGTGATCTGGGAGATGTTTCTCCCCCAAAATGAACAAAACATTTTTTTCAGACAACTATGAAGACCGAAAGGGTGATGCATCATCTTATGACGAAATGTTTCCGGGCCAAATAAAATGTTGTTTTTTTTTCCCTATCAATATCAAATTGGTTGCATGATTTATTGTGATTGTGCCCTGGGGCTGTCTATTATCAGCTATATCTTTCTATAGTAAACTGGTCTGAAAAATGTAATGAAGAGGAAAGAGTAACATCAGATTAACACAGTGAAATGTCACTAAAATCAATAATAATTATTCTGGGCTTGCATTCATTGCCATGGCATTGCATCTACATTGTATGATTGCATCATTGCCTCTTGGGAGTGATGTATTTGAAGACTAAGAATTACTAGCAAAATGTAATTCAACTTGTGAATGATCAATTGTGGTTGATTGTTGCCAGACTGAGAGCAAGATATTTCAGAGAAGAGGGAAAGTACAGTTCTACAAGGGAGAGAATTGATGTGATGATGCTTAGAGAAGTGCACTATTCTGTCCCCTTTTCTCGTGTCCTAGTGGGAATGCAGTTTTCTGTCCCCATGACACAACTGGTTCTTTAGAACTGCTGCTGTAGGCTGTGCATAGGGATTGTCAAACTGTGTGCTTACTTGTCCCTGTCTTCTCTGGAAAGATAGCGGAGGAAACTGCTCCTGTGCTTCTTTATACTTGAGGATTCAGATAATCCTGATTTCCCACAGGGTATTTGTACCCTGCCTTCACTGCTCATCTGAATTCAAGTCATACCAGAATCTGATCTTTAGTTGTCTGGTTTCTCAATTTTCCTTAGTCTTACTTTTCTTCACTTTTGAAATCCTTAATGCGTGAATAATCTACACTTTGGAGGTTGTCTAACTTGAACACGCAACATTAGGAGCCTGGGCAACTCTGTGCTCAACAGGAAGAGAAGATGCCCTGTATTATCCTCTGGCAGAACCTCTTCTCCTTGGTTAAATAAGTAGACTAACTTCTAATTCACACATATGATACTAGATGCCATAGCAGAGTGTAATGGCCCATTTAATGTACATTTTGCTGTCTTTCCCTGTGCCATTAAGACATGAACTAGATGAGGTTGGATTCTGAATTTGCCAAAGCAGGATTTTATTCTGCATGCATCAGTCATTCTGGCTGATAAAATTCCATGGAAGAAAGCACCATTTCTGAATTGCTTTCAGTCATGGTGGAAGCACATCAATGTTTCTGTTGCTCCAGACAAATATTTTAGCTCCAAACTATGGATGCTAAGAATTTCTCAGCTTATAAGCAGTTTAAAAACGTGAACGCCTATTTTCCATTCACTTACACTGGATTTTTACATGTATAGCTTCAGTGACTACTTTGAAGTCATCCTAATTTACACTAATATAAATGAGAGGAGAAATGGGCCTTATAGCTTGCCTGGAAAATTACAATGAGACATTAAGATTGTTTACAGAGGTATTCAAGCTCTGCAAGGAGCAGTGATGCTACAAGAAACATTGAAAGAGAAGAAAAAATTGTTCTGTAAAGCTGTGTTTACACAAAATTCAAGTTTCTTTTTAGACCAAGTTCAGGCAAAATTGACTTAGTTTTCCTTGCGTACTACTGCAGATACAGTAGACATCCTAATGTGATGGAAAAGTAGGTCATGATGCAACTGAACAAATACCAAATGATGAGGCTTCCATTTGTGTTATATATTGTGGATATTTGCATTTATGACATAATTTTTGCTGGTATGAAGGAAACAGCAATGAAAACATTATTGTACAGTCCCAGGACAGAGGTTTTTGGCGGTTCATAGATGCGTGCAACAGAAACAATGTTTCTGAATAAAATCAGAGGGCTAAATGAACTGTAAAGTCATCTGAATGTTTCCATTTGGAATGCTCAATGAAGATTCCTATTTCTAATCCAAGACAGTTTTTATTAGCACTCTGCATTCAGCACAAGCACAGACCAGTTATGAAATCAGCCGAGGTACAGCTTCAGTAATAGGGAAGTTAATTTCTGCATAAACACTAGATTTTTTAAAACCTAGTTGCAACTTGTTTGAGGAAGCCATCAGAACAATTTATGCATTCTCAGGAGCTATGAAAAAAGGAGCTAGATTTACAACACTTTTTTAATGGTATTGCATTTAGAAACCTGTTTGTTCTTCTACAGAATGCCGCAAAATGTTAGTGCAGCACTAACCTGCTTTGTAGCTTCCTTCTTCAAAATTTATCTAAAAGTAGAATCTAATTGTGCTCAAAGACCACTTCTATTGGACTGAGTAATTCAAATGAAAGATGGACAAGTGAGAACTAAAGTGACTAAAGTAAGAACTGCTTTTCATCTATCTTCTATCTAGCCATTCTGTTGGCCTGCATTACCCTTAGTTTGAATTATGTTGCTCATCTTCCAACTATTATCTTGCCACCTGCCAATTTCTGTAAAATGACCAAGAAGGTGCAGTTAATCTGTGGGTAAATACCCAATACTAAGAACCCAATAGTAAGAGTTTTTCATAGAAAATGAGTTTTGGCATGAATACATGAAAATCAACAGCCACAATTCATAATAATTTTTATTTTAACTGATTGTTTTCCAAAGGTGTGACTTCCAAAAGTTCCTCTTTCCCATTTGTAATCTGATGTTGGTTTCATCGCTTCCAGGTCTTAGGTAACTTCTTTGTGTTCTTCAAGTTGTATAACATCCTTTACTCTGGAAAATTGAAAGGGCACATCTGCATGACACTGTGGACAAGAGAAGCAGTGTGCTTTTCAAGTGAATCACCCAACTGTTCCCACTTGCACTTCGGCTAGTATCACGGAGTGAACTTGGAGTGAATGAACTGGGTTTCTTTCAGATGGAAACTGAACTGAAGATGTTCTCCAGGAGCACAGCTGGACAGCTCAAATGACGAATCATGATCATGGGTCAACACTAGATTTAGTCCAGAGTGAACTCCCCACACGTGTAGTGTAACTGCTTAGTCCTCGGTACCAATTGTTTTGATTAAATGGTCCCTCTCTACTGACTTGCTGCTCTTACACTGCGTGACTTGCCAATATAGACATAGTCAGAGATACATAAATGAATAAAGTACCCAACTCCCATTGATCCTCATACTCTTTTGAATCTTTAAACCTTTTGTACCTTCTTTATTTTGATTACAAAATCAATCAAAAATTAATTCTTGCACAGTGGTTTGACGAAGTGATGTTTAAGTGTACTACTTTAATTTCTGAGGCAAAACACTGTAATAGAAATGGGTGCACCTAAGTGTTGGACACTGTCTCATCAGCTTTTCACTGTGTCTTCTAGCAAAGCAGTCAAAACTGATAACACTGAAGTCAAAAGGCTACTAGAGAAGAAGTAATAGAAAAAATAACAGTCCAATTTCAGGTCTGGAGGCATGCCTGAACTATATATGAGAGTTGTGACCCAGATGTGCACTAGCACCACTTCTCTGTTTTTCTTATACTGACATTTCAATGGAGAAGAAAGAAAGACACACAAACTGGATGCTCCAAAAAGTTTCTCTAGCTAAGCAATGAAGTATGATGCAGCATTCCTCAGCAGATAAATAATTATTAAGTGTTCACTGGAATCATACACCTAAAAGTCAAGGTGGTTCGAAAATGATCTAGCCACTACAATAAGACAATTTAGTTGTTAAATACAAAAATACAGTTGTATGGTTGGCTGTCTTCATTATTTTTACTTTCCTTACAAGCACTCAAAATAAAAGTTTTCTGCTGTTCTACGAGAAAAACAAATGAAAAAAAACTTATTTAGATCTCAGCTAGTTTTTCCTGACTTTTTATTCATTAGTTGTTCCAAAACAATCAAATGTTTGCATGTGTTTTTTGCAATACTTAATTGATTTGCTTTGATCATTTTATGCTCATTATATGCCTTTTCCATAAGGATTCCTGGCAGGATTTTTCAGTGAATGTTACCAGTTCAGATCCATTTGTATCTGAAGTTTATTCTCTCAGGGCTGAACTTGCAGACCACAGTAAACATGTGTTTAACTTTGTAGGGGTAATCCCACTGACTGTCACTGTTTACGGTATGTCAATTCTGTTTAAGTCTGACCAGCTTCTAGATTTTGAAATAAGAATTTATTTTTTTATTGAGTTTTAAATGTCTTTTCACTTTATAAATGTTTGTATGTGTATCCACATATATATGCCTCTGTATGTATGTATATGGTCTCCAGCAGAGCTCACATAATGGGGAGATGCAGGAAAAATTATTGTATATATATGCCCTGTTAGCTAAATTTCTAAACCAGATGCCAGAGTGAGCTGTTGGGTTGCTGGAGCTAAGGAAATGCATATTACGAAGTACAGGATGAAAATGCCTAAGGAATGTTGAGTGTTTGCAGCTATATTAATTTAATGCAACTGCAGGCAGAACTCAATGTCATGACTGCATGCGAAGAAAAACAGAATTGTGTCTGATGAAAACATCTGGATTCAAGTTTTGATGCCAGTAAGTTCTTCCCCCACTAGTAAAAAGGATTGTAAAACCACATTCTTTTAGGGTTATGTGATTCATAGGAATGTTCTACAGTACGCTCCAGCTTTTCTTCCAGATACATAGCTCAGGGTCATTGGCTGGCAATGGCAGTGTTCTGGGACTAAATCACAGAGAGGTCAAGGGGCTATATCCTAAGTTATGCTGAGTTTGCAACTAGCAGGTAAGAAGTATTAGGCTCCATTTCAGTTCTTTAAAACTGTCAGAATCCCCAATAACCCTGGATATAACTGAGAGTAGTTAGCTGCAGACTTTTGCATAAGAATTGTGTATTAAAAGACTTTTGTTCTAGGGAACTGCTTTGTGCTTCATTCTGCCTTGGACATATCTACTTTTATTACTGTTAGGAAGACTGAGAAGTCAGTGATGCTAAGCAACTATACTGTCTGTTTGTCATACAGAGTTCTTTCTGTAATGATTATGATTCTCAGCTGCTCCTGAAAGCTTGTCTGCAGTTGCCTTTTGCTTAGTAGCCTGCAGATACAATGAACATGAAGAACTTTTTGGCAGCACTGATAACTTTAGAAATCACCGTTCCCTATTCTTTTTCCCTGACCTGGTCGCTTTTCCCCACCTCTCTGATGTCCCCAAACTCTGCAAGAGTCACTTCAGGGAATAGTGCCACCTGATCAGTAACTGTTTCTTTGATGGGTTATATTTCAGCCCATTTCTTTTCTGCTGCTGTTTAGAGCACTTGCAGTTGTGCCAGCCCAAGAGAGGGGGCAGCACAAAAGTATAAATAAGCAGCTGGAGGCAAGACAGGAAGGGGTGGTGAATGCTTAAGCAGTACTGATGCCAAAGGTCTAACCACAGGCTGAACTAGGGCACTTGGCCCAAAATATGAGCTTATCTCCAACATTTTCTGACTGTGAACACACTAAGGCTGTATTTTTATGAGATGAAGTCTTTACTAGCAGACTTGGATGTTTCTCTTCAGACTCAGTTTCCCGTGTCACTACACTGCAAAGATCACTCATTCACTTATGCCATAACAGCTGTACCTGATCCTGAATTTTGAATCTGATCAGAGAAACTGATCCAGCTTAAATAAAATCCAGTAAAATCATTTTTTAAAAGCTGGATTAGTTGCCCACTCATTTTCACTGTGTAGCCAAGCAGGCTTGAGCTCTCATACGTGTAGTGTTGCAGGTAAGGGGAGAATGAGTGGCCAAAGATTGGAGAGAATTAAGGGCTGCTCATGCACCAAGCTGCAGCCTTATAGTTACTGTATTTCTCCATGGGTGACTCTTGTCTCAGAAGGACAAAATGCAGTAGAACTGCAAGATTGCTGATATTATAGCAGACAAAATGATAAAAAAAAGACTTCTCATTTCAACTTTTTTTTTTATAATTACTTTCTCCTCCCATCATATGAGCATTCTGCTGAAAAAATCTGGCCTTCTATTCAAAACTTGTCAAAACATGTTTGAATTGCATTCACTCAAGGTTACATAGAATGAATGATGGTATGTCTAAAATCTATACAAGCATGAGACTGCCAAAAAGACTCACATCTGAAAACAGTTTATGCTTATATTGAGCTTATGAATCAATACCTTTTTATATTTCTTTTCAATCTTCAGTTTATCGTGACATAGACATAACTAAGATATGACAGAATGCAAGAAAACTGTAGTAGCTGTAAGATCACTAAGAAGCTGTTCCTCAAACTGTAGTCTGATTGTGCAGGTTAATGTAATATATTACATCTTGTCTGAACTATTAGAGCTATTGATGAAAAGTTCAGTAAATTTCTGTAGGGGTTCAATCCCTGATTATTTCAGAGTTACAATGGTACATAAGATCATATGATGAGGAAGGGAATCTCATTTATTAATCTACTGTGAAGGGATACTCAGAATATTGTGTTGAGTAGATAATAGACTTACTGTGCTAAATGTACAGGCAATTCTAGGAACAAAAGTATGAGAACTGGAGTACTGGAGGCAGATTCAACTTGCATGTTAGGCTTAGGCATATAAAAACTCTGTCTAGAATTCAGAAGCAAGCTGCAGTAACATGCAATGAAGTAAAATATGTGGAAATAGGAAAAAAATAAGCTTAACTGCATGTTAGCTGAGGTGCATTAACTAGCTCCTAAAGGCAGCGTGGGTCCTCAGCTTCAGTGTGTGCTTCACAACCTGAGAATTCCTGCTTACAGGTAAGAGTCTTGAGACATAGGGAGCACAGAATGGGAGAGGTAGGAATATGTCATTTAGGATGAGGCAATAAAGTGTAATAAAATAGTGGGGTCTTGATATAGAAAAATAAGGAACAATGAGGATGGACAAATGTGCTATTCAGGACCCCATGGAAATTTAGTTGGGAAGTGGGTACCTGTGTCCTTAACTGATGGTTTTATTGTTGCATTTTCTTTCTTCCTTAAAACTAGTTTGGCTTTTCCTCAGTTATTTGCCAAATATTCCCACCACTACCCAGGGAGAGTATGTGTTCGAAGTTTGCTGCCCACAGATCAAGTTCTGAATAGTGTCCATTCTTCATTGATCTGTGTGCAGTGTGAACATGGAGCAAAGCCAAACCTTCATACTCTGCATTTTCTTCTCTACTAGAGAGAGAACTCCCTTACACGTTACAGGAAATCTGAACATGTGCTGTGGCACGTGAAAGCATCATAAATGACAAAGTTAATGAGCTGTATGTGGCAGGACTAGTGAGTGCTTTTCCATGAAATTATAGGCAAAGAGAGAAGGATGTGGTGGTGATGTACTTCTGAAATTTTATTTTGAAAGTGGGAACATGAGGAGTCATAATCTAGTGTCAAATATACTGCCTGTAGTTATTTCTAGAAAAAATTTCCAAGCAGTTAGTTTCTCAGCATTGAGGCAGTGGTTCTTACTCAGACTAAACTCCCACTGTAATCACTCTTGTTTAATAGGCTTAAACAACTATAGCCAGCCTATCTTAGTCTTTGCTCAGGCCACTTTGCCTTTTGCTTTAGCTGTCACTAAGTCCAATATGCTCTGTTCCTGGTGCAAACTTTTTAAGTGGGTAGAGCTGTGTCAGGATAACTGCAGCAATTCAAGCCAGTGCAACACACTTTTTAGGTCATGTCTACACTAGGTGCTTGGACTTTACTCAGCTATAATCATGGCTGCGATCCTAATGCAAACAAGCCCTAAGGGTATGTCTACACTAAATCAGAGGTATGAATGCAGCATGTTCGGGCATGGTTAAGCTACTTTTAAACAATAGTAATGATGGAGTGGCAGCATAAACTTTACAGCAGATTGTCTAAGCCCACTGGGAACTTGGTGGATGCATGCAAATGACTGGTTGTATTGAATTTCATCGCTCCAGTTTTCCACTGCTATTGCTAACCCATATTGTAATTGTACCTCTCACAGTAGTGTAGAAATTATCTAAAGCTGTTCAGTTGCCCTGTTACAGAAAATAGGACATTGACTGGAAAAAAGCAAATAATCTAATGGCAACATGTCTTTGCTATATTGCCAATAGTGTGATCTGAAACTCAAAACCACAAGAAGCATTCATGCAGTTTCCTGTTAACCGGGGAGTACATTTTGACATCCTTTCAAGTCAGAAACTAGGTACAGGCTCTCATAATAACCTCAGTGGAGGAGCTACATGCTAGGTGGGGGAGTTTTAGTGTTGGTCTGATTTGAAAATAGAACAAAGGAAGGAAACATTGGACTGCTCTTTCTAGTGAAATGCTTATCTGTCATAAAAGCACGTGGCTTTAAAATTGTCTTTCTTGTCTATCTCAGATGCAAAGAGTATATTCTAGATTTGAAGTTCAACCGTCTTATTTTCTTACTTAAAGACAGTTTTGTGGTTTACTTGCAAACTTCTCTATGCCAATTTCAGTTGTTTAGGTTAATAAGTGAGAATTTTCCAAAGGGAGTTTTAGGAAGGAAAAATTCTTCACAGAATAAAAGTAAAATGTTGCATATCTGGAGAACAATTAGCTCAACAGTGTTGACAGTGGACCATACAGACTTTTTCTGTGTAGCCTGTTGGTTTTAATCATGTTGTTAGTCATTATCTAAATGGTGGTCTTCACAGAGCAGCTATTTTGCAGCCTACAGAAATGAAGTAGTAGGTTACATTTCTGTTCCTAGGGACTAAAGGGGTTCACATTGTAAAATCAGCATTCTTACTCTAGCTATATTTAGAAAAATTTGAGAGAATTCAGCAAGAGCTAAGAAAAGGACTAAAATGTTAGAAAATGTAGTTTTTATGGAGAAATCAAAGAGCTTAATTTATTTTGCATAACCAAAGCCATATTAGGTCTGATTTAGGGCTTCTCATTGTAAGGGATAATACACAATATGGATCAATATCTGAATTCAGACAAAGAACAGTAATAAACTTTCTGAACCATTTGAAAAAATACCGCATATTATATTAAATTTTTACCTACAAAATTCTAGAAATATATTTCTAAAAGATATATAATCTACCTCAATTACACTTGTTGCCCTGAAGCAGAAATCCTATAACCTCTTTTATGTAGGAGAGCAAGTTAAATGACTGCAGTATGCCATTTTGGCCTGATAATATGCTCAGATATATCTAGAAGAGATTCCTCAAACTGCAGTCTGATTGTGCTGGTTGATGTAATGTATTACATCTTGTCCTGTGCAAAGAACAAGTAGACGGCTCCAATCTGCAGGACTTTTAGCCTACCACCTTTCTCAAGCACTGCAGCCAGTTTAAAAAAGTAAATATGAAGTTATAGCAAAGCACAAACAGAAGCTTGACAAGGAAATCAAACTCTTGTTTTCTGTGTGTAATAACCCATATCAAAGCACAATGAAGTGGCCTTTAGTCTCTTAATTCAGTTAGCAACTACACTGAGTTGAGAGTTTATTTCTGCATCCTTGAGGAAACTTTCATCCTGTAATGTCTGTGACGTTCAAAATTTGAGTGAAGCTTCAGTGTTCCAGTCTTAGCAGACAAGAATTCTATGCCTACAGTGCATACTAAATTTACAGTGATAAATTATCCCAGGAAATAAGTGCTCCCAGTAATTATTCGGTTTTCGTAGTCTTCGTCCTGTTAGCGATATAAATGATAAATGTTAAGGAAGTGTCAGTGAATGTGGACTTTCTCTTCTTTATAAGTTGACCAGAGATATGGAATTATGCTTTCATTAGATCCAATAATCAAAGAACAGCAAATGCACAAAGTTAGTGAAGCAAGCCACAATACCTGATTTGGAAAACTGTAGATTGACTATAGGTGAATAAAATCAAGTCAGTAAGGTTTAAAGATGAGTATTACTGGTTTTGCTGTTGAGAGTCAATATTGAAAGCTTATTTGCAGGTACTGCACAACCAGCTAGAAGCTCATAGTATTATTTAACATTAATATATTTAACTTATGAAACAAATTGCAGGGAAAATAGTCTAGAAATAATTTGAGGATGGAAGCAAAACTGTCAAAACAAGGTAAAACAGCTTAGAACTGGCTCCACACAGAAAGGCAAATAATGTAAATGGATTACAGTACATGTCAAATTAAAACCTTTTAGCTGTCTTTGTCCTCCGTGGATGATTTTTTATTTGTTTGGTTTGTTCCTGTTGTGGGTTGGCTAAATGACTTTTTATAAAGTGTTTATTTCATTATCCAAGATAGTCTGACATGTCAGATATACAGATGATCTGAGTTGGCTTTTCAAGACAGCTTATATGTGTTTACATATATTTCTGTTTACTTAATCTGTGAGAGCCGGTACTGAGTTCCAGCTGTTTATCTGGCTGGGTGTTCACATACTGGGGGAAAGGTTTAATTATGAAAACCTGAAGAAAATTAAAAAAAAAAAAAGAAAAAAGAAGAAGGTGAAGTTATGAAAAAAAAACAGTAGAGAAAGCCCTCAATTGTTTTTTAATGTAAATTTTTAAATTTGAGGCTACATCTGTTGAGAAGCCAAATGTTTACATAGGATAACGGTGCCAGTATCAACACAGAAACTTTGAACTAGAGAGGGATGATGGAGGCTTGTGATACAGGAGTCAGCTTCCACCAACGGTAATCACAGAGGCATAGTTACACCATACTCCAGCAAGAGGAGTGTGCACTGCATGTGTTGATGTCTCCCTCTGGAGATCACCTCTTAGTCGGGTAACTGACGCTTACTGGCCTGTGAGTTTTATGTATTGACAAGCAGTCTCTACTACCAAAACCAGGCACAGATTCATTATACCAGTTTTCCTGAGCCTGACAATAGATTTATTTTAAAAGTCAACTCAGGTTCACGTTAACTGTTATGAAGCTATTTGACAAAACTGGTCATATATTGAAGACTGTAATGAAAGTTGCAGCTATGGGAGCTTTTACAGCTTTCTCTAGCTATAGAGCTATTCATTATTATCTGTATTATCATCACAGCACACAGAAGCCCCAAACTAAAACAGAAGCACGTTTTTCTAGTCATTGTACAAGTACAAAATTCACAACTGAATGAGTTTTCTTAATGTTAGTTTCAATCTAAATGTTGCCAGTAAAGAACATTAACAAAGAAAGAAGATTTAAACCACACATATATGGGTTCCAGTTTGAACATCACTGAAGCTTGTGAATATTTTGATCTGAAGTTTTGGTTCGGATTCAGGCTTTTGACACTGTATCCCATAACATCCTCCTAGATAAGCTCAGGAAGTGTGGGTTAGACGAGTGGACAGTGAGGTGGATTGAGAACTGGCTGAAAGGCAGAGCTCAGAGGATCGTCATCAGTGGCCTGGAGTCTAGTTGGAGGCCTGTGGCTAGTGGCGTCCCCCAGGGCTCAGTACTGGTCCCATCCTGTTCAACTWCTTCATCAATGACCTGGGTGAGGGGATGGCGTGCCTCCTCAGCAAGTTTGCTGATGATACCAAGCTGGGAGGAGTGGCTGACACCAGAGGGCTGTGCTGCCTTTCAGGGAGGCCTGGACAGGCTGGAGAGCTGGGCAGAGAGGAACCTCATTAGGTTCAACAAGGGCAAGTGCAGAGTCCTGCACCTAGGGAAAAATAACCCCATGCACCAGTACAAGCTGGGGGCTGACCTTCTGGAGAGCAGCTCTGCAGAGAAGGACCTGGGAGTGCTGGTGGATGACGAGTTGACCATGAGCCAGCAATATACCCGTATGGCCAAGAAGGCCAATGGTCTCCTGGGGTGTGTTAGGAAGAGTGTTGCCAGCAGGTCGAGGGAGGTGATCCTGCCGCTCTCCTCAGCCCTGGTGAGGCCTCATCTCGAGTCCTGTGCCCAGTTCTGGGCTCCCCAGGACAAGAGAGACATGGAGCTACTGGGGAGTCCAGTGTAGGGCTATGAAGATGATCAGAGGACTGGAGCATCTGCCCTATGAGGAACGGCTGCGAGAACTGGGCCTCTTCAGCCTGGGGAAGAGCAGACTGAGGGGGGATCTTATCAATGTGTACAAGTACCTGAAGGGTGTCAGGGGGACAGGGACAAACTCTTTTCAGTTGTCCCATGTGACAGGACAAGAGGTAATGGGCAGAAATTGAAGCACAGGAAGTTCTGCCTGACCGTGAGGGGGAATTTCTTCACTGTGAGAGTGATGGAGCACTGGACCAGGTTACTCAGAGAGGTTGTGGAGTCTCCTTCTCTGGAAATGTTAAAAGCCCGCCTGAACGCAACTCTGTCTAGCATGCTGTAGGTTACCCTGCTTGAGCAGGTGGGTTGGACTAGATGATCTCCAGAGGCCCCTTCCAACCTTACTGATTCTATGATTCTATTCTCTTTATACTTAAATTCAGACCAATTGCAAAAGTTCTTAACTTTAGTTTAATCAGGGTAAGCAGTGTTAGAAATAAGTAAAAGTTGTTTAAAATCCAYGGCACCTGAGATAATGATTTGAAAATCAAACTTTCCTATTTTTATTTATTTTGAGAAGGAGATTTAATAGTAGGATTGGCATTAATACAATGAAGTGCACTTCCTAGGCCATCCTTTAAACTGAGGAAGGACTAGTAAGGTCAGCAATATGCCACAGTAAGGAGTCAAGACTATTAGCTTCACCCTGAAGACTGTTTCATGCAAGGTTGATGTGATCTGACAGCTAGATGTGACTTCTATTTAACTGTTGACGGCAAAAGCAAAAAACATTGAAGCAGAGCTCTCATTCTCCAAATCAAGCAACAATCTGATATGTGCATGGCATCTTTTTAGATCTTCTGATAAGATTTTAAGTGACATACTCTTGTTTATCTAATGTAAATCATTAACTCTTGGAAATCTGTGATACTGTGTTCCCTGTGAAAAAGAGGCAATCTAGGGGAAAAGGGAAGGGGGGACAAAGCAAAAAGAAAGATCTACTGGATAATACTGTGGCAATGGTGAAGAAAGTGGCTCAATGTCAAGTATCTCAGCAGCTAGAATGAGCTTGTTTTTTTGCGACTTCTCTCAATATTATAAGAAGCAGGAAAGCAGTCCCATCTTAGCACTGAACTAAGTGATTTTTTGAACTTTCTTCCAAACCTATCTTTCAGTGATTCTGTGAATTAGAATTTGCCTTGAATTGCTGAAGTTATCCACAGAGTCTGCATGGCAGGAGTGCCTGGCTCTGTCTTTCCAAAGCAACAAACAACGTGGTGTTTTCTGAGTCCTTTCTGACTAGAAAGCAAACAGAATTCTCCAGTGCAACAGGGGGTTAGTGTTGTTTGTATGAACTCCTTTCCTCCATGGTAGTCACATTCGTGGACTGCCTTTTCTGCTGTGGAACCCTTCCCAACTGATAATCAAGGAAAAGGAACAAACCTGTTCTTCTGAAGTGTTTGTTGCTTCAATTTTATCCCTGTGAGTACATTTTTATACATTCAACGGAAGTAATTATTTGGAATAGATGAAGATGTGAAGTTGGAAAGTACTGGATGCTTGAAAGTATTTTTTTGTGTCAGAGGTGTTTGCTCAGTTTTAGCAAACTCAGTTTAGGGGTACTGTTCCTGAATTTTTCATTTATTTAACATAAGAAAATAATACCCTTTTCTTTTTAACTAGAAACTACTAAAACATTTCATAGATATTTGTGATAGTGTAAGTGCTGTGCAATGAAACACTGTAATACTGAATGACCTAAATCATTTCGCTATCGTTGGATATTTGTGTTGCTGCTATTTGCCGTAGTTTTGGGGCACAGCTGATGAGCAGATCATCATGAAGCTGCATTCTCTCAGTGGAAGTCCTAGGAGTCAATCCTTAGATGTAGTATTCCATGTATCTGTGGCAGGCCCTTGACTATCTCTCTGGCCTACTTTGTAGACCAGTGCGGAAGAGGGATTAATTAAATTTTCCTGCTCTTTTGAAAGCCTCAGAGACTGACTTTTTCATAGTAGAGGCAAGTACAAAATACAATATATCATCTTGCAGGCACCTTCCTTTGCTCCGTTATCCCTCATGGGACTAAGTGGCAGGAAAACGCTGTATCATTTGCTGACCAAAGTTAGAGGATTAATGTACATGGCAATTTTGAGAGTGGAATAACATTGTAGCTGGCATTCATAAGACTCCTACTGATTAAAGGCAGGACTGCCACAGAATGGATAATTGTCTGCTGTTCCACTGACTAGTAGCTGCAGTGTTGCTCTTCTTTGTTAAAAGGCATCATTTTATCGTAAGGTCATGAGTAGAAATAGCCTATGCTGTACACTTTTACTCACATAATGATGGGCTTGCTCTGCAGTTTAAGTGCTTGTGGTTAATCCTACCCATACACAGTGCTTGATCATTGGTTTGTCCTTACTGATTTTTCACAGTGTGGCCTTGTGGCATAGAATGCAGCAAACTTTCCAAAATAAAAAAAGACTTGCTCTGTATCTCTCAGGTTTCATACACTCTTCCAGATTTTGATCTCTCTGGGGCAAGTGTTATATCTGTGTAGTACCACCCTACTACAGTCTTTATACAGTGACCCACAATGCAGTCAGTATGTCCAATGCAGTCAGTATGTCCAGTTATCATTTCTACCCCTGAAATAGTATGACTCTGAAACATTATACTGAGAAAATATTGCAGTACATAAAGGAAAAATCTGTCTTTTGAATCATGTACCCCATGTCCATTAGTTTTCATTCAATTTAGTCTGTGATCACAGTATATGCTGGAATTGATTCTATGGCTCTAAGCAAGCAATAGCATGTAGTGTATATATATATCTACAGACTGCAAACCCACACTGCTTACAACCTCTCTAGTGTCACTTTGCTCAATCACCATGGAAGCAAAGTTGATTAAAGTGAAGCAGCACTACGCAACAGTTGCAAGAGAGGAACATAGGTAAGATCTGTTCTGGTGGCAAACAGTGATTCAAATCACAATTTGGGAAAGTCTGATCTAGTGCAGGGGATGCAAGGAAAATGGTCAGATAAAGACAGTGGGGACAGTCAATTTTCCATTGCAGTTGTGCATTGTAGAGCATTGTAGACTGAAGAGGAAGTGCTGCAAACAACATTACAACCTAATTTTGAAATTGATAACAAATATACTTTTCCCCAATAGTCATTAAATCATTAGAGATTTTATTTTATACCCAATTTGAATTAAAGAAATATTTTATTATGTTATTTTACATTGAGTAGCAATGAATTGATTCACATTTACAGGATAAACTCAGTTAGTAATTAGTATCCTAGTTCAAAATATCAGATTTTAGGGGAATGATAGACATCTATTTGATGATTTCACGTCTTTGGCTATGAAAAAAATGAGTTGTTTGATGTGCTTGGAAAGGTATTTTCAGTGGAGATAAGGATATATTAAAGGACTATATTGTGAAGAGGACTAGTAAAACCACATATAAAATACCTTCTGTATTTCTGGTTGCCCAAGGATAGAGGGATATCAAGTGCAAAGGAAGGATGAGCCAAAGAATAGAGCACCTAAGTTACAAAAGGTGTCTGAAAGAGAGTGCTTAATCTAGCAGAATCGAAGTTGGGGCAGATGGTAGTTGTCGTCTCTAAATTTTAGGGAACAAACATAGAGAAAGGAGAAAGCAGAACTGGCTTAAGAACTGGCTAGAAATAAGTTTGGAGTTGAAATTAAAGAATATATATAACAATCAGCAAAATTAAAATAAGAACTGCTCTTTCTTTTAAGACCAGGGGGGACAAAAAGGCCTGTTGTGATTTTAAGATGGAATTTGGTAAATATATGACCTGGGTTGTGCGACATGGTTGACTGCAATAGCAAGGAATTTGACTAAGTGAAATGTAAAGCCCCTCTGGTACTAATGACAGTCATTATGCAAACATTGCTTCTTCCTTCAGGCTGTAGTAATACTCCATGACTCTTATCTGCCTATACTCAACTGCTAGTGAGATAGAATTAATTCCTGAATTCTCCAAGCCCCTTCCTCCTTTCAGTGTTCACAACTACAAAGTCACCACAAAGAATTATTCTCTGGCACATACTGAGCAACCATGTGATTTTAATAGACAGCTAGCATCTAGTAGACTTATGAGAGTCTCATAAATGATCAAATCTTGTTTCCTAAAGAAGAGGCTGAGTGAGAGCAGGATTTGTCTCTAACTGCTTGGCCTATTATAATGATACAGTTTGCACATGATAAAGTTGTGTACTCAGCTGATTCTGAAGTATTACAAAGCAGCATGCTCCTGCTTGGTGCAGGCAGAGTTTTTGTGACTGGCTGTCAGGAAATTCATGCTCATGGCAGCATTACCTGGCATTGAACATACTGTACTCTCCTCAGTTCTTCTCATTGTTGGGGTTTTTTTCAACTCAAATTCCGTTTCACAATAATATGCATCTGCCAACACTACCAAAGATATGTCATCAGTAGCTCAAAATGCAATTTTCTTGTCATGTACTGTTGCTTAAGTATTTATATTGCTAATTAGAAATATAGATAATTTTAAAATAATCTGCTGTGGATGAAGATAGAGGCAACAATGTTCTATGTATATTATAAACAGGAAAAAGCAAATATGATGATTATGAAAATCACCTAGCATACAATATCTGACATCTCTGCTAGTGCTTTGTTTCTTCTGTCAGGCAAGTCTTGCTGACTGTTTCCTTACTTTCACATTTCCAGAAAACAGGATTGAAAGAAACAGTTAGATCCAGGCTTTGCCTTTATCATAGTAAATCATGTAACTCAGTTTCCTTGCCATCGTTATTTAATTAGGCCAAATTTATCCCTGATATATGTTTGCTGATTCAAGACAGAAGTTAATTCTGCCCGTAACCTTTTTTTTTAAGAAAAAATGTTCAAGTTGGGTGGAACTGCAACTATAATTGGAGCCAGAGTCTGAAACAAAAAACATTAAGGCCAGATTCTCCTTAGAGAACTGACCTATCCACATTTAAAAAGAAAAGCGGAAAGACATGGTCTGTTGTCTCTTAGGACTGGAGTACATGATGTCCTAGTAAAACTTCAAAGTAATTCCCTGTAAAAAACCATCATCACCAAAGAACAGAATTTGTAATATTAAGAATCATTTCATTACTTAAAATGATTATGACTCAGGTGACCTGGAAGACCTTATAGAAACATGCAGCAGTTAAAATGCATATGACATGTTTAAGTCTACATAGTCTCAAAGATGTGCTTCTATTGGCACATCAAATGTCATCTAATTTATTTGGTCAGATAACTGATCTGTTTGTGTCTTTCAGATATTCTTCCACAAACTTTTTTTCCTTGGTCACACCACTAGATTTCCATTTCTGGATTCATATATGCTTAAGTATGGGGAACATTTTATACGAGAACTATAACTACGGCAATGGTGGACATTCAGGAAAACAGCATGTGTTGTGTAACCAAATGGAACAAACTTGATGAAATATGGATTATCCTACACCTCCATGCTACCTGTGATTTTCAGCACTGATATTCGAAAACTGGCTGCCACAAGTGTACACCTACATCTGTTGCTTTGTGGTGTATTATTCCTGTAGATTCCAAACATGGTACAAAAGAAATGTCTCTGGGAATGCAATACATTTTTCAGTTCCTGTGTCTACATTTTGAAAAGTTGCTGAAGCGTAAGAAAGTTCTCAAAAAATGCTACAGAAGGTAGTCTTAGAACATGAAAAAGACTAAGAACTGTGTGGATTGCCATATACAATTTTAGGGACAAAATATAGAATAAGTAGTAGAGTGTTTAATTCACAGAGTGAAGCACAACAACTGAGCAGAAGATGAAATCAGACAAATTCAGTTGTAAAAAGATATAATTTTGACAGTCACTACAGAAGCCATTGGAACAAACTGTAAAACATGGAAGAAGCTTTTCCATGACGTGTCATCTGAGGAATACTGGATGCCCTTCTGAAAGGCTTGCTGTAGCCACACAACATCACTGGTCTCACTACAGTGGGGTAAAATCTAATGGCCTGTGATATAGAAGCAGTCACACTAGAGTATGGGGAGCCCTTTCTGTTTTTAAATCATTTGAACATAACCTAATAAAACTTCAGTTTGGAATTCATAAGAATTCACTACTAAAAGGTGAAAATAATGCATAGCCTGAAAAGTTTCATTAAGAAGAGGATGAATTATATCTAAGGAACTTACAGCTGAAAGAGTGCCAGTGAGAGAGAAATGCTAACAAAGTGAAAGAGAAAGCCCTGTTCAATGAAGATATGTCTTTAAATTGCTAAATCAGCTATGTTTTGATAAAGATGTAATAGTAAGTCTTGCAAGCCTCATCTGAATTCCCGTAGGCATAGTATTAGCATTTCTGGTATAGATTGACTCTAACATGAATTCTGCTGAGGATACAGGGAGTCAAGTCTAACAGGAGGAAAAGGAACAGGGAAAATCCCAAGTGCCTTCCCATAAGGCACCTGAAGAACTTGTCCCACAAGCCTCAACTGTTTGTTTCCATCAATGCCACCCTTTGTACATAAAAAACAACCCATGCCTGGACCTGCTGATAGGATGGAGAGCAAAACAGCCGGGGGAGCTGAGAGAGGTGTGTGTCAAGACTTGTTCTTATACCACACGTAGTATAGGCAAGTGTAGGGATTAAATGTAGTGAGCCAGCCTCTTCTCAGACTGGAAGGGTCTGGCTTATGATATTTTGATTGGATTCAAAATCTTTAGATATTATAATGATAACAATATTGGATTTTTCTACTTCACCTTCTGTAATTCAAGTCTTTAACTTAAAGCATTTCTCATCATTCATGAAGACTAGATTTTTTTAAAGGAAAGGTGAGGTTTGAGTTATTAGTTTCTGTATTTGTCAGGCCAATCTTTAGCTCACTAGCTCTGTAGCTCGCAAAGGTGTTACATGGTTTGTGAAAATGTCTGAATACAGGCAAAAATATGCACCGTCTTAACAGAAGCAAATGGGCTCCTGCTGTGTGTATCACATATTGAATACTTCCCATGCTTTCATAGCTTTCAGGTCTGAATTTGAAAAGTAAAAGTAGGCTATGTCCAAGAACTGGCTGGATATTTTTGGAGCATCATGTTTAGAGAAACATTAAAATACTGCCAAACTGAGGACAAAGTCATAAATTAGCTACTTGAAGCATCTTAACTAGATGAATGCTACTGGAAAGTATTTATTTAACTAATATGTTTACATCATCTTAAAGTAATATATTTATTCTTCATCGGGTTCCGTTCCATTCCATGTTGAATTAAATATGTTTTTTGTCAGTTGGCATGGAAAGTGTGGCAAATGATTGTTTACATTGTTTATTTGATTTTTTGTTCTTGTAAGCTTTACATTTCACACAGATAGAAACAGTGGTATTGAAATCTCTGAAGTTGCTTTGTATGTTCAGTGTCTGGAATACAGATGGTACCTGAAGATTCTAGATCAATGGAATTTCTGACTCACAGAGTTCTAGCACAGGGAGTGGCAGCAGTGCTGTAAGTGTGTGTGTGTGGGGGGGGTGGCGCAGTATTTGGCTGGACCTTGTCAGAACTTGTCATGTTAGAATCTTGTGCCCTCTGGAGGGTATCAGACCTATCTAGGGGTAAATTCCTCCTGTCCAGTTTGTTGGGAGGACAAGCAGATTAAGGTCTTTTCTATCCACCAGGGAACCATTCTTATGAAAAGAAAAAGAGGATCTAGGGTAATTTCACTTCTCCCCTTCTGAGATTTCTTGGGATTTGTTTTCCATTCCATTCTCATTGCAGCACCTGTTGTGGAGAGGAGCAATGGAATCAAACTAGACAGACAATGAGTTGCAGGAATGGTAGTGTGGAGTGGGATACTGCAGAACTGATAAGCTTGATGCATGTCGATATGGGACTGGTCTGGAGATTCAAAAGTAGAAAGAAATGTAAGTAAGCATCTGCAGAAGGACAAAAATTGTCTTCCTCTGTACTTCTGGGGGAGCTGACAAAATGAAATGCCATGCAAAACTTGGGAGGGTGAGGGGGTGGATTTTAGACATCAGAAGATAGATAAAAACTACAGGATGAACACAACAGATTTTGCATCAGCTTTTGCTGCAGGCTTTTGCATCTTTCTTGTAATTGCCTGCAGTCTGAGTCTCTTTTGTACCTTTTTGACAATTGTTGAAATAATTTCTGTCACTCTTGGTCTTCACCTATAATGACAGAAATATAACTAGACATACTGATTCAGTGTGTAATTTATTGTTTTACTGTCTTTGGGGTGGTACTAAAAGCTATCAGAAACAACAGACACTCAGAGCAATATACTATTCTGAATTAGCTGTGTTTCAATACAGTTGTTCCACTATTTGCACTATTTTAACTAAAAGCTGAATTTATGACAATTTAGAAGGATAAAAAGTAGCATAGATTTCTGAAGTGTCATCAGGTATGTACTCAAACTGTGTATGTACACAGCGTCTTTATATCTGCATATGTATGTATATCTATACACAGAACACAATGTGCTAAAGCCCTAATTTTTCCTATGGCTTCATTATTATACATGTGGGTTCATACAGTTTAGACATAGGTAATTTAATATGTAGCTTACATATACCCAAATTATACTTAATATATTTTTAACTACTGAAATGACATTTCCTTACAATTGTATAGTTCCTTCTCTGTCTTCTCTAATAGAATACCTTCTGCTTAGCCTCTCTAAAAAGCCTTTTAAGTGAAATCCTGGTTTGTGGGAAATCATGCTTAGGCCACARTAACACAGTAACTAGCAGTTAAAAATCAGCTGATGCAAACAGCAAGAACAAAGGTAATCAAAAGACAGACCAGACACACTACATTCTATGAATATTTTCTCATTCTATTGTGACCCAGTGCATTTGCCTTAGCCTTTTCTTGAGACCTTCTATTGCTCTGATTGATTAGAATTTATGCCTATAAATTGCTGTTGCAAAAAGCCTCTTCAGTTTTTGATTTTTGTCCCTTCCTTCTCCTTCTTCTCACTGGAAATGTTCTGTTTAATTTTCTACACAGGACTGGTTCAAGCAAGAATAAATTGATGCTTGTGATTGTGCTACAAGACATCCAATTTGATTTTAATTGTGATCACAATTTATTTGATTTTGATGATTACAGTTGAGCCCTTCCTCACTGCAGAAAACCAGAATGGAAGCTTTCTTAATACTGGGCAAAGATACGGCATCCATTAAGGGCTAGTTAAAATGCAGTGGTATGGAAGGAAAGTTCTTACCATCAAACTAAGACAAAGAACCTACCATACTTAATTGAACTAGAGAAAAAAAATCTGTTCCTTGCAACTGCTGTGATGATGGCTTCACCTAGGATGTTTTACTTGGGGCAGAATAAGAGTGTTCACAGTTAAGTTGTTGTGATGAAGGTGATGAAAGGCAACCTGTCCTAAGATAAACAGAAAACTGATAGGTTTCAGTTATATGCCGATTTCCAGCTTTCTGCAACTTTCCTCAATAGTGAAGTTAAATTTAGTTACATACTCAAGTTTCAGCTTCATTCCCTCGTCAAAATGTTCAGGGTCAGATGTCAGTTCTGTTATTCTACCATAGTGTGCAATTGCAGACAGATCCCTAGTACAATTAAGCACAGGTCTTTCAATTGCATGTGGAAGATTTGGTCTGAATGAATCTTTCTGCAGTCTGAGTTTGGACTCTTAGTGTAACCGTGCTTATATTTTGGTCTTCTCTGTGTTCTGCTCTTTCTGAAGTACAGACCATTTTAAAGGCTTCATCCTGTAGCTTCGTGATCACGGATCGTGTAAGGTTCAAAGTGCCTTGCAAAGGCTCTACACTTTGCATGGCTTCTTAATGATTAATAATGAGAGGTTCTGGTGTTCAGACATAGCCTATCAAAGGCCCAAAGATACTCTGGGTTTGTTATGGATCATGTGGAATTTCCAGTGGAAGCCAGAAGGAAGTCTTCAAAACAAGCAAAAATGACCTCAGTCTGTATGCAGATGACTATATTGGTATATGCAGCTGCAAAAGTGCTTGCAGCTTCTGAAAAGTAGCTAGGTTAGTAATATTGCAGATTGCAACATAAAGCCCTTCTATACTAATTCCTAGCAGTACATGAAATGTGGTACATTCCCAATTTTATCAACAGGGAATCTCAATAGATCAACCACAAAGAAGAACATGGCTAAAAATAATAATAATAAAAAAACATATAGACACAGAGAAACGTATTGACAACATGGTAGATCTCAGCCTGTTGTGAAATTTGACTGTTTTGGCAAGCAAGTTTTTGGGCAAGCAGTTAGGGAAACCATGCAATCAAATACTGAATCTGGTGACCAAAAGGAATAAAAGTAAAGAGTTTGTAGGTGGTAAAGAGGGTAGGTGAGAGGTAATAATTCTGAATGAAGGAATAATTTCTGAAAGGATTTATGAGTGTAGTAGTGTTGGTCTCAATCACAGTATTGCAAGACACCATTATTTTTTATGTGAACTAAGAAATAAAAAAAATGATTAAGTGAGTAAGCTGAGAATTTTAGTGTCAGCATATTACTTTGGAAGCCCCAAATGACCACTAATTACAGGTGTCTTTTTTTTTTTTTTGTGGGAAATACAGTTCTGTCTTACAGAAGAGACTATTTTGAGAAAGATGTCTAACCCAAAACGGGTATCTATAGGTGGCAGAATTACCAGAACCACCCAGAGAAAGCATCAGAAACGAGACTTTGTGATTATTTGGGGTTCTGCCTAGAAACAACATAGGAGTTTTGGTTGTAGTTATGAATTTCATACTTCTGGAAGTGCCTCAAAGCATCAGTGTTAATTGGATGTGGTCACAGTCATACACCTTCCAGGCCAGAGACAGTAGTTAATACACCTCAGCAATAATTTAAGCAAGTAGAAATAGCAACATTATCAGATGGCTCTAGTATCCTGTCTGGAACTTAGAAGGAGAAACACAGATTTTTCAATGGAAAAGTTTGGAAGAAAGCCTAGGAATGTTGAATGTGTGCACATAGTTGGAAGGCTATCTGTTATTATAGCACCTCTGGAAATAGTTCTCTCTGTAAAGAGTCTCTTCAACAAAGTACAGGGTTTCAAGACTGGAAATCCCCAACCAGAATAAATGAACGAAACTGTTGCTTCTGCTGTCATTTTAACAACGAAAAAGTTAGGTGGGTCAGAAGAGAGTGACAGGACATGTGGCTTTAATTCAAAGAGAATGTATTTAACTGTGCAGTAACCTGGGCTAGAGAAAGCTGCTTTGGAAAAGTGATAGAGAACGTGAGATTCAGAAAACTAGCAATGGATCAGACAATAGATATATTAATAAACTGAAGCTCTCTCATTTACAACTCTAAAGAATTCTGTCCTAAACCCTAAGAGGCATCAGCCTCAGCAAGGAAATGCCTACAGGTTTGTCTCAGTTTGCATATTTGCATATTTCTCATGTTAAATAATTTGACTAAGTTGTTCACAGTTCTTTTTCAGAGGATGTGTACATGAAGTGTTAAAAACTGCTTCTGTTTGCATGGTGAATATTGTGGTAGAGGATATGTTTCATCTTCCAGGTCTTTTCTATCCACCAGGGAACCATTCTTATGAAAAGGAAAAGAGGATCTAGGGCAATTTCACTTCTCCCCTTTTGAGATTTCTTGGGATTCTTGGGGATTAACACTGACCCCAGAGTCTTGGAGCTGTCAAACTGTGGGATCTCTTATCAGTGAACGGGTAGTAGATAGAGAATAATCTTGAATTTTTGTGCCAAGAAAATGAGCCAAAAAGGCCTAAAGAAGAAAAAGAGATATAATTAATTTGAGTCAAAAAGAGTTTAGGAGTACAAGTCTGCTGGAGTAGGATCAGGTGCAGATGTGCTAGGCTGATGACTGCCCAACAGGCAAAGCTGTATTGGTACTGCAGAGACCATAAAAAGTTCTAGAGAGAGTAGACGGAGGGAAATTGCTTCTCCCAGCACATTTGCCAGCACAGATCTAAACAGCAAACTTAAACTATGCAGTAACTGTGACGCAAATCACATGGCTGGACCATAAATGGTGAATTTCTGGAACACATGAAGTCACTGCAGTACTTTTCATCCACATTTTATTAGGATCAAGGATCGCTGACTGAAAAACCATCCATTATGATCTATCGTATGTGCCCTAGGACAGCATGGAAGGTAGACATATTAATGTATAGTTCATGGTCAACAGTGCTAAAGGTGTGAGATACTGAATCATATTATGTCCCAATGCCACAGCCATCTCACCTGAAATAAAGCAGCAGTGGGCACAATGATTGAGAATCCAAGAATTTCCCCAGAGAGAAGCGGCTATCTGCAATATAGTTTTACCAGTTCACCATGCCAGTGAGCTATGCAGTGTAAAGGGAGACTGTTAGTGGTGTGACTCTGTATTTGCAGCTGTGCTCTTTAATCAATAATGAGTGTGATTCTAGCTAAATTGTAGAGCAAGCTGTAAGGCAATCCCAGCAACAGAATAAACATAGCACTAGACTAAAGAAATATGACTGACTATTGGGGTATACAATAAAGCTATTCTAAGGCCCAAAGACAAATACTGTGGATTGATAAGAAACCTGCGAAAATAAAAAGATACTATCAACTGAAGTTTATAATTGTTGACATACACATCTATTGCATTTGACTGTGCAAACAATAAATCTGGTTGCAATGCAATATTAGAAAAGTCCTAGCACAAGATCAGTTCTTGGGGGTTCTCACTAGTGTTTGAGAAGAGGGTAAGGGGTTTTTCAGGAAGAAAAACACCTAGAGGAAAAGCCTGAATTTAGAAACAGATCTGTGTTCAATAAGAGAAATAAAGGCCAGAATTCTAATAGCCATGGTAAAGCTACTGGATGGTGAACTGGAAGTGTTCAAATCAAGGAACACAGCACTGGGGCAGAAATTAGGCAATTCAGTAATAAGTTCTTAAAGTGAATTGATAGCATCTTCAGCAATAGTGCTGGAATAAGAAGGCTGAATTAACAGTAAATATATCCAAGAGGTTAATGACAAAAGCAGAAGAGACTTGAAAAAATCCTTTCTCACAATACTGGACTACTGTGAGTGGAGTGAGGCACTGGGGGAAAAGATCTGATTGCCAGAGAACCAAATATGTTTACCAAAAGGAGCAGTCTACTAAGCAGTAGCAGACAGAAAACCGGATTGAACCACACCAGGTAGGTGTGAGAACCTACCTCTGTGTGAGAACTTTGAGAGGTCTTCTACCATTGGCAAACCTTTTTGTAAAAGGCATTCAAACAGCCATCAGGAGACGACCAATTGGACCATACATAATAGGATGGAGGAAGTGTAAAAACACATCCTGAATCAACACCAATAACAGATACCATGGGAGTACAGACTATGTACTTCTAATCTGTGCTTACTCCTTGTGCTTTGAGAAGTTGACGTTTACACAATGAATTGGAAGAATGGAATTTCTTGGAAGGAGGTAGCAACTTGCATGGAATTTGGAGGGCAAAGAACATGTTGTAGGGAAGAGCGAGGTAAATGGCAGGAACTCAGTCTTTTAGCACATGGCTAGAACTGGCACAGTACAATGGCAGCATCTGCGGGAGAATTTCTCTCAATAAAGAACCAGTTAGGTTTATAAATAGGGAATCATTATTTCTTAGCATGCGATACATAAAGTAGTGTCTTTGTTTTCTTTTGAATTTCTCTTAGTGCATGTAATTCAGGTGAAAACAAATCTTGGATCCTGCTTATGTTGTTAGCTCCCTAATGTGTAGCTGTTGCATTAGGTGCTTTCTGAGAATGCTTTTAATGACCTTGGGCAGGAGATTTGTAAATAACACTTTGAAGTAAAATCTGCAGCAAAAATCTGAGTAGTTTTTCCCAGCCCAAGTTTGACATGAGTCTTATCAATATTTCCTTTACTGTTTAGCCTTTTTATAAACTTATTTTTCCTGGCAGAAGGTTCTGTTGTTTTATATTTGCTTGACCTTACTGCCTTTTATCTCATTGTGAGGCTCTGTTTTACACTATATACTGTCTTTATCTTTTTCAATTGATTGCCGTTTTACATGGTTACAGCCAAATTCCAAACTCAACAATTCTATATAAGAATTGACCCTTTAAAAAATTCCTCACCCATTATAATAACAACTCGGTGTTCAAAATATGCTTTGGAAACAGCCTTTAAGCAAATTGCACAAAGGACAAGGCTGGACAGGAACAGCACTAATTTCTCTAGCATTTAGAGCCTGATCCTATAAGATGTACTGTGCTTTGACCTTTAAAACTGTAAGCTTTGTGAAAGATGTCTCACTAAAAGCAAAAAGCTTACACCACTGTAATTTATTATTTGGATCTGAATAAAGAGAAAAAGAGAATTTTCTGTCCTAAAAATGTATTATGGCAATTTTTCTTTGAAAAAATCAGAGCAAAACCCCTTTCTAGAATTGATGAATCTGGCTAGAACCCCAAGATTCTCAGAGTTCCCTCTGCTGTGTACACCCCTTTGCCTGAAAATGCCCAAGATACACAATTATGTCTCAGATCTTTGTCTGTTAGTTTCCAGCAATATAGAGATCAAAAAGTTATATTGTTGATAATTAAAGCAAAATTTACGGTATGAAATTACAGTAACAGGGAAGTCAGTGTTCTTCACTTAGTTCTTTTGACAGGATATTGCTTTCGTGCACTGAAGCTGCATCTTCATAGCTGTCCTTAGCATTTGACCAGCTTATACGTATAAAATGTTTTATGTGTATATGTAGTTAAGGCAGCACCAGCATTTTGTGAAGTGAAAGTAGTAGAAGTGGTCAGAGGTTCATAGACGTGAAGTCTGTTCCACCTCCACAGAAAACTTACAAGCCTATGTGTTTTGTATTGCAGATGTATCCTTAAATATTGGCATATTGATATCTATTAGAAAAAGATTATCATCTCAGTCCTATAGCTCTCATAGAAAAAAATCTTATAATAGGATTGGAGCTTTGCAATGGCCATATTTTCCATCAGTGATGTGGTATAGCTACTTTGCTTGATTCAGAGAAGGATATTTTACTGATGATTACTTTGAATGAGTTTTGCACCGTTTTCCTAAATATAGCACTTAACCTGCTGGTTGCCTCCAATAAGATTAAACTTCTGTCTGTTTCCATTTCCTGATGTTATGCTGAGTCCTGCAATTGCAAAGAAAGCTCTTGTTCACTTATACTGTTTCTTTATCTCCCTTCCACAACACTTTTCCCCACATTTTGGCTGCATATACACCCCTAAAATTGAAGAACTGTGATTTTATCTCCAAATTGGCATTTTGCTTCAAGTATTTTACAAAATGAAACTCTAAGAGTTAGGATTTTTTTATGTAAAGCAAAAATGAATGTTTCTTTTTCTAGCTTCTTAGCAACTGTAGAATAGATGGTTACACCATTTCTTCCACTGTCCTCTGAATGATCAAAGATTTTTCTTGTATGTCCCTATACTTCTAGGGACATATTTTCAGCAGAGAACTGAAAGCACCTGGAAAAATGTGTGTGCCCCTGGCAGTGTCTGCCACTGCCAGAGCAAATCCCATCCCACACTTTCCTCCAAAGAAGAATTAACCTTGTGGGCCATACAAAGACCATATATTGGACACTCTT
This sequence comes from Rhea americana, assembly GCF_003343005.1. NCBI lineage: Eukaryota > Metazoa > Chordata > Aves > Rheiformes > Rheidae > Rhea > Rhea americana. Next base: position 5,820,522 of record NW_028186534.1, on the reverse strand, counting down.
GTATGTCATAAGTTCTTTAGAGACAGAAATGTTTTTGTTGTGTTTGCAGAGCACCTAGTAAGATGGATCATGATCCAAGCCTGGTCTTTAACCTTCAGTTATAATGGTAGCATGTTTAATGTAAATTAAATCTAGTTATAATGGTAGCATGTTTAATGTAAATTAAAACTATGCTCTCTGCTTATGTAGATTTTGTGTTTGTTTTTTGCTATTTTGTTATTTCTCTAATCTAAAACAGAAAGCAGTGTGACAGAAATGTTTGGTATGGAGAAATCTAAAGAATCCTTGTCTGTTAAACTGCAGAGGAACTGGAATACTATATTGGAAAAGAAATGGGAATTAGAAAACAATAGACCGTAGCAAAGGGAAAGTAAAGTCACTTGAAATTAAAATTGTTTCATCTGAGCTAGTTAAGTTTCCTATAGTGCTTTATAACTGATAGTGAAATCCAGATTATATGCAAGGAAGGAACTAAAGAGTTAATGAATATGTAGAAAGCTGTACACATCAGCATCCTGACAGCTTAATTGCTATGTTGACAACATTTGCTATTTCATTGCTCTGATGGTATTTTCATCTGTAAAGCTTGTTCTGAATTACAGGAATGGCTGAGACTTAAAGACACACTTTTTTAATGCACCTGCTGGCAGACAGGATATGTGTAGGTAGCTCTCTCAGTCAGAGTAGACAGGCAATAAGGAATATCAGGTTAAAGTACCTATCAGACAGTCTCAACATTCCCTTGTGTGGAAGGCAATCAAGCTCACATTTAAAAGTGTCTGAGAAAAGAGAAAAGAATAAAGGGTAGTTGTTTCAGTTTTACCCAGTGCTTACTTTACTGTTAATAAAGATGATTTTAATTATCTTTTTCACCTTGAAATTTTGCATCTTTTTAACCTCTTGCTCAGAAATAGCAGGCATGTTGGAAAAGATGGTTAGATGGTTTAAATCTGCCTCTATGATAGGCTCAATTGATTATAGGTATATCGGTTCTTCTGTTGAGTGAAGTTTGTTTTACACTGAAAACATTAAGACTTTCAATGACAAAATAATGAGATACTAAACCATATTCTTATTTCTTTTTTAAGTGTCTGTTGGATTGCTAGATTATTACAAAAGAGAAATTCATAATGAATTTCTTTCTAAGAACCCAAAGCCCGGTAGTGTTTGTTGGAGATTTTCAAGTGACTCCATACACTCTAGGTGAGGCTGTAACCATGCAGTAAAAATCCATTGCTCCATCTTATTCAGTTTCAACCAAGAACAGAGCACAATTATCCTTGTCATTTACAGGTCATTTACTAATACCTGTTTGTGGTATAATTCAGACAGAAACCTGCTTAATAGAAGTGATGGTCTATTGTATATGCCATAAGCTGTGACATCACCATATAGACATCTGTTGGACACTTTCAAAAGCAGTATGGCCTATACTGCTCCTACTGAAATCAGTAAACATTTGAAATTCTCCTACTAATGTTTCTGGATTGCAGGTTTTTTATATCATACTGTAAAACACTTAAGAAATCAAAAAGTTTCTAATCAGAAAGAAAATGAACTATATTTCTGTTGAGAAATTGATATTTGCCATTAACAGCTGCTTTGACAGCGCATTTGAAATCATCCTGGCCTTCTTATTTCCATGCATAGACAGCCATATTTTTTTGATGCTGGTACTTTTAATGGAGCTGTGGCTGAATAAAGATTCAAATTTTCTAAATATCAGTCTGGGTCAGTTGTAATGCAAAAAAAAAAAAAAAAGAAAAGAAAAAAGAAAAAAAAGAAAGTAATCAAATCAATTACAAATCAAGTGATAATAAGATGCCCATGGGGATGTGAAAAGATGCAACTGACTTCTATTGAGTTAATTTTCTTGGAAGTTCCATTCTGATTTTGCTCTTAAGTTATAAAATTATTTACAGATTCCAGGGGCTGGAATTTCTAAATGCTAACATCATAGTAATATGCAAGACAGAAGCTATGATTTAAGGCCAGAACCCAGCCCTGGCCAGTCTGATAGTCTCACTGTAATACTTACTATACTGGAAAAAGGTCTTTGTTAATCTAGGATATTTTAAGGTGTATGCAGATTGCTTAGAAAAACAGAGGAGGAGATTACTGCAGGAAATGTTCTGCAGCAAGATTGTTAAAATTTTTATGAGAACTGAACAACCATGAGGCACCTAGTGAGCTGATTAAGAAGTTCTTGACACAGTCTTTAGCCAGCTGGTGTTTTATGGTGTCTTATTATGTAGTCTATTCACAGCAGTCAGCCTTTAAAAAAAGCACCTGAAAAACCCTAACAGAATCCAAGTATATCAGATGAGCTAATAACATACTAGTTTTTCTTGTAAACAGAATGTGAACTTCAAGTTAGTTTCATTATTAATCTGTATGYATAAAATAGAATGATTACTGCTGATACCGTCTAACATGGCCACTGTGCATTTACGAGGGATGTTCTTTCTATGCTGTGTGAATGGGTTCTGGATGTTAAGATTTATCATTTCCTTTCTGTGGTCTTTGATGGTTCTGTGTGAACATTCAGTGTGAAACTTTGGTGAATAAATGGAGTCAGTAAGAAATAGAGCAAGTGTGGTGTTGGGGTATTTTTAGTAGCCTGGCTGTAAGAACTGCTCACACTCTTTTTGTTAAGATTGCAGAAATGCTTTTTAGTAAGTTTAACTGCAAAAAGGAAGTGGTTTCCTGTCTCTATCCATTTAACCAAATGCTTCAGATTGGCAGAACGTAAGACCGAATAGCCCCTAGTATAGTTTCACTAACTCCTTTCATTTGCACAATGAGAGCTGGTCCTTATTCGTATTGTTTTTACAGTATCATTATATCTTACTAGATGTCTTCTGTGTGTGGTGGGGAGTACTTTTCTTTGACTTTGAAATTGTAGTGGGTCCGTCTACCATACATTGTGCATTTAATCTTGGTTGTTTTGCTCAGTGAAAGAGATAAGGATTTTCCATGGAACAACCATTCAGTGCAAGCATGTTGTACAGTTGCATTCCTACCATTCTGTGCCAGCAGCTGCAATGCAAGAGTTCTATCTGCCACTTGCTTTTGGCTAAAGCAGCCAAACAGCCAAGTCAGGAATTCTGGACCTCATACAGATAAATAGCTATCTGAGGCTTGGAAAGGATCGTGGCTGTTAAATGACAAAGCTATTGGCAATGAACAACTTCATTGTTTCTGTTTCACAGCTCATTAAGTTATGGTGAGGACTTTGTATTTCAAGCTGTTGGACATAGAAAATGCTGAAACTGAGATGTCACAAGAGCCACTGACAACCTCAGACTCTGACTGCAAGACCGTGGGCTGAATGTACAATATGAGATGAATACACTGTCAGAGGCTGGCTATGACTGAAAAATGGTATGTTATCAAAGCAGAAATTTTCCAGAGATAATCTGAACAAATGAAAGTTTCCTTCTGTTATTTGCTCTGAGACTGAAYTAGACCTGATTAGCTTATAGCTATTGATCATGCTTTACAATGCAGACCACGTGTACTAGGGGCAATATGTTACACTGCTCACGTGTTAATCCCACAAAAGTTTTATTTCATCATTGTGTTGATTCACAATCAACTTGTGGCTGACTGTTTGAAGGACAAAAAAGGCACCAAGATGGAATCCCTGAACTTGCCTGCAAAGCTATTCACTCTGCCTGTGTTAAAGTTAAGTAGTACATAATTGTTACATAAAACCTACTTTAAAAATCTTTTTTTTTTAACCTCTGCCTGCTTTTCATCTCTTCAGGGATGATCTTTCAGTGAAAGTGAACCAGTTCTTGCGTGTCTGCAAAATAAAACAATTTACTACAAAAAATGAAAGTTAATATATAGTAAGTACTATTAAGAATGGTAGTACTTGCAGGCCTATATTCTTAAGGCAGAGTATGACCCTGTGAAGAATCTACTCAATTAAAGGCCTTGAGTTTAGCAAAGCTGTATCTGTTGCAAACAAATGCAAAGGATACATTGTTTTCTGTAACTACAATGCTTTGACTCCCCATCAAGACTAATCTGACTTTTAGAAACTTTTGCAGCAGAGGAAATGATCTTCTGCTTTTACCAAGCAGACATATAAGAGATACAGACAATAAGAGATCGCAGATATTTTGAAGAGGTAAGAAAAGGAAACATACCCACATTTCCCTAGCCCTGGGTCTATTTGATTTAAATGATTAAAAATGCAGCCATTAACATTTCCCTTTGCTGTATTTAACACACAATGATTGAACTGTGTGGAAAAATGTGTGACTAGCCAATTAGCAATTCCTCCAAGCATTATAAACCTAATATGCATACTGTAATGTACATTATATTCCAGACCCTTTAATGAAAACTAGGAAAAATAAAAGATCCATACTAAAGGAAGGATAGGACTAATATCCCTTTAGAGGCCCAAAAAAGAAAACATTGATGAACTACATGTTGAAGTAAATGGGTGGGAAGCCTTAGATTCTAATACTTGGGAGGATTTGCTGCACTTACACGTTGAAACCCAAGGAAAATCTGTGGATAATACTGAACGAGGAGAGGAGTAGTTAACACACCAAGTGGTAGACATGAATCCAGAGAGACCTTGGGAAACGTGAGGATTAGGCCAGCAAAAAGTTCATGAAGTTCAATACAGAGAAGTGACAACTTCTGCACGAGAGTTAGAATAAGCTTATGCTGAGAACCAATTGGATGAGTAGCTGCCCAGCTGAAAAGGAGCTGGGGATTACAGTGAATGCCAAACTGAATATAAGCTAACAGTGTAAATAAGGCAAAATATACATGGGCTCCATTAGGAGTATGGCCAGCAGATAAAGGGAAGTTATTATAGCCTCCTGCTCAGTATTGATGAGGCTGTGCTTGGAATGCAGTGTCCAGTTTTGTGTTCCCCTCTTCCTTCCAGGTTAAAGGGCAGTGCAGAAACTGGAGATGGTCTACTATCTGGTAGGAAGGGCTGTTAAACTTGTTTAGTCTATCAAAGAGGAGGATGAGGAGGGAGATCTAATAGCAGCTTATAATTGCTTGAAAGGGAATTACAAAAATGACAGAGCCAAACTCTTCTGTAGTGACAGACAATATATTAAGGGAAAATGTCACAAATTATAGCTTGGGAGGTTCAAATTAGACATAGGAATTTTTTTTTCACCAGGAGGGTAGTCAGGAGAAGATTACCTAGAGATGCTATGGAATCTCCATCCTTGGAGATTTTCAGGACTGAGCTAAAATGATGTACCGTTGATGATAGTCCTGCTTTTAGCAGGAGATTGGACTAAATAACCTCCAGAGATCTTTTGCAATTTTTATGGTTTTATTAATTTAGAAATGGTAAGTATTTTAATTGTCCATCTACCTCYGTTAGGAATTTCTTTCACTGTTAATTCAATGTATAATTATTACATGTAGAAATAATCAGATATCCAAGCATTCAAGCTCTGCGTAAGAGAATTCCCTTGTAAAAGTGACAAAATTTAGGTTTTAGCTTAGACCATATTGTCTAGAGCTCCTTTTGTGCACGCAGAATGACGGTGGTAAACAGTTCGTCCTCAGGGTAAGAGTGAGATCTATGCGAGGAAGATAGTCTACATAACTGTTTTAAGCACCACCAGAAAACACAGCAATCCAGGCTGTCACAGAGCATGCCATTCATTAGTCTTTTGACGGATGCTGACTTCTAGAGTATAACAGGCTGAAAATCTGAGTCAGTACCAAATTTAGGATTTTGCAATCTTTCTCTGCTGAAAACCAGGATTTTCCAACACAGTATATTGATACGTCACTTGCAGCTCACTTTTGCCAGCCGCTAAGGGATTAACGTAATATTTGTTGTCATGTGGCATTTTTGTGCCTTACGTGATTTTTCCTGAAAACAACTGGGTGATAGTTCAACACACATGATTTAGTAACTGCCGTGGTATGTGTCCCAGCCAGAGAGATGTCCAGTGCCTGTTCAGCTGCCGTGCTCTTCTGGCTAACATTCTCTAAGAGATGAAGTTATTTCCATTCAGCTCTTTGGATCCCTCGTGTACTTGCTCAGACAAACCAGAAAAAGAGAGATGATGTGCATATGTGCAATAGTGCAAAAACTATGCCAGTTACTGAAGCAGTCATGTCCTGGTCTTATTATAAGTGTGCAATATATGGTAACTTTACAGTCTGCACTGAATAAGGAGTGACTTAAGATCAAGGAGGATATTATTAAGAGGACAAGGCTCAATTTGTTTCAGTATGTGAGGGCAGAACAAAATATAGAGAAATTTAATATGGAAATGGAAATGTATTTCTATATGAGAGGAGAATATGGCAGTAAAGTTAAATTCTCAGTATGGTCTGTATGATATCTGTGGCATTACATAAGGGATGACTTGTGTGTTTGGTTAAAAGTAAAAAAAAAAAATCAGTTTTAAAAATTTTCAAGTCAGAAAAAAGTTAAAAGATCCTGCTGCCATCAAAGTTGGGCTAGTGTTTTGAAAAGAAAATAGTCACTTGTGAATAGACTAAGCATGGAGGAGGAAGTGGAGACAGTTAAGAGTTTGATAGTTCCAGATGAAGGATGTGCAAGTTAAACTACTCAGGTATCCTCCAATCTATGTAATGAAGCAATAAGCTCTCTTCAGTTCATAAAGTATAGCAAAACAAAGGAACCTGGAGAATGTACATAGAATACATTTTACTGAAATTCATGCAATACATTTCTAACCCTTTGAAACCTCAGATACGTAGTGTTGTGCATATATTTTTCAGTATCATAGTGTCATCAGATTTGCATGGAATTACAGCAAAACCAGTTAAAGGAGTGGAGAGAAAATGCTAAATTAATTTTGTATAGCTTAGTCGAAAGGATGACCAAAGAGGACATATAAGCAGCTGGAAGTATTAGGGCGATGTAAATACAAAGGAAGAAAACAAATTACCCAGTCTGATCTGAGAGGAATATGTGAGATGGAATGAATGTGAATAAAAGAAATATAAGGTTAAGTGTCTTAACCATGGAATTACCATCAGACGAAGATGAAGAAGGATAAAGATCTTAATAAAGACAGATTAGGATTAACTATTGTAAAATAGCTGTGGTAGGTACATACATATAGTAATGTAGAACTAGTTAAGAAAAAATGTTCCAGAAATTATAGAAAGAATAGTCGACAGGGACATCACGGAGATTAAACATGTGGTCTAACACAGCACTTCCCAGACAACGGCTGAATCATCTCAGGCTGGCTAGTTCCATCACCCCACTCAGATGGTCCTTGTTCTCAGTGCTGGGAGTCTATATGCAGCCTACCCTGCTGTGTACCTTGTATGTGCTTGTGTCTGCCATGCTTGGGCCATAGTTGGGGAAATGGGAGAGTGGGAAAGAGATGATAGAAGCATAGTACAACTTTTCACTTGCCTATCAGCAGGGAAAGTATCTCCTGGCAGAGGATGTCTCTTCAAAAATTCCAGCAAAGACCGCAGATGTCTTTCTTGTGAGTCCATCCTTCATGTAAGAACAGTTAGGTTCTTTTCCTGTCTCTTTCAGTGCTGTGTCTGAGATACACTGCTACTCTTTTTCTCTCTCCGAATAGGTTTCAAGTCAGAGTACTAAGCCACTGCTGCCATATTATTCCCCTCACCAGGTTCCCATGTTCTGCCCCCTCCCAGAAAGTACATATTGATGGTCCCCTTCTGGTAGGTCAGTCTAGGCACTCGGCTTAGGGACATCAAGTTAGCTTTGTTCCCTATACATGAGACGCACATACATATGCACACACTCATGACTGGAGCTAGTACAGGAAATAGAGAAAGAGAAATGCAGCCTAAGAAGTTTGCAGCATACTTACCTTCAACAAAGCTTCCTCCTATCTTTCTGTAATCAATAAAACTTCAGAGATGCATCATTCTTCTAGCTTCAGTCTTGCTTCTGTCTTCCATTAGATGATTTAGAGGATACAAATGACTTTAAGTCTATTCTGTAATTTAATTAATACCAGAAACCTGAGAAAGCAGTAACATTGCAGTGACTAATGAGTAGTGCTGTATTTGTCCAGGTCTATACCTTAACTTTAGGTTTTGCTAATTCCTAACACATGAAATATCCATGGCATATAGCTTCCTGTGGTGATTTAAAAGGACTCAAACCATTCTGTGCTTAGAAATAAGTTAATTCGGTTCTGGACCAATGAAACTCTCAGTAGAAAATTTATCTAGGAAAGTCTAATTGTTCTAGTTTGTAGCAGTATTCCGCTTTAATCAGGACTGTGCCAAAGAAAATAAACAATCATCTGTGGTGTATAATGGCAAAACAGATGAAGTGTTTTAGAATGAAAGATTATTTGCTCAGGTGTTCTGAAGTGTTACACACCAGTTTTCATAACTGCTGACAGATATGTCAACGCGGAAGGTTCAGTTTTGTGTACGTGCCTTTTATGAATCAGTTAATGAAAGAGAAAATCCCACAGACTGCAACCCTGATTCAGGAAAGTACCAAAGTGTGTACTTACTGCTCAGGACAGCACTGCATCGTGCGGTTAATTCCGTGAATGCAGTTATATATAATTCGCTTCAGTGAAATTTAAGTGTATGGTAAATACTTACGTGCTACCCTGAGCCTTTGAGTTATTCCTAATTATAAATTAACTGTGTCCCTATTGAATTGTCTTTTCATGAACTTTTAAACAAATAAAATGTATTTCTCTGAATATTTGGAGCAAGTGAATGCCGGGCCTTTGATCAAGATCTCTTTTATCACAATGTTAAATTTATTTTGTAGCAAAATTTTATTTCTTTGTCTTTGAGTTTTGGAATAAGAAAGTTTATAGCATCTAAAGTGATATTCCAGCTGGCAGAAAAAAGAAACAATTCAATGGGATAGTGTCTATTCATAGAGATTGACCATTACTCCTAATGGAGCTGCTGGCATATACTGTACTATCCTTAGATAGACAAGATATTGCCTTTCTGTGTTTTGACTATTTCATATGTAATGACCCTTTTGGTTTTGGCAGAGGTGATAACAACTTGTCAAATTGTCATTTTCCTATGAACAACCCTTCTTTGAATCTATCTGCTGTCACCATCTCCTTTTAATTTGTTTCTCTCCTTGGGTGCATCAATACCTCTAGGAATATTGACATAGGCATGATACCTCTTCTCTTTGTTATTGCAAACTATCTTATGCTTCAAGTTATACCTTCATGTGTGAACTGATATGACTGTTTTGTGGTCCATCATTGTATGCTGCTGTATATTATTTTAATAAGCATATCCTATTTTATGCATTTGGAGAAGCTTTTCTTCTAGCCAATATTCTTTCTCCTGAAATAACTAAATTTAGACTTTACTTCTATGGACACTTAAATAAGAAGAATTCCACTTGTAGAATCAAAGCTAGTTAAAAATTACATACTTCTTTGAAATTCATGGAGAAGTACGTGTTACATCAGCTGAAGATCTGGCCTTCAAATGCTTTGTTTTTTGTATAATTTCAGTGTAAAATTATGGCAGGTCAATTGAATGCAGTGTCTTCTGTCACTGAGTAATGAAATACAATCATACTTGGACACCCTGGGCCATTGCAGTGGAAGTATACCAGTCAGCTTCAGGAGCAGAAGAATAAAATAAGAATGACAGAAGGCTCCAAAAAACTTGTATTAGTACCTGCAAAATCTCGGTTATGTTTAATCTGCAAGGGAAGATGGAGTGTGGGCTTTGAGATTTTTAGCTTGGAGTCAGTTGCGTCAGAAGCTTATTGCAACCTTTGCATATTGTCTTAATAAGTGAAACCAGCATCAATAATCAAAGATTGCGAAGAAAAGAAATAAAAATTGAAGACTGATCATGATATGAACTAACATTGCTTATAAAAAGCAGTATTCCCACAATGAAGCAGAGGCAGGAGAAGTTAGACTCTTCCATCTGCACATCTTAAACATCACTGAAATACTAATACAGCCTTAGAATTGCTCTGTAAATTGTGGTAATTTTTTGAACTTGTTACCAAGTGACCCAGAGCTAGCTAGAACAAAAGCAGCCCCAAAAGCCAAGTTATATTATAACATAAATTAAAATGCTTAACCTTTTAAATGAAGAAAACTCCAAGTAATTAGTTAAGACAGAATAGAAATGAAAGAAACTTATAAACAGCCCCCCTGACCATTGCRTGGGCAATGTCTCCTGTGGTCTCTTCCCATCACCTCTGAGGCCTGGGTGCTTGCTCAATAGTCCCTCTCTGTAGTCTCAGTAGTGGAGCCGCAGGCTGCTAGCTCCTTGCTGTGTCTGTCTCACTCCTATTTGTCTGTCGGGCTCTTTYTTCTTGCCTGGAAGCTTCTTTCCCAGAGCAGGCTCAATTGCTCCTTAAGGGAAGGAGCAATTTCTCACTCCCTCCACAGGATTTTTTCAGACCCAATCATGTACTTTTTAAAGGAACATAACACACAAATGGAGAACAAATCAAACAGATACTCTGTGTCTCAGAAGTTTGTAACAAACTAAATCCAAATCAGATTAAAATGATTTCTTCAAAGTCATACTGAGGGTTTATGATTTAAGCAGCATTAAGCCCCATATCCTCTGGCTGTTTTCTCTGTATGCTTCCTCTCTGAATAACCCTTGCAGGAAGTGCTGACAGGATAAGAAGATTCTTATTTAATTCTTTTTGATATGGGAAGTCTGTAGGAATTATTCTCAGGCTCTTCAGTGACACTCTGTAGTGTATACATGTCACATCATGAAGGGGAAAATAACACTTCAGTCCAATGCTTTTCTGACTGTCATGACCATTATTTTGTATTATTATTTGGTGCAAAATGCAAACGTTCATAATGTAAACACCTTGCTTTTGGAAGAGTGGCATACCCCAAAGTTTGAAATTGCTTTATTATGCAAGAGAAGGGGAAGCCTATGTATGTTGGATTACCAAATGCTGTTTGTTTTGGATAGGCTCACTTAGTCTGTACACTGCTTTTTGCTGTAGGGAGAGCAGTTGCTGCTTCTGGGCTACTTTTCTGTAGAAAGTTAAAATCTTGCTAGTATTAATATTACCAATTTGTACTCTGAGGCCACTGAGAATCTCCAGTTGATTCAGGGAGGATTTGTGCTCAGGTAGTTCATCATTGTTCGAAACTGAGTAAGAGAGAGTCTCTGCTTTATAATCAGACTACTAGGGGAGGAAGCATGGCCAGAGAGGTGAAAAGAATTCTTTGGTTGTGCTCAGTTGTACAAGCAGCCATAAACCTACATCTCCCGACTTCCACATAAGTATACTGTCTGCTAGGATACATTGCTTCTTCCCAAACCAGCATTATTGAAGAAAAATATGAAATCTAAAGAGCTTAAAATTTTAAGAACTGGGCTACTGTAGTTAACACTAACTTTAGATCTCTGTCCCAGATTTCAAAGTCCTATTGTAAAAATGCTCAAGCTCCAAAACAGATTCTCAAAATTTTCAGACTATTGAAATGTTGCATTCCCATTTAAATATAGACATCCCTTCCTGATGTTTTCCTGGACAAAGGTAATCTAGGCTGGTCCAGATTCTTGTACAGAACCCAGAATGCCTTGGTGAGGTGCAATGAAGTGCAACACCTTTGTTGGCTGGTTACAGCAATGTGTTGGTTCTTAAGTAACTCCATACCTTGAGGCATCAGATTCTCTACTTGGTAAGTGTGCCCATTAGAGCCTTGCTAAGGTAAGTAAATAATTTGATTCACAATTTATAATTTTCCTGTCCTCCTGTAGTTATCTCTGGGGGGGGGGGAAAGAGAGAACGCCTAGTCTCTGATTATGCCTGTACACTTTTGTCATTAGGCTATGAGCAACATATGAGCTGCCTCCACACCTCCACTTTCCTTTTACCTTTGCTTTTATTACTGATGTAATAGGAACAGAAATCTAATTGTATCAGTGGAAAAAATTAATGCTTGCAGTTCCATTGCCGTTATTGATCCAGGACTCTTCTACTTTGCCTTAACAAAGTGCCCACTGCATTTAAATCTGTATTTAGTTTATTAAAAAGGAGAAGCAAAGTCACACAAATTCCATATATAATAGATATCTTGACATGTACATTCCAAACCAGTGATTAGTTAGTAAGCCTTTGTGTAGTCACCAGAAGCCAACTTGGGTTATCCTACTGTGATTCTCTTGATGAAACTATGGACATGGTGGGATCACATCATGCCCTGTGGCCAATAATTACAGGAACTGTAATTCATCACCAAGGTGAGGACAGCTTTCAGGGAGATACCACAACATCCTGTCACTTTGGAAATTCTGGCTAAATAGCTGGGAAGCTACAACTTGCTTAACTTCTGTTTTTAATTTTGTCTCCCAGATGTGTGCTTCCAGATGTAAAGGCCTAGCACGCAAATCTCTGCTTTAGTCTCATAGTTATTCAGGAAATTTTGATTTTGAGGTATATAATGTCAACATCTGGCCTTGGACCTTAGAAACACTGAACTCATTGAACTTGCCGTGAAGTAATTTACTTTCTTTCTGAATATAAAGGAGAAAAAAGAGTTTATTATAACAGCACATGCAATGTAATGTTTCCATTTACAATATAAAACATAGATATCATAAAGTGAGAGAAAAAGCACTGTAATTTTTCAATACGATGAAATCAAATGGAATAGCACCTGTGTTAGAAGGAATGGTTGTTTAACATGACAGATTATAGTTATCCAGCGTATTAGTTCTGTAATCAAATCTAATCCCAATGGATTAACGATAGCCAAGTTACTAAAATAATACTCATTAAAAACACAGGCAMGTGAATCAGGGCCTGCATTAGTAAACTGGTGAATCATGTTCGGTGACAGAAAAGAAGATCGTCACAGAGTTTCATAATTATGTATCTGAATTAAAAAATAATTTCAAAACAGAATTACTGTCTCAGAAATAAATATTACGCATAAAATATGATGATGAGGGTACAAAGCTCTTGGCATATGTTGTGTTTAATAAATAATCTGAGAATAATAATATCAGATCATAAGAGATACCCTATTGGGCCAGTCCAGTAGTCTGTCTTTACTAATAGCAAAAGGTTATGCTGTTCGGGGTAAGCCATGCACCTGGCCACTTTCTGAAGTCCATTTCCTTCATTTTCCCATGGCATGCAGAACTGTTGTATTAGGGACATTAAGGAGTACATTTCTGTCTAAAACCTCTTTATGGACCTGTTGTCCCTGAACTTGTCTAATCCTTTTTCAAGCCTTTTGATACTGTCTGTCTCCATAATTTCCTTTGACATCCAGTTCTGGAAGTTCACTATCTGTTATGTAAAGAAGTATTTTGTATTTTAAACTGATCTTCTATTATTTTCAAGTGGGATTTAGTGAGAAACAGTTCAACATTCAGCTTATCTACCACCTTTATGGTTTGGTAACTCTTGATGATATTTTGCCTCAGTTTTCTCCTCTTCAAACTGAAGAATTCCAGCTTTTTTAGAATATCTCTAGAGGATAAACAAGCTTATCTAACTTTTTAAAAGGTGGACATTTTGACAAATGCATAGACTTAATGGTTAGTGCAAACTTCATTGAGCTGGAACATGGGTAAGTTCTTGGCCCAAGTGAAATGTATGGGAGCTTCATCATTTGAATCGGGATCAAGATTTTGCCATAGTAGTCATAGCTCTTCAGATGTTCTCTACCCAACAGATACCATGTCCTGTAATAATATATTGTATATATTATCTGAATCTGCTGAACAGATGAGACTATCTTTGCATTTAATTTGTCTTTACGTTGTTTAAACTAAGACCAGGTTACAGTCACCACTGTTTTGCCCTGATAAACTGACATGCAAGTACTGCCTAGTGAACCATCCAGCAGCTAAGTATCAGAATGTACAGGTCTATTCTCAACCGTTGATTTACAGTTAAGTCAGCAACTATTTTATATCTCGTTTTTTGGATGAAGAAATCTGTATAAAGATCCATGGAAAGAAGGTGCCAAATTAATATACGTATATATATACATATAGATGCAGACACACACGTACAAAATATTTCATTACTGACATCAATCAAAACTCTGTTCATTATGTATACCAAGGGTTGTGTATATGTAACAGGGAAAATGAATTATGCCTTTCTTCAGCATCTGGGTATTGTCATGTTGGACAGTCTAAATAAACTCTAAATTACAATAATATGTAAAGATATTACTGGGTAATCTGGGTAACAAAAGTATAGTCAGAATAACATAAATGTCAACTGAGTACACAGAGAATTACTCACAAGCTTATCTATTTCTACTGCAAAATTGTCTGTTTGGTTTGCAATGCTTGCTTCTTAATGGGACTGATTCTACCTTGCCTACAGTTGATAACTGTGTGACACTATTGCACAGTCTGTTGGAAATAACATTTTGATATTTATTGGATAATGGAAAATGAAATGTAGGACTCTTGTAAGAGATGGAGACAATCATCAACAGTGCCAACTATCGTATCTCCTGGGACAGATTCACAAGGTTTTGCATCCACAGTACCCAGTCAGCAGGAGACCCGTGCATCAGGGAACCATAGATCAAAACCATTTATTGGCAAACAAGAGCTGGCACTGTTTGGAGCAAAGAATACTTATTTTGCTGAGAAAATGAATACCAAAATTTCTTTTGTATCTATAGGTCATCCAAACCAACACCATTTACATGAAAATAATCCTGGCAGTGCTAGCTTAGCGATCTCCACAGACCTGAGACTTAAGCTATGTCTAACRTTAGAGACCCTGAAATACTTAGAAAGTGCTCAGCTGCTTCATGGCTGTTCAGGTAAATAGATAGGAGCTTTCTTATTATGTACTCTGATGTAGCTTATGTTTGAATTGTAAAAGCTGCTTCCTTGACTGTAAAGATTGTTCCTTCTGTGTCTCTAAGTCTTAATGAGACTGGCTGGATAGAGAGGCAGGCACTGTTACCTTCCCTGAAAGCAGTGATGAGTCAACTTTGTGATGAAGAGTTTGGTGGTTATTGTAACAGCAGAAATAGCTAAATGCATCAATTATGTTTTCAGTTGTTCTCGCACACATATTGACTGTATATGGTGCCAGAAGCCCTTCTGGAAAATAGGACACCAGAAATGATTGTGTATACAGTGTTTCTGGGTGTTGGGCATCATCGAATTTTCTCATTGACTTATCAGTTACCCAGAGTCCAATTATCCTTATGGCAAGACAGCTGTGGCATGCAAAGAGTTAAGTCGATTAAAAACAAATCCTTTACATCTTATTAGTGTTCATATTCTGAATGTAGAGGCACCTGCCCCTCCTTTTTTTCCTAATGAGGTATAATTGGACTTTGTTTATGGATGAATAAAGGTCTTCATTGTAGAGATTGGTTGGCTCTAATTGGGAAAAATCTGGCAAAGAGTATTTGTCAGTTGTATGGTATAACACTTCTTGTCATGCTTTTACCTCCAGGAACTGGAGAGCAGCCAAGGGAGATTATTCTTGCTATACCTTTTCATGAAGAGGCTCTTTTCATAGTGCACCAGGAAAAAAAAAAAAAAAAAGAGAGAGAGAGAGACAGAGACAGAGACAGAGAAGAAGGAAAAAAGACAGTTTAAACAATTTAAACACATAGGATCAGATAACAAGAATAACTGAATAGTCTTCCAAAGCCATTAGTACCTCACAAAACTAAAAATGGTTAGGTATTAATAATACTGTTACTTAAATTCAGTGTCTGGTTTTTGTGTCCACTCTTAAAGCAGGAAGTAAAATTCCTAAAGGGAGATCAAAAAGAGAAAAGCAATGTAGTAGCTTGGAAGCAAGTTTTGGAAGATAAATTCCTGTCAAAAAAGGAGATTTTAGAAATGACTTGACCACTCTGTATAGATACTTATAAGTAAAGGCATAATAGGATCCAGTGCTGGCAGCTGAAGTTAAAAAAATGTATCTTTCAAATATATAACACACAATTTATCAGTGGTGAGGGTAGTTAAATATTGTAATTGTCTATCAGAGACAATTGGCTTCACCAATTTTTGAATATTTAAGAAATATTTAAGCTGTCTTTCAAGAATACACTCCTTATCCTACATTTAAGAAGAATTCTAGTCTCTGTGTTTAGGTAAAACTACAGGATCATAATATTCCCTTCTAGCTCTTTCTGGCTTTGAACCTATAAATCTGCTTCAGAGAAACTGCTATAGGGCTGGATGACGAAGTTCCCTGAAGGAGAAGGGAAAATCTTCTGTTCCATGCTCTCTGACTTGGAATCACATTGAGTCCATAAAAAAGAGAATAGTTTGGTGTCCTGCTGCATCATTTAGTATCAACTTCATATTGCTTTATGGGTCAGTGCTTTTACCTTCTTTTGTAGCTTCAGGGACTTAGACCTCAGTTTTCCCTGTGCTTTTGTCCTTGTCATCACTGCTGCTACCCTGAGTCAACTACTAAGTGTCAACAGGGGAATGTCCCCTCCCCGTACCTGGAACTGGCCATGTAACAGTGACATTACCAATGCAAACTGCTCCAGAAAAAAAAAAAAAAAAAAAAAAAAAAGACTTGGAATCCAGGTGCAGAGCAAAGCAGAGATAGTAACCTTCCCGGGCACTGGTCTGACCTTCTTTTCCTTCTATTCCCCTGCTGCTTCTAGCCAGTAAGTAACACTGATAGGAACTGAACCTGTGTGGTACTGTTGAATACTGTACCCAGATGTCTGAATCTGCATCCGGATGATGTCTGTATTGTGCTAACTCCTTCCCATTCCCAGAAACATGGACAGGAGTTTAACCTTCTTCTTTTGTCTGCCTATATATTGAGCTCTAATATTAATATTGTCAGGAATGGTATCTCAACATGTTTTCTTCTTTGATAACTCCTGCTTACAAAATTGAGAATGAACATGAGTAACTGATTGTTGTTTAGTTACGTATGCATATTTCGAGTGAAATAACTTCTTAAAGCATGTGATGTTTAGAGTATGTTTTGACCTCCATTTGGTTGAACATGAAGTAGCATTTAAATGATTTTGTCCAACCTTTCAGAGGCAGAAGGAACATATCTTTACATACATTCTTCACATATCTTCTGTTTTATCAGTCAATGTCATAACAGTGGAATGTGGGAAATCTGCTATTTCTCAACTATTTTGAAGGCGGCTGAACTAAAATGCTAAGTGTCTCCTTTCTATGAAGGACAAAATAAGACTCTGGTCATGTTATGTTTAATTAATAGTTGTCTGATTATTCCAGATTGCCTCTCTGCACGTAACARCATCTCTTTTCAACAAAGCTTGAGTCTGAGACCCGTATTTTTATGGCTTATCCTTTACCAGAGCACCATTGGGCATAGCATATGCTCTGTTGCTTGTGATTCCCTGACTTTGTATAGCTAAAGTATTTTTGTATAGCTAAGCTACTTCCTCCATGCAAGGAATCAGGATTAGCTGTTTGTGTACTTAATTGTGTTGTGATCACTGCCTGTATTCTTGCATGCTCTTTTGGTCTCTAATTTTGTAGCATATTTAGCCTTTTTTGTGGGGGGGGGGGGCATTTCTGCTATCAGTATCTATTTCTGTAGATTTCATAGCTTGTTAGATTTCTATGCAAAACTAATCAGTTATCAGCACAGCTAGTAATCAGCCCAAAAGAAAACCTTCAAGGATTAGTGGGAATGGAAATCCTACCAAAAACATGTCTTCACTCTTAAAATTAACTTCTTGCTCCGTATACCGGCTTTCCCAGATTTCTTCTGCAGTCTTGTAAAGAGATTTCCAGAAGTAGATATTGGTATGAAAAGCCAGCAAAACAACAGTCCAGTGCTGCCTGTTTTATATCATTGAACTTATTTTAACAGTAGCGAACAGTGAGAACTGGAAAGCTATGCAGATTGAACCATAGCCGCAGGAGTGGATGTTACATTATGATGGTACTCACTCTCCCAGCACAGTTGCTTGTGCTGGGTGCTATACGAACAAATGCAAGAAAGAGACAATCCCTGCCCTGAGGGTTTCTTCATACAGGAAAGAAAGGGGCACTAAAAATGTCCTGTGCATTGTTCTGTGCTCTATCCACTTGAAAATAGCAGGTCTAGATTTAATGAAAAACTGGGAAAAGAAGGAATGGAAACAGAAGACTAGGAAAGGACAGGAGAGGGCAGTGGTGGCATTTTCCCTAAGATGAGGAGATCCTGAGATCAAGTCACAGTCAAACACTATAACCAAATTGGCAAACTTAAAAAAAAAAAAAAAAAAAAAAAAAAAAACAGTGATTGCAACGTTGACAAGAAGCTACTCTGAAGAATTAACAATGATTTTGTAAGAACTTTTATAAGTTCTGTGAAGAACTATAAGTAGTGCTTCTTGCCAAGTATTTACCTCCTACTGCCCCCAACCAATTCCATGTTTTGTACTTGTTAAACAAATCATCTGCAATTTTAAAATTACAAATCATTTTTAATAATAGCAATTACTAACAATATAAGATATCTTGACCTCTTGATAGACTGCAGAAGAGTCTTCTCTGGTTTGCAGAAAGAAAGGAAATTAAAAAGAAGGAAGGTTAGAAAGGATTACTGTTGAGGAGCTGCAACCAAAATTAAATGAGAATGGCAGAGCTGATATTGTAATTATTATTACTAAAGTAATGGTGGTTCAGTGAGGTAGTGGCTGTGGTGCTATCTGTGGTTAGTTAGGCTATGTACCAGAAACTGAGGGKTTTTTTTATTTTTGAATCACATTTTCAGAGAGGCATCAATCAATCAACTGTATGCAGATGATGTCCAGTGTTGTTTGTAAACAACAGAAATGTGGAAAAAATGTGACTTTGTATTGTATCAGGAAGTGTATCTTGGCATCTTTGTGCACAAGTGAGAGTGTGGGCAGTAGAGGGGTGCAGAGGGACAGTTAGGAGAATCTCATCCCTCATCTGAGCCAGAAATCTCTTGAGAAGAGACACAGTGGGTGGCATTTGATGGTGGTCTTTTCTGTCTAGGTTCTAGTTGCTAGGTATGGAGTGTATTTCCATTTGTAAAAAGTAACAGAAGCAAATGCTATGTAGCAGTAAATTATTGTTTGTATGCCAGGAATGGAGCAAGGCTGTGATGAAGAAGATTGTATTGGAGCTGAGCAAAAACTGAGTAAGAGAAAGACCCTGCCCCAGGAGCATACAGTTCAAAGGAAAAGGAACAAACAGATGTTAGCCTTCCAACACAAGGCAACACAAGTTTGATTCTAAAAACAGGCAACAGATTTTGTTCTTGTATTAAAAAAAAACAAAAAACATATGGAAAAGCAGCCAGCTAATCCCAGCAGAGGAAGACTGGAGAGGGGGAACTAGAGACTGGAGAGGGAATGAAGAGCATTCCAGCCAATTTGTTGATGACTAATGTATTTTAAAACAACAGGCTGCTTTTTAAACTTAGAAGGTGACTTGCTGAGTGGTTATTCACTGTTCACTCCCTGGTCTTGATAAGAGCTCCCGCAGGACATTCAGTCCTTCCAGCTTCTCCCGCATCAGTTTATCTGTGAACATCAGTACAAAGCAAAGGGGAAAGAGGCCAAGCAGGTTTGTTTAATCTCTGCTGTGACTAATAATGGTGTGCTGGGCTGGCTGCTCTTTAACGTGGCTTGGTATTACTAATCTGACTGTCTTTTTGCAGCATCTTCCTATCAAGTTCCATGCTGATAATTATCACAGAACAATGATTTTAAGAGCAAGACTCAAATGAAATTCTTCTCCATCAACCTGGGAAACCTGGAGGGCTCTGTTATCCGTTGGCTACCACAGGCTCAGGAGTTGTTAAGGCCATGCCAGATTCCTTTTTCCTTAGCATTTCCTTAGAATTAAAAAAGGCCTGTTCTGGTCTGACTTCCCTTGTCTTAGGTGTGTTCTGTTCAGTTTGATTTAAGCTGGCTTACTGTGAGCAAGCCGTCAGACCAGATAACCTCCTGAGGCACCTTCCAAACCAAATTATTCTCTAATTCTATGATTCAGATTTTTATATTAACTGTATAACCATGGCCACTGTGCACCTTCCAGTTTAGCATTGAATTACATACTTAATATTAGTTCCATTAGTGCCAATGTATATGGATCTTAAGGCCCTGGAGAGATAAATTAACCTGTATCAGTGGCATCATTTTCTGGGATTCAAAGATCCCAAAGCTCTTTTCAAAGCTAATAAGGCACCTTTATCACACCGATCAGGACCAGCTTTTGAAGTATGTTTTGCCTGCAACATCGGCTTGTTATATATAGCCTACTGTGCTTTTCTTCCTGATAATAAACATTTTGGAGGGTAGTCTTATATTCCACATGAAATGTAGTGTTGGGTTCTGCAGCACTACTAAGTACAAATAATACATGTATGTGTACATTTTTAACTCTTAGCTGGTATAAACTGAGTCACAGTGGAGGGAAACAGAATGATCAAGGATCAAGCAAGAAGTTAGTTTCTGAGGAGCTGGGAACAGAAGCCAAACCAGCTGACTTTTTTGTGTCTTAACCCCTGCACTGCAACACAACCTCTCCTCTTCCTCTTTGGTCTCAGAAATGAAAACAGCACTGCAAGTGAAATGAAAGTGAAATACATGTCTGCTCTGTTCAAGCTGCTAAAGAGAAAAGGGACACATTCAGAAATATAGGCCTACAAAGGATTACTTGGGGTGCTGACTCAAGCCCCTGCCCAGCTTGACACACTTCTTCTAAAGCTAGGGATTTTGTCTACACTGCCCCAATGTGTAATTATTCTAGAAACTGATTTTTGAATTGGTTGAGAATCTTCCAATTTTCAGCCTAACTTTATTAATAGTCAGTTAATGCCTACTTGCTTTTACATCAGCAATAATATTTAAACTATTTCCTTGCTTTCCTATTTACCTCTTGATTTATTTATAGCCAGAAATCATATTCTTTTTCACATTTCATTTTCTTAGCTTACTAAATTTCTTTCTCATATACTCTCTGCTTGCTGAAGGGCAGCTCAGCTTTAAGCACGGCCGCTTGAGGGACTGGGAGTCCACTTCCCCACAGCTTCACAGCAGAAGAACTGGTTTACTATGGGGTAAATGATACATCTGTGCAACAATGCAAGAAGAAACAAAATGTTCTACAGAAAGAGGCCTACAGATTTGTGCAATGTTCAAGGACTCCCTTTTCTCCATGTCTTGTGCTGCAGCTGTTTCTACTTTTGTGATTTGCTCGTCTCATCAAATGGGCTAATGCATAATGTTTTACAAGTTAGGACATAAAAATCTGTCTAACTACTCTGCAGTCTTACTGTGAAGTGGGCTGTTGTAGACTTAAGAAAGATGGGGAAAGGATGGCAGAATCACTCTCTCCAGGAGTACCGGAATGGTAGTCTCTTTCRGGGGTATCCACAGCAGTTGTCCTTCGTTACACTGCTGAGGGCTTAGGCTTGTTTTGTGGATGGGGCCTACCCACATGTCAAGGAAGATGAGGATGCACTATTAACTGCAGATTTCATAATACTTTAATACTTTTATTAAAGCTGAACTCTTCCAACCATATGAGAATTATCAATTTTCACATTAGTAGAGAAAAATTTGAATGCATGAACCATGAAAGCTCAAAACTTGAAAGGAAATAAAAAGAATACAATGTTTACCCCTCCTTTTTTTTTAACTCTCAACTAGTTAAGCCAGTTTGAAACGTACAGGTGAGACTGGCTATCCTGCAATCCTGACAAGAGAAGCTGTCCTTAATTGTGCCAGAATGAGGTGTAGGATGATGTAGTGCAAGATTGTCTCAAGCAGGAATGAGATGCTTATTGATTGGGAGCCACTGACCCACATATCTTGTCAGATAACTTAATGAGAATACATGTTGCCCTTGTGTGACAAACAGCAGCAGTCTGTACTGATTAGGCTAGAAAAGGAATTTAGCTCTTAATAGTGTTACTTTAAATTCTTAGATTTTCAAAAAGTGTATGCATGTCTTGTTGAAAAAGTTCATAATTACATTTTTAACTAGCCCTGTCAATGTATTTTTGGGTTTTTTTTTTTTTTTTTTTTTGTTTTTTTTTAAGTACTTTGATGTCTAGAAATTTTCAGTCAGTATCAGTCAGTCAATCAGTATCCAGAGAGAAGAGCAGTGAGACCTCTCTTTGTAGCTTAAATTCAGTTTGATTAATAGTGATTAATAATGCAGATGGTTGATTATTTTGGTCTGGCCTGAGTTCAGACTCTTGTTCACTCCCAGCAGTGGGAGGGCTTGTTCAGCCAAAAAAATCCATGCCTAGATTTTTACTTTCGGGAAGTTCAGGGTTTTGAGATCCAAAATTAGGTCTCAGTTTGTGCCAGGAGGGAGTCAGCCACTAGATTAAGAATTTGGATGCTTTCCCTTGCAAAAATTTCTGGGAGTTATATGTCGAGTCCGGGGTTTCAGATCTATCTCCACTGAAAGTTCAGAGCTAGAGTCATGTCTCATCTTCTTGTTCTTCTTGTTCCAGAGAGGAGAAGGAAAAAAATGGGCTTGAAGGGGGAGATAAAAAAAGACAAAAAAATATAAAAGTGGAAAAGATAGGAAGAAGTAAGTCATGTGGATAAATAGGGAATTAAACTAAAAGCTACAGGGAGACGCTTGAGGGGTTAGATACGAAATGTTCCTTTGTATAAAAGTTTCTCTTTTTCATTGTTCTTGATGGCTCTTGGAGATCGTTTGGGTCAAGGGGTTATTTTTATACTAACTGTTGATTCATACAAGATGCCTGATTATGAAATGTTGGAATCTTCCACCAGCAAGGGAAAAACCTTTCCCAGTGAGTGACTGTCTGGAAACCCACAACAGGGAAGGGGTTAATAGTTGTTCAGTTTACAGCTGGGAATTGCTGGTATCCAGGAAACAACGCAGAATGCACAAACCATGAGACCAGCTGGAGCCTGCTGGAATCCCATTCATTTTGGCAGAGGTGTCTGTGGTCTCGAATTCTGACATCACTGCGTTTTGCGTCACAGAGGAATGCCTAGCCACTTCTCCCTTTCTATTTTTTTTCCGTGTATCTCTCTTATTTCTGACTGACTCAGATATGCAAAGCAATGAGAAGAGGCAGTTCACAAACCCCTAAAGGGTCCTATCTCCAGGGTAGCTTATGAATGGCTCCACTGAAGATGATGGATAAAAGATTTTTGGTGTGCAAGAGAAGCCATGCTCAGGAAGTATAGATTGGGTGTGAATTATTTCTGTTTCTATAATCTTAAGTATGTGGCACATTACTGTAACAGACAGCAGTCCATTTGATTGGACCCCAAAGAAAATACTCTCTTACAAGTTAGTCAGAAGTGCTAGAAACCCTGTGACCAGTCTGGTCACAGACTTCCTTCGTTACCTACTCAATGTGCTTTCTTCTCATGCAACAAAAACAGTTTGAAGGCATAAGTCCAAGCTATGGTGCTGCTCTATAACTAGTTCTCCTGAAGCCTAAATCAGTCTTAATATAGCTAAAAATTCACAAGCTGTTTAAAAAGATAATAGTCTGTTCCTACATACTAAACTCTTTGTGCTTCATTTTCCTCAGCTAAAACCTAAGGATAACGATGCCTCAGTTATTCTACTCTTTTTTTTTTTTTTTTTTTTTTTTTTCCTGCTAGCACGACCATTTACCAGGTGAGCAAAGGGCCTGATATTCTTTCATACTTTCTGTATGCATGGAGTTTCAGTTTGTGGTCCCTAGGCTTTTGTTGGTCAGTAGATCCTGCTAGCACAGGAATACTAAGAGAGCATTTTTCCTCTTTAGTGTCTGCATTAACACAAAATTCCACTGTTTCTTTTTGAGTTCAGTTGAATTGATTGAGTATGATCAGCTAATACAATGTAGCTGAAAATGCCTACACCTGTTTATTGGAGTGATTTGTGCAGAAGTTGCATTTTTAGTCTCGCATGGCACTGGTGAAGGTAGCTAATTACAATGAGAATCCTACTGCCTGGTGAAAGCCTTTTTCCCATTTTCCTCTGGAAAGGTCTGAAATAGATGCAAAGTGCTTTTTCTAAGGAAAACATTCAGAAAAGATTGTGACCTCAAAGGATTGTGTTAAAGGAAGTATTTTGTGCCTAAGTATTTCAGGATTTTAGAAACCTGTTGGCCTCTGCTATTTGTCCCCCAACAACTGATCTACAACTTCACTGTTCTGTAAGCAACTGCTCAGAGTGTACAAAGCGTGCTCGACCTGTAAACCTGTCCTCCCTTGGAAGATCCTCTTGAAGTTTCTTGTCAAGGCCTACTCAGTGTACAACTACAACTATGTCCCACCACGATTTTATGAACATTCAACTTTGCAGTAGACTGCACAGGGAATGCCATGATTCAGTTCACATGCACTAAAGAACTGTATTATACTTGAGAACACTTTTTCTAAATGTCCCTATAGCTTTTATAGTAGATGTGATTGTTCTATAACTTGTATTTCCATAAGTATTTTTATTTAATTCTTTATTTTCATGAGTTTTCATGAGTTTATTCTTTGCCTTAATGTTCAGCCTTAATATAAAGTGCAGAACAGTATCATCATCAAGAAGGAATCACTGTTATAATCCTGAGAAAACGCAGATGTATGAAAGGGCTGTCAGGGGAATAGAAAAGAAGAGAAAATGACTCTTGCAAAATTTGGAAGTAAACAGACTATTAAAAGACAGCTTTACTCTGTCCTAGAAAATGTTAACTGGAAAGTTAATCTAGAATATTTATCTGAAAATATTTCAATATTTAACCTCACTTTTTCAGAGTACATTCTAATTAGTTTAAAGATTTGCCTTCTCTTTATTTTTATGTTTACAAATGTATCAACAAATATTTATCTTGCTATAAATAGATCTGTACTTCCACCCTTAGCCTGTTTTTCAGATCCTTGAGTGTTTCCATGCCCGAGAGATTCCTAGTTATATATATGTATAATGGTGAGCTCAAACTCAAGATCTACATGATAGTGCTTGGTTGTCTGTGCAGGGGTCTGTACTGATGGAATAGGGCACTTACAGGGTCTCTGATCAAAAGTGCTCATATTTGTTCTTGGCCATGAGGATGAGTATTGGTTCAGCCAGCGTGCACTGCCTGATCAACTCACAACCTGTGCCTGTGCATGATTAGGTGTTGGCTGTCACCTCTGTGTGCACAAGGGAGGTAAGGGCAGGACATCGCTCCTCCTCCATTTGTGCAGCTCTGTGCTGCACCACACGTTTGGAGGCAYTGGAACAATCCAGGCTAGACTGCATTTTGCTTCCAGAGTGTTGTTACTGATCCTAATGAGATATCATAAGGCTGGAAAAAAGAACAGGATAGAACAAGCAAATAGCAGCCTTGCAAAGGATATAGTAGCACAGCTAGCATGAATACTATAGTATACCTGTTTCACAGACATGCTACTGAGCTATCCGTAAAACTGTCTCTTGAAGTCTTTGGCACATTGATTTTGCTAGATTAATTGGCACTATTGAATTAAGATGCAGCATGAATCAATTACATTTAAACTGCAATTGATAAAGTTAGGGGCCTAATATTTACAGAAAGATTCTGATTTTTAGGAATTCTGAGTTTTAACAGTTGCTATTATCTTTCTTGGGGGCTGTTGAGTGCTCAGTGTAGCAGTATGACCTCTTATTTAGTTACGGAGCATCTGAAAACTTTCAAAGCAAGCAACTCATTTGTATGGATGTCTTAAGAGGCTATGGTTCTTGCTCTGTTGTTACCTTGAAGCTCTCAGTGATCTGGGGAAGTCAGCTCAGAAGTTTAGAGTTTAGCTTGTTAAAATATTTCAGCTTCTCAGATTGCTTTTTGCTTTGAGATCTGTGCCTAGTGACTGCTTCAGATGTTGCACTTTTGCTCTGTTTTAGGCAGCAGATTTGCACCGCTTTCAACTATTTGATGCTTTTTTCCACTGGTAGACATAAGGCTTATCATGGAGAAGAGAACAAAAGCAACAGAGGTAAACAGACCCTCCATGGAAAGTGCAACCCTTTTGTTTTGTCTGTCGCCCAGAATGCTGATCCATAAGTGGGGCTTCTAGGCAACACAGATAAACACAACAATTGACAAACATGAAGCTGGGCTTGTATCCACACTCACAGATGTTGCTGTCTTCCACTGGATAGGAGTCATTATTATAGGGATGAGTATGCTCATAGTAGAAGCTAGAACTGAATTGAAAACACAATAGCTGATGCAGTCTCAAGAGCTAGGTTATAAGTACAATGTCTGGAAGTACAAACTGCGTTTTGAATATGCTAAACTAGCTAAGACAACCAGAGCAAACACCTGGCATCATTTAAAGCTTGACTAAAAATATATTTTTTCACATTAATACTTAGGAGGAATGTGCCTCTGACCACTCTTGGGTGTGGTATGAGGAAAGCCACAGCCATTGGAAGAATGTTATTAACGTCAACCAGGCAGTGATCAAAAGACAGCCCCACCCACCCTGTTATGGTGCAAATGTGTCATACAGACACTAACTATTAACAGCAACTAGTGCATCGGATTTCTGTATTAGTCTTAGTTAAGTCCCTATATGTTTATTTTTCTCTTTTCCTGTTTACCACCCTTTTTATAATCAATCATTCATCTTGCATTGTGCAGAGTAGGGTCATCCCAGCACTAGAAGTCATTGGGAGACCCTTCGTGATTTCCAGTCTGCTCCTCATCTTCCCATTCTGTTTTTTATTAGCTCCTCCTGTCTTGATAAGTGGCTTTTCAGTCTCCAAAGATGCATTTCAAAAGTTAGTTTGAATTTAAATCAACCAAATCATCAGGATATCTTACAAATATTATACAGTATGTTTGGCCATCATTGTGCATGTCCTACTGAGTAGAAGACTGGGCATTTAGGGAACTGTCTGTGCAAGTCCTAAAGTCTGGTGATGGTAAGCAATAGTTAACTCTTTAGTGCAGCATATCAAACCTTGTATCAGTTAGGATCTAGTACTGTAATCTTTGTATGAACTCAGCACCCACCATAGTCAATAGTAGGAGTGCTGCATTAATCTCTGTTTATTTTTAATTGGAATCTAACTTAAAGCTAGGATTTTGCTCTTGTTCTTACCACTCGGAGTGACAGTGTTTAACTTACTTAGCAACCAACCAAACAAGCTCAACATTCAAAACCGGGTGTGAAAGAAAGCATACATATAAAGTTAGTTTGATTTTGTATGGAGTCTGGGTGTAGATGGTTTGAAAATTGATTGTGTTATATTACCTTTTTCAGCCTCCATGTACAGCGCTCATATTGCATCTTTTCCTTTTCTTGTTATCACTGTTTATTGCTTTTATTTATAATTAGAAGAGGAACTAAAAGTTTCAAAGGATATGAGGATGAAAAATAGCACAGAGAAGTAAAGAAATTTTGCCAAAGTCAYGTGGCATATAAGTGGTTGTTTTTAAATCAACTAAATAAATGTCTATTGTATTACACTAACATCAAAATAATGTAAAAGATCATCCTAACCTTAACACAGCAGCAGTACAGACTATGTCACAGGATTTGCATGCAGGAGTTGTTGATGGTTATTGTGTGACTCCATATTACAAAGTCAGTCCTCAGGGAATATTTTGCAGTCAAGTGATGGCTGAGAGCTCTGGCCCACCACAGCTTCCTGTCTCCTTCCCCAAGGGCAAAAATCAGTGTCTGTCACATCTGTAAAATCACACTGGATTTGGATTATTCTCCACATTTTTCTTTAATAATTTCCACTTTGCTGCCTCTTCAGTTACTTCTAAAATTTCCAAATATATTAATAAAAAATAACAACAACAACAACAATAATAAAATAAAAGCTGTGGGTATTAAGTGGGATATAACAGACCCAAACAAAAGGCAAGGATTATCCTGGGAAATGACATGTATGGATCCTGGAGCACTCCGTTCTGTAAGTCAGTTGAGATTTGGGCTGTACTTAAAGATCAAGGTAAAGCTCTGAAAGAAATTGCCACAGTAGATTTACTGCAGGGTTACATGTGGAGGTAAAGGAACTGCTCAATCTCAGTTCTCCTGAGTACGCCTACTACATTGCTTGTGTTTCTGAACCATGTTGGACACCATTTACATTGATATTGTTTCCTTCTGTGTGTTAACCAAAATAGCCCAGTGGGCAACAGCCTGGCTATAGAGACAGTTATAGGGGTAAGATTTAAGTTGAAATTGAACTTCAGTAAATATACTGAAGTTTATACTAAATAGTTCATGAAGTACCTTCTAATTCTAGAGGAAATAAACTCTGAACGAGAAAAAAGAAAAAAATTTTCAGCTCCGCAAATGGGAACGGTTCTGCAGAATTATAGGACCAAAGAATTTATCCCTATAATCCTCAAATCTTAGTGAATCACATGAAGTTCAGGATAGTAAGCAGACAATTAGATCAAATTGTTTTTTTTTACTTAGCTTCTATCCAGAACTTTATGGCTTAATTTGGAATATCTACCTAAGAAAACTTTGAATAAAATCTCCACAAGGATTCCTGGATGTGCTATAATACTTTTGTGTGTAGCCTTTTTCATGTGAGTCAGGCTTTCAGGATCAAGGCCCTCATCTAGAAGCTGTTAAAGTCAATGGAAAAAGTCTCATTGTCCTTGGTGGGCTTTGGGTCAGGCCCCAAAAGTTGAGTCATACTTTGAATGGAACATAGTTAGAAGCAAAACAGACTCAAGGTTTCATTCACACAAGGTTTAACTGTTAAGTGAAATTTCCTGGATACTTCCTGTGCCCTACAGCCTGCTTTCTGCTGCYTGCTTTCCTGAAGACACATCAGAAATGGGCAGGGAGAAGACTATGAACCAGAAGCCTAGGTCTGGTGGTCTTCAACCCACTCTCTGCTACCTTTTCTCTATCAAATGATAGGGGATGTCTTTATCATGACTAAATGCAGATGCCGCTCTTATCTGATTATATAACAGTAATGCTATAGTCAAGTTATATGACTAGAAGCTGTTTGCATGTCCCATACTGTGTCAGAACATTCACACAATTATGTGTGAAATGGCTGTGTTTCAACGACTTGATGAAAACATGTCTGGCCACATGACACTGGCGGACCAAAGCTTACATCTCTCAAGTGCTTTCATTAAGAAGTGTCTGAACCACCCTCACCAAGAAATCAGACATTGCTGATCTAATCCATCATCTTTCTTATTCCAAACTGAATATGAACCTAACCAAGAAAGTGGGGGAAAATGTCTATTTTAAAATCAGTTTTAATATTATCATTGTAATCTGGCCAGTTAGTATTTGTTTGATCTCAATTTCTATTTTCAATTCCCACCTACATTTGTGTGATTCCAAATAAACTTTGGGAGCCTGTTGCTTTTGGATGGAGAGGACCTGGAGCATTTAGAAGTCTTCTTTGGTAAGCAGAGGTAGCAGACAGGCAGATTCTTAACTAGACTTTCAGAATAGGGGAAGAGTGGTTATACATCCTACTTACTATTTTTGCACATCACCAGGACAAGGACACTGGACTGAAGGATTATTTTTTTTACTTATTTTTACATGTGGCATTAAAGAGGCAAAATAAAATGTGAATATCTTCTCCAAATATGTTTTCTGTTTATGATAGATAGTCAGAAATATGAGGGATGTTTTGGTGCCCTTACATACAGGTATTTCATAGTCACTAATTTCCATTTACCAGGAAGTGCTAAAAGTGGGTCTTTATCTTGCAAAGCTACCACTGTTCTCCACTTAAACTCATGTCATTTGGTTGAATGTCCTTAGTTCTTACTTCCAAACTCTATGTTCCAAAGTTATGAGAGCCCAAGAAAAATAAAGAGCCAAGGGAAGAAGCCTAGCCCAGCTAATCAATCCAAATCATGAATAGCTAAATATTACTTCAGTGTACATGAAGATAGTATCATTCACATAGGTGAGATACATGCACTAAAACCATCTATGTACAAGGGAACATAAAGCATATAACCCACACAACAGGAAATATGCATTGCATACAATGCAATCCCCAAACGCCTGCCCTTGTATTCCCTAAACTGAATCCATGGACAAGCACATACATGCAGCATATGTACACATCTTCAAACCTTGCAAACACAAATACATACAAAACAATTTACTACTTATGAAAGATGGGTTGCCACAAGGAGTTTGAAGCTTCRCTCATTTCTTGAATAGAGTTAGGAGAGAAATATTATTTTTGTTTGTTTGGTTAACATTATCAGGCTCTTGAAACCTTTCCTTACACTGGGTTAAAATGTTCATCTTCCCAAGTTATCCTTGGGTAGCATACAGGCATTAACACAAAATAATTAATAGCCTCACAACTAGGCCAATTAGCTGGGATATGAAAGATTTTATAAGTCAAACCCAGGAGTGGAGCTCATGTCCCAAGTCTACTGTGAGTATTAACCACCAGACAGTTGCTTGCTTTAGGGCTCTACTGTTGTGCTATTTATTTTGATTAAGAACTCACTAGACCAGAATAAAGAAATAATTGTTAGTCCCAATGATCAGAGCACTTCTGTGGGATGTGGGAGACCAAGTTCGATGCATATTTAATATTTATATGAAGTGGGACAGCTCCAATGCCACATTCCCATGAAAGGTTTAAGGTTCAACATATTGTCATTTTCCAATGAAAGGAAAGCAGAGCAAATTTTCATCAGAAAATTCCCAAGTAGCTTTTCCTCTTGATCTACCTATGGGGTTTGCCAAAGTCGCTGACGTGCAACAAGATTTTTGCCCTCTGTAATTTAAATCCATGGGTTTTTTCTAAGGGTGATTCATTTTACAAAAACACACAACAAATAAACAAACACATAACTGGAGTTAAGTAGCAGCATGTGTTACGGATTAGGAAGAAGAGCACCCCTCGAAAGCTCAGCTGGCCCTGTTCATTATAAAGATAGTGTTATTTTTTTCCCATTTCATTGTCTTCCTCTTCTTTTCTCACAGTCTCTCTCATCATTTTTTTCTCTCCGATACAGACTCCGTGTGTGTGATCGGTTTGCTTACCTTGCTTCTA
Organism: Rhea americana; assembly: GCF_003343005.1. Taxonomy (NCBI): domain Eukaryota; kingdom Metazoa; phylum Chordata; class Aves; order Rheiformes; family Rheidae; genus Rhea; species Rhea americana. Next base: position 5,789,607 of record NW_028186534.1, on the reverse strand, counting down.
GGCTTTGTTTAGACCATGATATGGAATGTGTTAGCTAACACCAGTTAACAGTCTGGACTAGATAAGACACTGAGCCTTGTTTTAAATTAACTTAGTTAGATATATTAAAATCCTATACATTTCCTAATCTAGATGACCCCTTTATTTCTCTGAAGTCTCAACCCACTTACTTTGTATCCTTTCTGGAGTAGGGTCAGTACCAGTCCCATCACAATACTGTCTGAATGCTTTCCAACTTCGCATAAAGCAACATGAGTAAGACCTGCCATTTACAGGTCATTCTCTCATCCTCTTCCTAGACAAAATACCGAGTTTGCAGGCAAGTATTTATTTTCTGTAGGTTTGTTTTCATTATACATGACATACTGGGTTCTGTTTATATTTGAGAAGATGAATTGAAGCATGCCTGAGAAGTGGAATGAAAGATGACAACGGGCTTCAGGTCCTAGAAGGTTCATTTGAGGCACTCAGGGCCATCCCCAAGGAAGTTCTGTTTCCTTAACTGAACTGAGCATTTAGACCAATGATGTTTGCAAATAAGTGTTGTAAATGCGATGGAGAGAGAGAGACTAGAAGAAGTAAACGAAGCTTAGGATACAAATAGGAAGAAAAAAAATCAAAATTTGATTTATTATACTACCTTCTACCTAATTTAGGAGTCCAATTTTCTCTCCTCCCGTTCTCTCATCACCCAAGTTCCTACAGCAAGTTTTGAGCCAATCCAGGGAAATTACAGTGACTGACAAGGCAAGGGACTGTATAGAAATGAAAACCATTTTCTCAATAGGTACAAACAGCTTTTTTCATTGGTTTACAGAAGATGCATATGTGTAACTAAAATCCAAATTTGGCAAAGATAGGAATTTTGGATGAATTCATGGTGAGTATCATTCATTTGGTTGCAGCTCAAGTGCAGCATCTCACACTAGAATGTGATTAACTTCTGCATACTGCAGTATCCCTGCCTTTTTTTCTTTTTTTAAGCATATAGTTGGTGAGAAAGAATATGCCTTAAATGTATCATGTTGCACTAGCTACAGCAGCTCTACCTTTTGGAAACTGATACTCCAAATTGCTTAGCTACAGTTCAGTTGTCATAAGAAGAGATGATTAAGTAGCAATGCGCCTGGGGTGGGATGGGAGGGCTAAGGGGTTGGGAACTGGCAGAGACACAGCTAAATAGATTCAGGGAACACTGAAGCAGGCCAAAAACTGGGGAAGAATTGTTGGAGAGATCTCTAGTTTAAAAGCCAAAGATTTCCAGGCAAAAGCCAGAAGGGCTGTGTAAACGTAAATGAGTGGGTGGACAGAATAGATCAGCCATGTATTCAGAGGTCTTTAGATTCATTGACCCTCTCTAGCACCAGACGTTTCCTTTAGTGCACAGCTGGCTGGTGGAGGAGTCTTTCCATATAAACAGAGTGGGAGAAGAATCTAATATCCAGGATAGAGCCTAGAGCCATTTGCCTGGTACTGTACTTGTCCTTACTGAATGTTGGGATCTTTTTGATCATGTTCTGCACGTTGTACTGTACTCAGATGAATCACTTCCTGCCTTTGCCCTTTTTTGCTTGCTGCTGCATCACAGCAACACTGCTCTGGGCCTGGATCCTGCAGCCTGGGCTGAGCTGTTTGTGTTCTCTGTGCTCTGTCCTGGCGCCTGCTTGAACGGAGAAAAAGACTGCTGTGCGTCTAAACTGCTGTGTCATACTTAGTTATTAATGACCAAGAACCACATGACACAAAGTTCTGGGAAGCTCAGGCAGATTCCAGGAAGGGGTCAAGGAGTTCAATAAACAGTTTTATTAGAACTTGAATTGCAACCAAAAGGCTACACACTTACTTTTTTAATAAAAACTTTGTGAGTGTTAGTTGAATTTAGAGATCTTATGAATGGCAGAAAAAGCAGAGTGGATTATCTTTTCCTCTAGTTGATTTTTATGTCACTGCTAGTTCAAAGTTGTTCTTGATAAGAAAACCCAAGTTCTCCTTTAATTTACATTTTTCATTTAACTTTTATAGTCTGCTGGTAAACTGTAGTGTTTGATCACGGGGTAACTGAATTTCAGTCCTGGAAGGATGCACCATGACTGAAGGGTCAGGTTCCTGCCTCAGATATACTGATGGAAATTCAGAAGCTATTGGAGCTTACACCAGCATGTCCCACCTTTCTGCAAAGTCCAGTGTAGGCATATTATACACCATGGTTAAAAGAAGAAATATAGATTGCAGACTAGTTTATTAAATAATGTATGAAGGGATCATCCAGGATAAAAAATACAATATCAATGCTGAGCATATCAATATTGCTGAGAATAGACTGGAAATGCTAATCATATTGGCACAGAGGAATCATGTGGATATGTGAAATGAAGTGGGGTGAATCTCAGCAGGCAAATGGCCACGTCTCAGTGTTCTGTAGTAAGTGGCATTAACWGGTTCAATTTTCTGGCAGCAAGCCCATGAACTGGACAAGTTGATGCTCAGTAAAAGACAAATTTTCAGTGAATTGCCTTTGCTAAATTAATTGTTTTCACATTACTGCACACTTATTAAGACCAAACTGCAGTTCTGTCTCACTGAACATGCTTTTAATTAGTGTTGCTGGCTTTATTTCTGTATTTTCTTTTACTGCCATCAACCACTGTGAGTTGTCTAGTACTGCGTATGGTGTAAATTGATCAATTTGTTCATCCATCAATTTGTATGCATCAAAAGAAATGGGAAATATTAGTACATCTCCCTTTGAAAATGATTGCAAAGCACCCATTATAATAAATATTAATGACACTTAGCTGGATAAGCATTGCTGTTCTACTGTTACTAGTGAGAACTGAGACACAGAGCTTACGGACTGAAGCCAATTTACTCCAAAGTAAAATCAAGGTGCTTTGTAACTTTAGTAGAAGGCAAATGAACTGGACCAAGATGCTTCTGGAGGTGAATAGTAGAGCTAGAACTGGAAGTCACATCTCTTGCTTCAGACTATATTGATCTGTTTATTGGACAAAATCTTTTCAGTGATGGCTTTTGTTTGCTTTTTACTACAAAACATTGCACTATATGGTAATGTTTGGCAGTCCTGCACRTGAGGAGATAGAAGGTTTTTTTTCCCACTAATAATACTGAATGCACCACAGCACTGTACTGGGTCATTCACTGGGTACTATAGGTACATTTGGGGTAAAACACAGCAAGTATTCAACAAAACATGCAAAACTACTTGGCAGACTTTAATGGAGGAAGTGAAAAAATATTGCATCTGTTTGAAATAAAAGGGGAATTTTAGCAAGGCAGAATGGAATTACCCAAGTTGGAATCTGACTGGTGTTAACTCTTGCAAAAGCAGCCACAAATTTTTCAATGATCACACTGGTCAGAAGTTCATTTTGACCTCTCATCCTAAGGGTAGCTTTCCAAATATCCTGATACCTCCTCCTGTGAGAAGCAGGGCCGACTCATTGCTGATTCAAAGAAAATCACTACATTATTAATCTCTAATGCTGCTTCCACAGTACCTGGAGGTAATCAAAGCCTGTACCTAAAACTCACCACCACTGGTCAGGGCTACTCCAAGGTGTCACGTAGAAAAGCTTTTACAAGTGCCTCTGCATGGTGTACCCAATCTACTGACTGCTTCAGGGCAATGACTAATACCTGTAGCAATTTTGTGACTTATTTATCAATAATTTCTGATCTAATGCAGATTATTTGCAGAAGCTGAAATTTTGTGGTTCCTGCTAATACAGAATATATAAACTTTATTTTATGTAAAAGCTCCAAATAGACAAGCAAAAGATATTTTTTCATGACAGACAATTTGCATCTCAAGATACGCCGAATGCTGCGACTGGAGAGTGTGATTGTGGTGCATACTTCTGCATACTCTGTTGTGCGTACTCTGAACTACTTTTATTCTAGGTGGCATAGGTAACAGTAGAAATGAAGGCAAGTTGACACAGATTTCAGCCTGGACTTTGTGAATCTGCTAGTTCTCTAGGTAAACACAATAGTTTTATGCTGCAGCTCACCTTAAACAAAAGCATGAAATAATTTCTTTGCTCCAAAACATGAACCAATTCTAACCACACATGTTGCACATTTATGAACAGTCAGTCTCATAGTTTCCTAGGATTTCTAGCCCCATAGGAAACAAAGTACAAAAAAATAGCAGAACTAACAGATCCTGGTTTTCTATGCCTTTATGTCCTGTGGTGTGTGCTGTCATGGTTGTGAACTCCAATGGAAGATTTTCCCATAGTTGAGTATTCGCTGCTCTTTCTCATCTGGTTTCAGCGTATCAAATACAAGGTCATTTCTACTGAAGCTTTTCCCTCCATACAGGCATTAATAAAATCTCTTCTCTGTCTGACTCTTACAGTGAAACATACAAAATTAATATGATTGAGATCTCTATATCAGATTTGAAAGAAACCTACTAGGGGCTCCAAAGTTATGAAGGACTAATGGATAAACAGAGACACATGTATGTGACATATGCAGATGCAACACAAACATATAAATTCCATTTCCTTAGGAAATCAAGTTAAAGAGAAATCTAACAAGAAGAATACTCACCGTAGAAAATGGGTGCAAAGATAAAGTTAGTATGAAAACGGGGGAGATGACAAAGGAAAATTTCCTGTTTCACTGGAAAACTATTTCTCCCAAATTTTCCATTGAAATTCAGTTCTTAGCAAAATTTATTTGCTGCAAAAGAAGTCATGTAAATTTAAGCCTGATTTTCTATCACAAAAAATACCTTGAAAAGTTCTGGATTGGASAAAACTGTGTAGCCTGAGAGAGCTTCCAAGTAATACCCAAACCAGACAGGCAGATCTCTTTGAGTTGGAAGATGTTGGATCAACAGAAACATGACTTGTGGGAAAATATATGTGCACTGAGGTGAAAGCTCTTAGGAAGTGAGGACTATTCAGTAACTTGCTTTGGATTTGGGCGACAGTAAAAAAAATTACCCACAGAAGTTGTCCAAGCAACAGTGTCCTGTTTATATCTTGTGGTCTTATGAGTAACTGACTGGAAAAAAACAAGAATGAAAAGATAACAATTACAATAAAATTAAATTAAATAAGCCAGTGACTCATTACAGAGCAGTAAAAACAAAAACAAGATCATTTAGGGCTCAATAATAACACAAGAATTAAAAGGAAAAACGAAATTGGCTAGATTGTTTTTCTTATATACACAGTCAACCACACTGAGATGGTTAAGGAGGAAGACTGATCGTAAATTATTCCACGGAAGGACCAAATTCAGAAAATATTAATTACAGTACTTTGGCAACCACATTGATTTAGTGGGACCAAGCTTCTTTCTTAAATGCCATAGAAGAATACAACACATCRTATATCCAACCAAGATATACCTGCAGAACTGACAACAATATTTTTCTTGCGTGTTCAGTCCTGAATGCATGTAGGCAATGGATCATTATTCCCATATACTTATTTAGGACCTAAATTATAATTATTTTATTAAGCAATATTATTTGGTTTTAAAATAGTGCCCAAACCTGACCCGCCCCATAGCTTTTATACAAACTCAGGGCTTATCCTAGAGTAAGGGCAGTCCAAGAAAGTCAGGAAATATTGTACAAAATTTGAGCTCCATTTCATATGGCTTTGCTGGGACAATTTGTGTAGTTATTGTGCTTCCAAAGCACTGTGGTGTTGTGAACTGTATGTTCTGAACTCAGTGCTTTTCACAGAATATGACATGAAATGCAAAAGCTACAATTAAGCCTTCCACGGCTGTAATATTTTGATTTAGAAAAACTCTAGGTGACTTATCCTGAGAATAAAATATGTTATATAAATGAATACCTTGACTCTTCAATGCCAGTAATTGCCAATGCCAATAACAAGCTGAAAAATTTAGGCGGAATGTCAAAATCCTAGAGGTTGTGCTCGTTTGTCTTGGCTCACTCCTGAACAAATTTGATCTTTCTCTCTCTTTAGTAAAATTTTCCTCAGGTTCTCATTGTCATACTCTCTAGAAGATCACCTCTTTATTGTGCATGGTTGGAAAGAGAGATGAGCATGATGATTCTTGGACTGCTTCTGAGTTGTTTGCGGTATAGATTACAGGCCTTTTACTTTGCTGTAGCAGAAGGGCTGACCTGCTGTTCCTGAAGCTTTGGAAGTTCTGTGGAATTACATGAAGTTTAGTTCTGCTTTAGAATTGCAATTCAAAAACAAAAAGCACTTTGTAAATACAAACAATTCACGTTCATACCCCCACTAAGGTAAAGTAGTATCTGGAGGGAAAACATGACACAAAGCAGTGAAGTGATTTCCCCTTACTTGCTCTGGGAGCCAGTGAGAGCAATAAATAGAATCCAAATCTCCTGACTGCCTGTCCTGTGCTTTAGCCACGAGACCAGGCTTCATCTGACAGACACTGATTTCTGGTGTGTGTATTGTTTTTCTGCACAGATGGTAAATCCTCCTGTAGAGTAAACAGCCTGAAAAGGGAACAGCTGCAGATGCCTTTTTGACAAGCACCTCGCCTGATGCTGGCCATGTGGAAGATTTGTACCCGTCAGATATTTTATACTGTCCTCATCTTCAGTTGTACTGGGTTGTTTACAGCCTAGTTCTCTGGAAGTCAGTAGAACTTTTCACAACTAGTCCTTCAATTCTTGAAAAGACAAGACTTAAGTATTTTTAACTGTTTCACATCCAGGCTTCCATGGCTACAATTTGTTTCTATTCTTTGTTTAAGTAGCTTCTGTACTTTGATGTGCCATAACTGAGCAGGAATGTTCTTCTCGAGTGTTCCTGGCACGAAAAGCTGCAGCTATGAGGTTAACATACATAACATTTACCAGTCCATGCATTTCAAAGCTGGTAGGGCTGAACAACCACATTCCTCACGAGCAGTTCAAGGCTCTTTCACCACCATGAAAGATTCTACCTAACTGAGATCCCATATGGCAAGGTCACCATCCGTCTCTGGATTGTACATATGGGCTTTCTTTTAGGGAATAAGTTGTCTCTTCAGTCAAGAAAGCTAGAACTAAACCTTTTTTTAGCCCATAGAATCTCCAGTCCTGGATTACCAAAGGAATGACACAGAACTCACTCATGTTGCATGAAATAGTTTGTATTCATTGTGCAAATTTTTACTGCTGACATCAAGTTCCAATTTGCTGGATGCATGCTCTGGTTTTGATGAAAGTGTGCTGAATTTATACATCTGCTCTAAAATAGTAACTTACCAACTGGGTTTAGTATTTTAAAATGTCACTGCCATCACTGTAACAGATGCTAGCAATAAGTTGACAACCCAGATTTTCCACTGAGGAGTCATTCATGGATGCTGCTTCTGTAGCAAAATATGCTAGTTCTGTAACTCATAGTTCAAAGGTAACAGCCAATGTGCTTTTCTTAAAATGCTGAAGATTCAGTCACAGGTGATTATAAATATTTACTGTTATTTAACGCTGGAAATATATTTAGTGTGATACCAGACACATGTAGCAGAATTAGTCCCCTTTTTAAAAAAATTGTAAAATAAAAGATGATAATAGAAAAAGAAGTGAGGAGCTCAGAGATATGAATAATGCAGAAATATTTCCTGAGAGGTTATTCAAAATTCTCTGGAAACCGCCAAGCAAGGGATACACTGAGGGTTGGACTAGATGATCTCCAGAGGTCCCTTCCAACCTTTCCATTCTATGATAAGCTAAAACTAAAAGCCGGTGTACTGGATGAGTTCACAACATCCTGCACTGACATGTAGCTAAACTGAGATGGATGGACAGAGTCTACATCTTTTCCATCTGTTTCAAAAACCCAGCTAAAAATCTAGAAAAAGAATCTTGAAGAGTTGGCATACTGCCAGGTTGAATAGGTAGGCAGCAAAGAGGAGGTATTTCAGCAAGAATCTTCACCTCTATTTTCTGTAATTATGGGAAAACCAAGCTGCACAACCCTAAGCAATGTATGATCCCATGTTTGGTCTATGGCAGCTGCAGAAAGAAATACAAAGGTCAGTCATGAAGCTACAGAATGGCTGAAGAAAAGCGCAAAAAAGGGTGCTTAGATTTAGAGAGGTAGAAGAGAAGAGGACTGTAGCCTTGGTGAACTAACAAAGGATTTCCTCAGACAAATGAACTGAAGGGAAGAAGATAACAGTAGCACTTTCAATCTATACTGATAATTAGGATTGAGATTAACGTAATCACAAAACATTTATTAGTCAGCAGTGTTCTGCAGTGTCACTGCAGAGCTCAGAGGTCAGCTTTGGACGGCTATACCATTCAGGCCTGGAGTTTCTGCTGAGATTCATGTTACAAGATTAAACCTGCTCCATTCCCAACTTGTCCTTGCCCTGTCCTTAACCTTGACATGTTTTGAAACTTATTTAGGAGCAGAGACATCAAGTCAGAATGTAGCAGTCCAGTGATTCCCTGTTCCCTGATTCTGGTCCTACGTATTCCTCTCCCTCCCTCTATGTCTATAAGTAGAGACAATCAAGGAAGGAACAAGAAGTCATCCAAAGAGTCATCCAAAGAACAATTCCTAGAAAGGTGCTGTTTTGCTAATAGGAAACACAATATGAACACGAGCAATACAAGCTACAATGTATAACACGTCTCACTTTATTTTAAATATCAGTAGACACTAGGACTAAGTTTAGGACAAAAGTGTCCAGCCCAGTGTTTTACTGTCTCTGTCCACATGATATTAGTGCTGCTGCATGAACTACTTAGAAACTCTCTTTTAACTACCTGAGGATAAGAAGATATTTTATACCTTGCTAATATTAAACTTATTTTTTCTGTATCTCCTCTGAAATTTGTAAGGCTTATTATACCAACAAAAGATTTTTAGGCAGTAAAACTTGTAGATAATTGAGTTTCTCTAAGCAAATGGAGTTATACTTGCAAAGTGGTTTTTTTTTTGACAGTGTAACTGTGTTTATTAGGCCTTACTAACACAGAAATGTAATGAAAAAATAATTTATAACTGAGATTTGTATTCCAGAAAATGTTTTAGTGTAGATTTGATCTTAGATTAAGTGTAAATATTGCCATCTGCTTCAGAATGCTGGAATGTCACATAGATGCCCAATAAATTCCCGGTTGTTTCTCTGCAATCCATGGGGAATTGGAGTCATTTGCAACAGAACTGATTTTTGTTTCCTGCAAGGCAAGCAAGGGAGAGGAGAGGGAGGAAACAGCAGGCATACATCAAGTGGTCTTTAAGCAGCTAGCCCCTGCCAAAGGAAGATAAGGAGAAATGAATTAGCTACTCTGGAACCAACTCTGCTTCTTCTTAAGTCAGTTCAGCTTTGTGCCTAGTTAAAGTACATCCTTGCTTTGAATGACTTGTTTCCATTCCACATCGATTTTCCAGTGCAAAACTAATTTGCTGAAACTCTACTAATGTCCCTGACAGAGGAGTTTCCATACCTCTTATCTCTATTTACTCAGAAACATCACAACAGTATATTTTAGCCCTCTTTTCCTTCCAAATTATTTTCAGCATCATTCCCCATCTACCCCAAAAGCTACTTCCTGCACAGTACTACATCTTAGTAAGAGCAAAATGAAAATCCGACCGTGTATCTGGGCATATGTTGCACAATTGATTAACAACGGACTGTCTAGGTGGGAATCCTGACTGAGTTGCTGAAGCTCTGGCAATTGGGAGGCTGGAGGGCCACCAACATGACAAAGCAGCACAAAAGTGTATCAATTCCCTGCAATGTACCCTGTAACATTTACTCAGGTGATGAACCCAACTCTGCTTGTAACAGTGTGATTTGTCCAGGTTCAGATGTGAGCTGCAGTGACTATGTTGGCCTCTCGTGGAGAGCTACACAGTTTACTGAACTACAGAAGTCACAGTAAGTGAAAGGGAGTTCATCCGGCCCTAGGCTGCTTAGCATCAGTCTCCTTTTTACTTCTTTCAAAATTCTTTTCAGAAATGTGGCAGCCCATTGCTGACCGATCCGTGTTATGTTTTGAAAACTGATGACCATGATTGCAATTGTATGCCCGCTTATGTCTCATTTAAGATAATTGTCCAGCTCCTCATATGAGTTCAGTCTATGCTAATGTCTAGCTATTGTAACAATGTGTTCCCTCAAGGCCACTCCATCATTCTTATCATTGATTATTTTACTACAGTACTGCCTACCGGCCTTGATCAGAATCCAGGCATCTGGTGCTAATCTATGTCCATGGTATGAATTAAGTCCTACTGCAACATCTCTGCTGCTTAAACAGTGTACAGTTAGTGTGTAATTTGTCCACTGCTGAAAATACCTATCACTTTAGGATGGATCTGGAAAAGAAGCCTTAAACCTATTCACAGAGTCAGAGCTGGTTTGTTTATTGTTGCTGTTTTTAACAAGTAATTACAACAAGAAAAAAGAATATGTCATAAGTGCTGGACTGATGTTCTGACACAGGCACATACGTGCTCCCTGGTCCCAAAGGCACCTGCTTCTTGCTGTGCAGAATCTGAACCTGTGGCTGTACTTATTTTATTTCAAGCTTTTAAGCTAAGGGGCTAGTTTGTGATCTAATAAGTAAAGCCTGTTCTTAGATTTGTCTGTTCTGCTTGTGCCTCCTTTCTCCTTGAAGGCTGGCCCATTCGTGGACGTGGCTGTACAGAGAGCATCCCCATTTGACTTGAAGAGGTTATTGGAGGGCAAGAGGCTGATCCCTCCCTCTCTCTAAGGGCCAAATGAGGCACCTCCCTAGGATGACGCAGAAGGATGTTGTTCCCCAGGGCTAACCCTGATGTTTCCCTGACAGGCAGAATGATCTCTCCCAGGAGCTGAACATAATGCCTTTCCCGGGACAGCAACTGAAGATGCTCCCTCCCCATAGGCAGAATGCCTCCAGCAGGATGAAGACACAGGGCCCTCCCTCTGTCCTGGAAGCTGAAGTTATAATGAGGAAGCTTGTTCCATATCTTCAGAGACTCGGTTCATTTGCTCTTTCTTACCCTCCTTTCCTCAAATGCTTTAACACTTACTGATTTAATAGCACGCGGTTTAGAACATACCAAGGATAAAGCCTTTCTGTTTTATTTTCTCTTTGGAAAAAAAAAACAAAAAAACTGAAGGTTAGATTGATTACAGGTTCTCTTCAGTTTCTTGTTAAGCCTTTTTAAATTATACATCTTTTTTAATCGCAATCTCTTGGCTGATGTTAAAAGGGAATGCAAAGAGAATCACAGTTAATGACTTTCCAGGAGTTTCAGAACAAGGTACCACCTCTTGTTAGTAAAATCTGACAGCAACAAGCCAATGACTAATAGTCCAGGACTTGTCACTCTCTATCCACTACTGTCATGTAAAGTCACTCCAAGCTGAGCTTATAGGGCCTTTGTAGATGTTAGACAGAGAGTATAAGGAATATTTAAGCCTGATGTTCGCAGCACTAAACCATTTTGAAAGACTGTGAAATGCTATTTATGATAGAAAAAAAAGCATAAGAGGAACTGCCTTTTCTGTGCATAACAGTACAAGGTATCGGTAAATATCCTGAATCTACCCTTTCTGCTCTTGGCACTTCTATGAAACCTAAGAGTCTGATCACCTGCTCCTTTCTTTAAGTGCACAAGACTGTAGAAAATAAAAGCTCTTTTCCCTTGCTTTTTTAAATTAGCAGGGACTGCATTTTGTTTCCAAGGAAACAACAATATCAAATTTGAATTACTGCTTATTTCTACAACAATCATATCCAAAATCCCAAAGCCTGGCACTCTGGTGCTGCATACTATTCAAATACATGTGAAGAGAAACTACAGCACAAATGAATGAAGCAAAAAAACTGAGAGAAGAGAAACAAACGCATAAGGAGGGGAATTGATCTGAATGGGGTAACAGAGCTGGTGAGAGACCTTGGTCAGGAAAAACCAAGTACAGAACCCACATCTCCTGTATAGTTAATCATATACTTACTTTACCACACCGCCCACTTCTTTTTTTTGCTCTAAGAAAGATTCTCGTTTCCAGAAGTTATGTCAAATTACRAATTTCAATTAAGATTTTTCTTTTAAACAATTACAATTTTTTTAATAAAATTATGAGATGRACTACTGTATGTTGCTCTGTCATGGAACAGCTAAACTCCTTCCTGTGGCAGGACTGGGTTGAGTTGCCTGTCCACCTGCACTTTGGGGGAAACTTAGGATTCATAGGTTCATACCTTCCCCTGCATACACATACTCCACCCAGGAAAATGAAGGTGTGCTTTTAGCATGTACAAAAATATCCCTGTGAGCTTAATCTAATTAGCATGAATAATAATAGCCACAGAGATACAGCTGAGAGGTCTTTAACATGCAAGTAACTAGATCACAAACGCTTGAGTTCACACTCTGGCTGCTAAACTCATATTGCCACATTTTTGCTGCTGTTGTTACCTAGCTAGATTAGAGTACCACAGGTAAAGGAGCACGTGCTCCAATTACTCCTTCCCCTATTTTTGAAGTAGAGGCACACTCAAAAGCACAATACTTTAAAGAATCCAGCTACTCTTGTACTTTTGTCTTTAAAGGAAAGTTATTCAGATAGCCTCAGCAGTTTAGAGTGGTAGATAGATGCTTGATGTGATGAAAAAATAATGTACTTTTGTTCAATGTTATTGATTTGTTATTGATTAGCATTGCCACCAGCCAGCTTGACACTTGTGTTTTGGTCTTTGCAGTGTTCATACATATCTCGTAGCCTTGAAGAGAGGTGAGCTGACAGAGCAAAAAGGTGAGCTGGTGTTTTATTGATTAATTAACATAGTATCTTATACAAAAGACAGTGTAGATTGCCAAACTGTCAGGCTGAGAAATGAACCCTAAGAACTTGGTTTCTGAAAGGCAGTGGCAATGAAGCTCAACTATTACGCCCTGTAAAAAGTCCTGAAGCAGCACCYGGTCAGGGCTGGCTGTGTCCACGAGCACTGCCACTAGCACAGTCAGAACAGGAGCATGCTGTTTGTGCAGTGCCTCGATAGCAGTCCAGCCGTAAGAGTAGTGATTTTCTGCCCCGGTTCAGCTCACTCATACTTTCTTCCTCAAGTGATTTCCTCTCCTGGGAAATTCTAGTCTTGTTAACTTTGCTTCTCCCTTATCCAATGCACTTTTGAGCCTTCTCCTCTTAACCTGACAAAAGCCTGTTTTTCAGTATTTTTTCTCCAGGAAACTGAATATGTGATTTTTTTTTTTTTTTTTTTTTTTTTTTTTTTTTTTTNTTTTTTTGTAAAATCAGCTACTGAAGTGTTTTAGTGACAACTATGATACAGAAGATCTGGTCTGTCTTCCCACCTGGTGTGTGGCCACAGGTAGCTAGCTAAATTTGACTTCCTTTCCCTTTATCTGTTTCTATTGTAAGATAAGGAGTTCACTGCCCAGTGCTTAGTGCTGTGAGCCCCTTTGACAGGGACTTCTATATGCCATGTGCTACCAGAAAGAGAATGGAATAAAATACTTATTCCAGCATACTTTTGATATGAATGTGGATGATAATCCAGGCCTTGATGCTGCAAACTTGCAACAGTTTCTGTAGTTTGGAAATGAACGCAATCTCACTGAAATCAAGAAAAGCAACCCTACCTGTAGAGTTAAACATACAATCACTGCTGTTTTAGGATCAATGCTATTAATTAGTAACCTTTTTTTTTTTTTTAACTAATAATTGGTTAAGACCCTGGTTCTGCAAAATTGCACCTTGTTTTTTCTACACAAACAATATACTAAAGTTTTAACTTAAATGTCCCTGTTTACAGAACCAGTGCTCCAATTTGTGCATATTTGGGAATAAGGTCTTTCCTGTATTCAACTGTTCATTTCCTACCAGCAGCCTTGATCATTCACTAGGACTAGAGGTGCAACTGTAATACAAATAATTATTAAAAAGGAAGCGGCTTTGTAGTTTAATGAAGAATCCTTTTGCCTTTGGCCTGAAAGCCTGTGTCTCAATTCTCCTGCCAAGCCTTGGAGCTCATACCCCACGGCCAGATGCAAATGGTTTTTCCCATCAGTTTCATCAGAATAAAACTATTCTGTGGTTTCTTGTTATAAACTCTTTACAGAAGCTAATTACTGCTGGCACAGAATTAACCGCCAGTTCTGTAAGTGAAATTTTGCTCACCTTTGTGTCCTGTGCTGAATTCACAATATAGTAAAAAGAAAGTGCTGCCCAGCTGTGTGCACTACTCAGCAGATGCTCTTCTAGCTCAAGATTAAGCCATCTGCCCATCAGGTAGAAGTTAAAAGTGGTGTATTATTTTTCAGATAAACAGGGAGTGAGCCCCAGTGTCCTTGCTAACATTTCCATTCTAAAGGAGCTAGATTCTAATGTTCAAGGCTACAAGCAAGCTACAGTGGAGCCTACAAATGCATCCACATGTTTACCTGGGTATTTAATGCACTCAGTTTCAGTGGCACACATGTGGTGTGGAAGACTCCGATTAAGACTCATTTTCAGTCTATTTTACCTGCTAAGTGTTGAGCAGGTGTTTTTATGCCATTTTGAATTGTTACTTTAACTGTGAAAAAGAAAGAGAAAGAAACAATAAAATTTATGAGGTTTACATTTTATTTATGGAATATTAATTCAGCAGGGTCTGTGGGGCATCAGTTTACAGGATGCCGTAGCTCCAGTGATGAGTAATCTGCTAATTACCAGCTTTGGAAGTCCTGCTAGAATGCTTGCAGCACACCAACAGACCAAGCTCAAATCATGAACATACATTTCACATAAGCAACCGTAGCTGTTGGGACAAGGAAGAAGACCTCTTACTATTTCTTCTAAATCTGTTTTGTAGGCAAAAATTCTTTGATCTTATATCGATCTTCAAATATGGGTCTTTGTTTTTATATTCTTGGCAGCATGAGTCTCAGCAGCTGAAAGTAAGACCTGACTTCTACTTTAGCATGATCTCAGTATTTTCAAAGGCAATAATAAAAATGCAAATAATCTGGCATCTTAYTGTTTGATTAACAGATATTTAACAAATATATTTGTGCACTGTATCTTTAAATATAAGAAGTCTTTCCTTCCTATATTTTTATCAACTTAATTTTACCTCAACTACAGTATAAACAGTGCTAGAGAGAGTTTATGCAACTGCAGTCTTTTTTACTCTGTTGTTCTCTTGTTGTAAAGAAAAGGCTATACTGATTCAAAAAATGCTGGCTGTCAGTGGGATGTACACACTTGAAAGATTAGTTTTATCTGATTCCAAGTTATATTGCCAACTGCTGTCTCCCTAGAATCTTGAATATTGAGAAAATCTGTCTGTTCTAAATCTAAAAATTAATTTTAAAACCCCACAAAATCCACAGTAGTATCCTCATTAGCATCTTTATAAACTGTAAACTGTTTCTGTTTAGACCTGTGTTACTTTGTGAAGCATAGTGATATCTGTTAAGGAAAGCCACGTCTTAGATATATGAAAGGTTGATGTAAAAGATCAGAATCCCATTTTGTAGAACCACAGCAGCTCCATTGACTTCAGTGGAGAGAATCTGATTTATGTCAGCTGAGGATTTGGCCCGTAATAGGCACAGTGTGTTCTGTTCTTCTGTCTGTTTGGGGTTAGGAAGATGGAGGTGTCTCATATCCAAAAAAATACATGCCAAAGAAAAATAACAAGCAGCTGCTCTGAGATGTGTCTGGCTTGTAGGGGTACTTCATATTCACTCTTGTTGGTAAGACTTTCTTTATTCTACTGTGACTTTGGCTTCTATACCGTGCATGATTTCCAAGATTGCTAATAAAAGCCATTATAAGATTCTAAATACTAAAGCTTAGTAAGAAGTTCTTGGTGAATAAGTGCAAGGAACTAAAAGCTACACACTTTTAAATAGTTCTTGTTTCTGCTTAAAGCTGCTGGCAGTCAAGTGACTATTCTAAATAGCAAAGATCACTCTCCTTAGTCTTGAGAAGAGATGTCTTTAGTGTTTTCCTTCTGGTAGTCCTCCTGGGAGTAAGGATGTACTTCCTTCACTTCTTCAAAGCCTACTGAGGATGTTGGCCCTGCAGAATGGACCTCTTTCCAATATTTTCTGTCTCCTGTCTCATCTGTTCATAATTCACTGCTTCTTTTTCTGCTTATTTTAAATACGCTGTTTTGTTGCCAGATCTAGCTTCTTTAGGGAAAAAAAAAAAGAATTTAAAATAAGAAGCTCATATACAAGACAGATTCATTTCATAGAAGATGTGTGTGCATGTAAATCGGTATGGATGATCTGTCGCTGAGGGCTTAGCAGGAAAGGGATAGCCATTTGACATTGGACCTGATGGCAATCGTTTTCCTTTGTGTGTGTACACATGGAATGGTCTATTCAATTTATCACTTACAGTTGCTGTTACAGAGGAACTAGCTTGTCCTTCAGACCATTACCCTAGTTAGTGTGGTGTTTATTTCATATTTCCAATCAAGAACTAAATTTCCCATATAAATTTTCCTTCTTTGTGGATGTGCACTCCATGCACTTCATCCTCCTGTGAGTTTCAGTGCACTTCTGAAAATACTGCACTAGAGAACCTTGTAAAAACAGTTTTCTTCTAAATATGAAGTGGAAACATATTGTCAGAATGAGTCTTTCTTTTACTAAGGTATACAAAAATGAAAGTAAAGTCACAGTAAAAGAGCCCAATATGCACTTTCTCTGAGGGAATCTGCATTATGCTAAAGAAAAAATGGCATTATTTTTGTGGGAGCCATTAAAGCTGTAGAAATGCAGTAAATGGAAAGCAAAGCCATTGTGTAACAAAATGTAATATACTTCATTTTGTCATTTCTCTACCAAACTTTTCTCTAGCTTCTCACTGCTAACTATTTCTGAGGGATCAATTTCTTGATATTAAAAGAGCTAAGGAAGCAGGAAATAGAAAATCTAGAAAAAGCAGGCAGTAGCAGAGAGACCCAATAGATTCCATTTAGTATTTCAGTGACTTTTTTTCTTCTTTGAAACTTTCACAAGAATGTGCATTTGTTTGCAAGTTTGAATGTTTTGTCTTCCCTGTTCCTCACTCTCTTCATGAAATTCATTTGACAAGTCAGAAATATGATTAAGACTGAGATTTGGAATATAGATCCACAAATTAATACTTCATCTGGGAAATATATTTGGCATTTTGAATGTCAAAGAGATGAAGGATAGCATCCACTTCTGCCCTAAATGTCCTCGTCACTTAGGAAAGTCTTGAAGCTTCCTCTACAGGCACAGGCTCAGGAAGATTTGTATTTGTAGGAAGTGCTTTCATTGATTAATAATTTACTGCAAGTCAAAGTACTTTTGGAAGGTTCTAATCTCCATTCTGGAGCACAAAAAAAAAAGTGAGCTGTTTACTGTTCCTTAATAATTTAATGCTATTGTCAGTGATAAAAAATAGGCCTGGCTTCTGAGCTTACTCTCAGTAGAGTCTTTTCAAGATAAAATTACCTATCTCATAGTTGTCTGACACTCTCTATCTTGAGCTGAATGTCCCAAAATGGAAATGACCAAAAATCACTGTTCTCTTACGGAAAAACTGGCATCACTTAATTGTGAAGTTTGCTTGTTTATTTCTAGTGAGATCAGGAAGGCAGACAGATAAAAAGAGGAGAAATCCTAAGAAAGAGCTGAATCTATGCAAAACTCAAGTTAGAAGTGGTTCTGTTGAATCCAGTTTACGTTCAAGAGAACCTGTTCCACTGCTTCGTTCTTCTTTGATTAGTGGACCTAGGTCAAAGTCTCTGTTGATAAACTAAAGCTTTTCATTTTTATCATTAAAGTGCCATCTTTTCCTTGCTTCTGTCACCTTCAGGAAARCTCTTACCCAATTCTGGGTGCCATTTGAGGAAGCAAAGATTAAGTAATAAGCAGCAACAGAGGATGTATGACGCTGCACTGAGAAACTTCATCTCTGATTAACAACAGGTTCCGTAAATGTTCCCCATAGCAGGGGGACCACTGGATGCTTCCCTGTCTGAAGTTCCCTTCTGGACACTTTCCCCATTCATTTCATATTTGTTCTTCTGCAACAGCAAGGAAATGAAGAAGAGGAAGGAAGAGAAGCAACAAGCACACATCTAATGAGGAAGGGGGCAGATTAAGGTACTAGAGGTAGCCTTAAAGCTTATGCAACTGGCCTGTGCTCAGCAATCACAGTGTCCAAGGAAGGCATAAAAAGAGCTTTTGTGTTAACCAAAAGCCATGACAAGGAAAGGAGAAGTGGAGCCCCTTTGGTTACAGGAAATCAGTCAGGACAAAACAACGCCCTGTCCAGGCAGCACAAGCCCTGCCTTTTCCCCTCACCTTCCATGTTGTACGTCTTTATCAGTCATAGAGCAGTTCTGAGTGTTGTTCATCATCAGCTAATGACGGGTATCTTTGTCCCAAGTGAAGCAATCTGAAAACCCATTCCTCTTGTATGACTTACCCAGAGGCCTGGGGGCAATTCCAGAGACCAGTTTTTCCACTTATTCAGACTGTTATTTTTGTTAAATGAGAGTCTAATAAGGCAGTAACTTCAGTTCAAACAAAAAGAAAGAGGCAGACTCTCTTCTACATATAGACATTAACCAAGTTTAGTAGAAGAGAAAAGTACTTCTTAGCCAGGGAAGCTGAAGGCCACAAGCAAGTTTGATATCCAGCTTCCCCCACCGTTGTCTGGAAGACAATCTTTCTTATGCGTGAGAAGATCCTTTGGTTGATTTTCTAACACATTGCATCAGGACTCAGAGGATCTTACATTCTAGCATATTCATCTTCTTTTCATGTGGACCACTSAGCAAAATGAAAAATTTTTCCTACTCTAGATGTTCAAGCTGTTGGTAACTCGATTTCTGTTATCTACAGCAACTGTTCTTGTGAATGGCTAAAGAGGTGTTGCATTTTTGCTGAAATTACATGATTTTTATGCACTTTTGTATTTTTGCCTAAGTGAGCATTCAAAGCACTATGAATTTCAGGTCTAAAATAAGGAATCTTTTCTGTGTTGTGTATGTCACCAGGAAGTTTAAAATGGACCYGGGATCCAACCTGGAGAACCACTGTCAAGACAACTGATGTCAAACCTTCTAGATATTCACACTAGCTTCTTAGGTGTTTTCTGTATTTAAATCTGTTAAGTACAATAATTTTTCACATTTATTACTATATTTAATTGCTAGTGATAGAACTGATATTTTAGTTTCTGGGACTGAAGGATAACCCCAGGTATTTACAGAGTATACAGAGTTATGTCTTCCTTAAGCTCCTGCTCTATGTGGGGGCAATCTGTTGAAGGGTTGTGGTTTGAAATGAAMTTATCTGCAGTTTAGAGATTTGAAAAAAAAGACATGAATCCTGCGTGCTGCTAGAACACAACCCATCTTCAACTCCCACTAAAGTCTTCAGGCCTTGAAACTGCTCAGCTTCGTACTGGGAGTGCTCAGCATCGTGAAAAGCTGAATTCTAATATATGATTGTATTGCTGAGACTGGAGAACACCTTCCAGTGAGCCTAGGCATACAGTTATATTTGTGTGAATCATAATGGTGTTTAAGACTTTGTGCTGCTCAGTAGAACCCCACTGTCCTAGGTGCAGTACAATCACAGCATGAAAAAATTGGTCCCTGTGTTAATGAACCTATAAGCATGTGCTTTGTTTTTGCAATAGAGAGATATATGGGGGTTTTCTGAATGCGTCAACCCCAACACTGCCATTCAGCTGAGTCAAAGGTACTAGCTGAGTGGGTGGATTTTTGCAGAAGGCCTGGCTAATTTTTAGACTATTAGTAACATGGAGTTGAGGAAGATAAGATAATGAATAGTGTGATCCCGTCTCATGCTGCGGGGTGCAAAGAGTTCAGCTGCTAGAGTTAAGAAAGAATTATTTTCTCTGTCTAGGCCATTGCACAATAGTAGAGGTGCTTGAGTGAGGGGATGTTTGAACTGCTGGATGTGAGGTTAAARCAGGAGACATGATATTGAACTTCCTGGGCCTGTGGTTTAACTCTGATCAGCACAGAAAATGCATTTTACTCTTGTTTCAAAAGTGAGATTTATATAACTAGTTCTGGAAAGCCACCTGCCCTTCAATACCTGAATAACAAAAAAAGAGGGTATCAGGAGAGAAGATGCAACCTGTGAACTATATTGCAAGAGCAGGAGTCTATCCTTATCTCTCTGTGCTGAGAACAAGCTAAGAATATTGTACATGATGATTTTGCAGAGATAGCATGAAACACATTTGATGTTTGTGAGTACTTCAGTGAGAAGAACAAAAGATTATCATTAAGAAGATGATTGTTTAATATTTGGATGCACAAATATCAGCTGCAGTGGTTAAGTAGAGTGTTTCCTCAGTGTGGTTTAGGTGGATTAGTGTCATCTCTTGAAGTAAGTGATCTTCTAATTCCAGCCTTGCCGAGCATAACATCAAGAGTTACCGGGCCTCTGTGTAATCATGAAACTGTTATGGACCCAGAGGAAAGTACAGAAATGTCCTTTGTTTTCCATACAAATCCTACTAATTCTCTTCTTAGTATGTGTGTGTGTGATTTGAGGTAGAAGTCACCGCACAGAACTCAGAGATGTTTTCACAGCCAGCACAAACAGTATCCTCTACTTTTGCTCTAATTTCACCATGCAAAACATAACAAGGTAGAGATGTTGAGTGGAGCAGTGGACAAACTTGCTAACTCACCCTACAATTTGCAAAAGTAGGGCTTCATTTTGGTACTAGTTTATTTTAATTTTTCTATGCAAYACTGTGCAGATGCCAGACTTTTTCTTTCCTTTGCATATGCTGAATACATCTGCTAACATTCGTATTTGCAAGGAGTATGTACATTTGAGTTTAGACACCTATATATACTATTAGTACAATTTTTCTTGAAGTTAGWTTGTAGCATAATGTAGGTAATCAAATAGTGATCTCTATACAAATTTAAAAGGTTGGTACATAGTTCTAATATGGAAGTGCAATTACAGTAATTTTATGTGGTACTATATGCATAAAAGCAGGCATGCAGTTCCTAAAATTTGGGCTTATGTTCTATATGTGTTAGTGCTCTTTGCATATGCAAATATGAGGCTTACTCACATAGAGCGGCTGCCTTGAGCCTCCACCACTGAGGAACTGCTATGTAAATTTGCTTGCACTCCAAGAGTCAGTAGATTTTAAGATGTTTTGGGAAACACTACTTGAAAATTAAGACTCTTCCCATTTCCTGTAAAGTATTGYCAAATCTGGACAATACACAGTTGAATAGATGCATTTCCTTTTTCCAAGCTTGTGCTGGAGTTTCACTGGAATGCCACAGTGCTCCAAGCTGTTGCAGTTATAGACTATCACCAGGCAAGCTACTAGTTCAGCTTTTACTGACTTATTTTCTACTCAAGATGACTTAAACATGCTGCCATCTCAAGGTGAACTGCTTATATGAACAGTTCATTCCACATATTCTGTGAATATGAGACAATGCAAAGGCTTGCAAGCACACTCACAGTATTTTTTGTCATCTTTATCAGGCTCCAAGCCAGAACTGTTGTCAAGGATCAGTGTACTGAGAACAGGAGGTTACTGTGAGAGGGATTTATTGACTGATGGTATGCATGGAGCATTAGCAGGGGCATTAGAAGTATTAAGACACTGTTTTGTTTTTAGAAGTCTGGACTCAAAATCAGCTGGGAAAGCAWTGCAATGCAATTCCAAATGCCTAGTTACAATGTAGGTCAGCTGAATGCAAAAGCGAAAGCACATGTACCCTCCGATTCCCACATCTGAAGGGGGAAGGGATGTCAGCCTGCAAGGGCAAAAAGCCCCAGCGCTCTGCGAGGCTCAAGCTTTYGGAGAGTAACCAAAGCTGCAATGGTACACGAATGTGAAGAGGCAGCATGGAAGTGCCAGCAGGGGTGTGAGAGTGCAGTGGAGGGGCGGATGCGTCTGGGAGAGATTAACTTTGTGTGTGTGTGTGCRTGTGTGTGCGCATCCTCCTGAATTCCAGACTGCCCTGCTGAGATTTATGTGTAGCTGCCCCATAAAAAACGTCCYGGCCAGCAAGGCCATGATAGCCCGTAAGGCCACCAGCTGTGAGTTCCTGCTAGAGGAGCACTGGGGCAAGAGCCCRTGGTCCTGCAGGTCTCTCGGTGCTGCGAGTCTCTTGGGAGCGCAGCTCCCGTCTGGGAGCACCTCTGCTGTTAGAGCGGCCTGGGGGCGGGCACGTACTGTACTGCGCTCGCCCCACGCGCTGGGCTGGAGCTCTGCTGCCCGCTGGCAGCTCCTTTCCCAGAACTGGGAGAAGAGAAGCCCACAGYGGATTTTTTCCCTTCCACTGCCCCCTCCCAGCTGCCTGGATGTTTGGAGGGGAGGAGAGGAGGGATTTGCTTTAGCTGTGGGCTCCCCAGGTCTGAGGTAAAGGCYGTATTTTGCTGTGCCTCTGCCCCTTGAACCGAAGTGCAGCTCTCCCAGGGCGCCCGGAGCTGACCAGGCCTTAGGCATCACATTACAGGGAGCTGCTTTTYGTCCTGCTTTAATTACGCGATGCCGTCTCAGTTACCACCAGATGTAATTGCAGTAACAGTAAGCAGCCTCACCACTCACGGTCATGTGGTTCTGCTTACAAGAAGCCGAACGGGGCTCAGCCGAGGGAAATCCCCTAAAAAAGCCGGCGCGGGGCGGCGTGGCCGGGACACTCAGCGCCGCGCTGCTGCGCTGCGCCACGGCGGGTGGGTTGGCGCCGCGCTCCTGCGCGCAGCGGGCTGCGCCCGCGCTGACTCCTTCGGTGCCGCCAGCACGGGGCCAAGCGGAGCGGGAGTGCRGCGGCCGGAACAGGAGAGGGTGCTGCCGCCGCGGAGCGCCGGGACGGGCAGCGCGCCCGCAGCGGCTGCAGTACCCAGCTGAAACCCCGCTGAGCAAAGCGCGGGAAGCCCAGGGCTGGAAAAGCAGAAGCTGCTCTGGGGCATGRTCGAGTTGCACGGACAGAGTTGTCAACATGCTTGTACTGACCACGCTGGGCCTGCTAGCCTCACACAGACTTAACAGGCCTCACTYGTTCAAGAGAATTGGAAGTTACCTGTGCAAATAAGTTGGAAAATACGTATTTTTTTCTCCTGTGGCCGAGTAAAAATGATTTGGCTACACGGAGTCATTAATTTGAATTAAGTCAATGTATGAATTCTAAGTGCATTTCTATTCCTTTGTGGCATGGGTTCCAGGCTGTAAGTGTTGCAATGCAAATTGATTTAACTCACTTCCAGAGTGGATCTAAATTGGCATCCACACAGGGAATGAATTAAGAAYAGCTTTTGCCTCTACAAAAGTAAAATCTTGAATCCTCCAGTACTTTAGGTGTCACAGAATACTGCTGAAATAGAACTAAAGTATTTAAAATRCTTCAATAATCCAGTAGTCTTTGCTTTTGGAAGGTTAGAACAAACTGAACATAAAGGCCTTTCTCATTAAACCAGAGAAACAGATCACATTTTAAATTTCTTGTAGTCAATATAATGAATTATTAAAAGTCCTAAGGGAGTATTAAAAATAATTGTTTCTAAGGGTGTGGAAGTGCAGGATGAGGTAAGGTGTGAACTTACTGCATATTAACTATGCTGTGGTTTACCCTATGTGCTTACTTTTACTGTGCGGTAAAAGCTACCCCAGTATGAAAGAGGAAGTCTTTCCCTAAATTGAGACATCTCAGTAAGTTCTGTAGCAAGACGTTTTTCTTTCTGCTCTGTGGCTTGAGGATGTTTCTAATACTCACATGTACATCTAATCCCTGAATGTTGTCAAATTCTGCTTATAGTAGTGTCTTGTGGCATAGTATTCCTCCGGGTAACCAAAAAGAACTGTCAGAGCAGGTGATGAATGAAGAGTTTGAGCTTTAGAGTTGAGAGGCCAGTTTGTGAGTAATAGTCTGTCACAGGCCTCAGATCATGAGCTGTTTGCATAACTTTGACTCTGGACAAACTGAGAYGAAGATGACAGATGGTGCCATATAAGCTTTCCCTGTTGCTCCAGTTGGCTCATTCCAGTCTGATCTAGATCAGCTGGACCCCAAAGTCATTAGCACTCTACAGCCATTCATTCGTGAGGGTGGCAGAGTTTGTGGCCTCCTCCCACTGTCCTGAAGGATGACAAAAGGAAGGTAAATAAATAGGGGTCTTATCTGCTACTCATGGCCTACTCTGAAGCTCAACAGTAGGGAGAAAAAAGGATGAGACCATGGTAAGTAAGGTAGGCTAGTGCTGTTCCTTCACAGGAGGCACCACCCAGCTGATGTCCTTGGTGTGCATGTGATTGCCATAAGCACTGACCAGAGCAGTATCATACTGTCCTCAGGATTTAACCACTTCCTAAAGCTGTGGTTTGGTGAGCAGAATAAAACACTGTGTTTGATGGCCTCATGAAGTGACTCAAATTAGAAATTGAGTAAGATGTGATTTCCAACTTTTTTGGACCAGTTCTCATAGCTGGYGTTTCTTCCTTGTCTTTCCTCCTTGCCCTGCAGGTTAGTCACTTATACAGGTCAAGAAGCTCAAAGGAAAGTCAGTGGTGCCATTGTGCTTGACCACCAATTGACCTCGTGTGGGTATATGGCTGAAGTCTATTTGGACATATAGAATCAGTCCTAGCAAGCTGGCTCATATTGTGCTTGCTTGTGATAGCAGGAGCCTGACTCCATAACGTGGGAACACCTTCCAGTCCTGTGTTCTTTGTGCTCAAATTCAAYCTATTGGACATAGCACTACCAGTTTTGACAGCCACACCTTGCTCTTTTCCCTCTTTCCCTTTTATGTATCTGAAGCAATGAGAGGCAATAGCATGGGGGTGCTGCTTCTGTTATTTGGGTTTAGGATATTCTGCAAGTTAGCTGTTTTCTTCAGCATCCCTAGACTTCTTCCTGCTCCTGCTTCTGCTCCAGACAGAACCCTTTCCTTTGGCAGATGATAGCAGGCATTGTAGTTAGGATGCAGTACATCTTCCCTATCTGTGATATTCAAACCAAGAAAGACACTGAGGTCACAAAATCCCAACAGCCCATTTTCCATCATTAATCCCATCTCTTTATAGCCTGGTCTTCTTCTATATGTGCCCTTTGAAACCATCACATGCTCATAGGAACTGGCTGAGTCTCAGAAAGATTGGTTAATGTACTCACCCTGCACCCGATGGTCAGACTTAAACTACTCCTCTTTATATTTAATTTACACTGGAGACAAGAAAAAAAAACAAAAAAAGAAAGAAAAGAAAAAAGAGGAAACCATTAGGTCAGTAATCCGAGAAGTCAGGAAAGAAAAAGGCTCCTCATCAGAGGCCAGAGTCTGTTAATGAAAAGGAGAAGGAAGGACAACTGCATGGAGTCTGTGAGCTTGTGAATGCTGCCACACATGCATCTGAGTTTCTTGGCTAACACTGTGCATCACAGTAGGTGGGGAAAGTTCAGAGTAAGGAAGGCGCCCTGTAGTTTGTTCTCCCTGGTTTTGGTGAGGGCCCGCTGAATAATCTTTTCCTCATGCTCACATCCACTCCTTTGGGCACAGCACTAATTGTTTGGACAGCTATGGCCTTCCTCCTTTTCCTCCTTCCCATTCATACATCTAAGAGCGAAGAGATGTGGTAGCACTGGTTTGAGCGTAATCTACTCCTATTACTCAGGTGCAGGACTGTCCAGCTGGTTTCCTCCAGCAATTCCAATGGCATTATTCTCATTCAGGAAGTCAGGCAAAACCTTCTCTGAGACACCTATTTGAGGAACCTCCTCCTCCCTCCAAGTCTGGATATTCTCGAACTAAAGACTTTTATCATCACTGCTCTGTGGTGAGTGCCTCACCAGACTGTCCAATCTGAGCACTAAAAGGTACTTGAGGGGAGGTTTTTCAGTCTCCATCCCTAAGTGCCAATAGGTGCATAGGACCAGAATATAGAACAGCATTTACACGTCCACAGTTGCCTTCATAAACCGCTAACTAGCCATTCAGTGTGCCCGGCTAGGTGTTGAAAACATATGCCCTTGGCTTGAAAATCTGTCTTCCACAGAAAAGTGAGTTCCAAGATTCCAGATCTATTTAAGAACAAAACTTCATGTAATATATTTTCATTTTTTCATCTAGATTTAATCCCTTTGTATTGCTACTGCCATTTTTCCCTTAGTTCTCCACCACCSATTTTGTGCTGAAGGTGCCAGTTAATCCAGAACTGCAGTTCTGTTCATCTGTGTTCAGGTGGAATTTCTGTTAGCTCCTCTGGACTCTGAGGGTCTGTTCGAGAAAGGAGAGAATTTCTGTCAATCTTTCTAAATCTCTGAAATTTGAGCTGATGTCAGGAGCCAGAAGGGAACTGAGTTTCACACTGATGGCGGCTATGCTGAAAGAATAKCAGCCATTTTTTATCCCAGTGAACCCATATTTGTAGGAGCTGCAGTTTGTAACTGAACAGCAGTACTAAAAATAAATCCTTCTTGCCCCCATCTGCTGTGCTGTTAGTGTTTTATGTGAAAGGATAGCTGAGTGGGTGGACTGACTTTTCCTTGTTCCTTTTTCTTTCCTTTTTCTTCTYGTTTAACTTCAAAATATGCTGTTGTCATTTTCATGAGGCATGACCCCACCTGGGGCCTTTTCACTTCTTGRTTCTGAAGCAGGTCCATAGTTTTCCCCTTTTGGGCAACCTTGGCTTCAGGCATCTCAGCAGAGGTGATGGGATGTGTGTGTGTGTTTGGGGGGGGCGGGTTACTGGTCCAATTTATCTGTGCAGCTCCCTCTTCCCAGCCAACTGTTCTACCTCTGGATCAACATTACATGTGTCCCTCATTCTCCTCCCTGCTGCCTTATCAGAAGCCCAGACCAAGACCCCTAAGGGCCACTTGCCAACACATCACTCTGCTCTAACATGGGGTGAACCTCTTGATACTACCTTTTTTTAACTTGTTTTTCAGGTAGTTCCTACTGTTTGGCATTTTTCAGACTGTCATTTGAACAGTTCGTGAGGTCTTAGCCCCAGCCTCTGAACCTAACAAATTTATGTACCTAATTTTTGCGCACTACAGTAAAAGAGAACAAAAGTTTCTAAAGTGCCTAAGATATTCTATCTCAGTGAGTTCCCCTAAAAATCCTACACATGTGCAAAATGTTTTATCCAAAGACTGGTCACAAAAATATTATACTTCTCCATGTATAATTAAGTTTAGATTTCTCTGTGGCAAGAACTCTGTAAGTTCCAAAAGGATGCTGGCATGGCTACATGTATGAAGGTGGGCCGAGGTTATCAGAGTTAATGCTAACAGACAGTTTTTGCAAAGGATATAAAACCTAACATTTTCCAGTTTGAAATCAATCTGTAGAAAGTTGGAAAAATCTTTTATGGGGAAGACCGTATCTGCCTATGGTGAGAATCATGTTAACTTTTCAAGTACAGTACTAGACTCAGGGATTAGTGTGCCTTTTTGCAAAGAATGAAATGAAGTGTGCTTCTAGGCAATTGCCAGACTTGCCCTTGCTATCCTCCATCTTCAGCCTGATACTTCTGAAGCCCARTGGCCTCAGTTCTGTGGCACTGCTTGAACACTTGCTGGAGCGTAAGTTGGTGCAGCACATCCCTTCATGAGATTCGGTTCCAGAATGGCAATTGCTTCGTTTCTGAGACGGGGAGGTCTAGACTGGGGCATGGAAGCATGAATCACTGCGGTTCTGATCTCATGTCTAGTGATAATGCTAGTTTCAGTTCTGCTTGCAGATATCTTAAAGTATGTGACCAGAAGTTCTTTAGTCTCCAAACAGAAAAATAGTGTTGCTTGTTCTTTCACTCAGGTCAGTACTCGCCTTGAGAATAACATAACCGTAGAAAGAAAAGAAGGTGTCTTGTCAATTAGAAAATAGAGTCTTTCAGTGGCATGGAAGATAGTACTACAGAAATGTCAATATATCTGAACAACCAGATAGAACAAACCCTGAAACTCTTTTGTGATCAAAGAGAACAAACTCCATAATTTAGGCTGTTTTTTAATTGTCATACTTTATCAACAAATAGATACTGCTGGAAAGGCTGGCTGCCTGGGTTGTACAGCTGTGTAACATCTGTTCACATCTGGCCTCTGGAGAGTATCCTAGTGATGGTTAATTCCAAAAACTTTATTGGTTTTCTGACTTTCTTCTTGACTGGATAAGGGAAGAATGCTTTTTGCAGGGTCACTTTTGGTGAAAGTATTTTTTGATTCAGATCCAGTACACAAGGGGAGGCAGACTAGGATAGCAGGATTAGATTTCAGTTCCCCTTAGGGAAACAGACCCCCAAAGCCTTATCACAAGGGCATGTCATCGGTTACAATCTACCTTGTGCACATAGTTGTAGTCACTGCATTTACTGGTTAACCTAGAATGTAAATGAAACAAAGCTGCCAAATTTCTATTTCAGTATAACTTTTATCATACTAATAAGCTAGAAAWCTTGGTCAGGATATTCAGAGATGAGCATTTTGATACACTGTGCATGGCACTGGTGGATGTTGGGTCTCCATGCCAAAGTACAGGACTGGATATTACAAGTGTACAGGATCAAGATGACAAGGTGACAGCATCTGTTGCATCACATTCCGAAACAGATCTGCCCATAGAGAAGGGCAGCAGACCTGGCTAACTATACCAGGCAAAGCAGGGCCYGATAGCGAGCCATCCCCTAATGCTATGGTCTCTTTAGTGTAACTTTTATATTCAGTAAAGAGAATTTCTCGGGTAGTTCTGCTCAGAGAAGAGAGGAAGAGTATTTCACTTTTGTTATTGTTGTGAAGATCCATGGTATTTGTGAGGAGCTTCTTAAAGAGCTTTGAGTAAATGACTGCGCTCTCCCTTTGATTGTAGATTTTTCCCTGATACAAAAAGAAGAGGCCAGATACCTGTGTGTGAAAAAAGGTCTAGCTGTTCTTTCTTCCTGGTTACTCTGTGATCCCAGTATGTTGATCTTCAAAAGTCTGTGGATAGTCTATATGTTCCCTAGGTACCTGTGGGAGAGAAGAAGAGACAGAACACAAAAATAAGTGGCTTTTTTGTTCACCTTCTTTTTTGATGAGTATATTCTGTGGTTTCATAAATGTAAATTTTCTTTCCGTGTGCTGAGACAGTCAGCAGAGCACTCTGTCAATAAAAGAAACAGATCATCCTTTATTCAAAAAGTGCTTTATAAAGGGTGCTTTTCCCTATTTTATGGAATGAGAAACTGAGGCACAATTCATCTTAATTATTTGTCCATTATCACAATAGAACTCAGAACTCAGTCTCATGTGAGAAACTAGCTAACACTCATCWAAAGGAAAATATATTCCTGTCAGGAATATTACTGAATTTCAAGATCTTAGGAAGGTGGGAAAGTTTTTTTTCAGTTGGAGAAGAGAGATCCTCTTTGCCTTTTCCTCAYCCTTCTCCAGTATATAATACCTAATTTAAGTACAGCCTGAAGTATGCATATAAACTGGAGTTTAACTCTGCATTCCCTCTTCCTTTTGTTTTACTTTCTCCATCAAAATCTCTAGAGTCGATTTTATGTGCATGAATCCACTCCTTGCAATTGAGACATTTCTTAGTTGTGCCAACCTTTTTGTTTCTTGTTATTTTTGTTCACAGTGTGCTTATTTCTTGTAACTCATACCCCTGCACTTTCATTTGCACTACGTAGTTCAAACACAGGGACATTCTGGGAGCATGTAGTCTGTGATGCAGGGAGGGAGTATGTACTCAGCACCTCTTGAAGAGCCCCCGCCTCCTCGTGATGGCTGCCCCTATGTGGTTTCATTGTTTTGGCCTGGCAAATTTCCACTGCCATGAAGTCAGCTCAGCCCTGAGAGCTGGCAGATGACACGGTTGCTCCAAGAGTGGCCTTAGCTTCTGCCGTGTTTGTTTTGTTTGCTGAGGGATGAGCACTTGGTCCTCTTTGAAAAGCTGACCACTTCAAAGTCTAACCACTCTCAAATATCTGATTGCTCTGCAAGTCCTGGAAAGTCCACTGACCTTAATATACTGATTGAAAATAAGTTTCAGGAGGTAGTTTTGAGCTAACTGCTATAATTCATGAATGTACCACTGAATAAGACCCCAAAGATATCCTGGCTTTGTATCACCATGTTTGCACAGTGCCTAKTTAGTGAAGTTTGTGATCCGTTTGTCACCACTACTGCATATAAATGTTAAATAATAATTGTTATTATAAAAGCACCATCAAAGAGACTGCAAATTACTTTGGTTAGTTCAGTCTCATTTTGCTTTTCGGGTGTTTCATGTTTTATTTGACTTGAAATGGTTCTTAATCTTTCTATATTTAATATAGCTCTCATTTATCTGGCTTCCAGCCCAGACCACTTTCCATTGCAGGTAAAACAGACCAGCCRTTGGGATGACAGCCTGCTATACTAACTATAAAGAGTGTGTTCCTCTCTATGCCCATCTTCTCCTCTGAAAGTGGGACTTTTATCTCCCTAGAGACAAATGTATGGTGTGAGATCCCATTTTAAATGCCACTTGAGATTCTGGGAATCCTCTCCCTAGTCCCAGAATACTTTTAGTGCTGTTTATCTAAACTCTCTAATGGTATGCCAAACCACCAGGTGTTCTTGTACGCCTGGGGCCCCACTTGTTCTGGAAGGCTTCCTCATTTCTTTTTGTTTGTACAGACAGTTGCCCTGATCTGGAAAGTGGATTCAATGTGCCTCTCTCAATCCTATATCCATATTCCCATTGACTTGAAAGAATCTGCTCATGCTTCCCCAAGACTACCCATTTTATGAACATTAGGATCTCGTTTCRGTGCCCACTTGCAAGGACTTCAGTGGATCTTGGGCAGAACTGTGGAATGGCTCTGTAAGCAGTCTCTGCCTTAATCATCTGCAATCCTATCTGTGGTGCTTTACTTGTGCCTATACACTCCCACTCCTTCTCAGTCAGGTAGGATCTTAGCTGAACATTTCTAAACAAGTTTCTATTAACTATTATGCAAAGTCACCATCTTAGTGCTGTGTCAAAATGAGTTTATTACAGTGAGAACTGGGTGAAGTTTCATGGGTTTGTGTTATGCAGAAGATCAAACTACATGCCCATCACATCTAGGAAACCATAAATAGGAACTGTACAAAAGTCAGCAGAGAATGACTGTAAGACAGATTGTCATATGAAACTGCCCAAATTTATATGCCCAGCTTGGGAACTAAAGGTTAGGTTCCCTATATAGTTGGTGGAGAGAAACAAATACATTCAGAATTGCTTTCTGGAAGATAGCTCCTCCTCTCTCTCTCTAAGTGCTTAAAGCTAGATAGCAAGTATACAATAGCAGAATCCAGTTCTTTTCACACTACAGCAAAACCATTTTTTTTTCAATTCCTGAACGAGACAAGCAGTTCTGTGGTACTCTGTTTCTCAGATTGTTCTCAGACGAAATTGCTACAATGTTAAAACCAGAAGAATTATAAGGAGCAGGAGGAAGAAAYAGCACTTCTTTGGGTACCTTATCTTAATTTTTGTCCTCTAGAAGAACAATTAATGGCTTGATTGCTTTGTGCAGGTGACCATCACATGTAAAAGACATAAACTGGTATTCAATACCTGGGCTCAGTGGTGGTTTTGATCTTAGTGCTGTGTCTGCTCCTCTGTATTTACACACATGACTAGTTTGTGCATTTACAGAGATTACTCTCCCTTTTCAAATAGAAACCAATGACTGGATCAAAACCAAGCATTGTTTAAGAGTGGCCTGTGACTCTGTGGCTTGTTTTCTTGTAAAGGTCAAAGACATAATGGTATTTTTTGGAAGTAAAAGTTAACTTGTACTAGAGTCTTTCATGGGACTGGGCTGGAGAGGAAGCAAAAAAGTTGGTTTGGTTAAATGCATGATCTTTCTTTGGTAATTTCTCTCATCAAATGTGTGCTCTTAGTGGAAGCTGATCATTTCTGCCTGTAAGGCCACAGTGCCTTCCTTTAGGACCATGTTCTCTGGTGTCTGCCTGTTGAAATGTAGCCACCTGGATTTGTGTTTAAATCTGATCAAAACTTGTGTTTCTGACCTGATTTTCAGGAGTGCCAAATTCCTACAAAATTCAATAAGGTATGTTGCATAGTAAGTACTTTCTAATAATAGAACCCCATCTTATCTGGGGTTGAAGTAAGCCAGGCATGCTGGTGCCTGGGAGGTTAATCTGAGTTGCCGTGTGGGTTTTTAATTGAAGAATTCAATGTGTGGAATTGAACTGAAGAGAGGTATCTCTCTTCAGGTACCTGGCAAAGCAGCAGAAGGGAGAAACGGTTGGTACTAACAAATCCTTCCTACTTCACTGGGATATGAGAGTTTCACTGAGTTACTCTTAGCTGTAATAATAACCATGTGAAATTCTTCGTTAGGGATTGCTTGGTATCAGCAAGTACCAGAGAAATGTTGTGCGAGGTCTAATACTTCTGTGAGGTCTAGGCTTTCAAGGCAGTTTACTTGCAGCTATCATAGACATTGAAAATGCTAATGCTGGTACAAATAGGCTTAAAAGTCAAACCTCGAGTTTTTACAGCTTTCTATATGCTCAGTAATAATGATGCAAACAAATATGCAAAACAGAGCACAACGGTTATTTTATCAGATGTTTTATTCATCTGAATATATCAGATATTTAAAATGGAAATATTCAGGGATGCAAGGTTAGTTTCCATTAATATCTTGTCCTGGAGAAAAAAAAAATAAAATATTCTTTAAACAAAATGTTTTGATTACACAAGCTCCTTTTTTTTTTTCTCTCTCTCTCAGTTTTTGGTCTGTGAAAATCAGCAGTTTTTTTCCCAAGTAGAGGCCTGGGAAAGTTTTAAAATCTCAAAAATATTCACAGTAAAGGAAAAGCATTTCCTTCTGAGCTCAACCTGGATGAATATGACATTTTCTACCGAACTGACAGGCAGTAGGTAGGATTTTCACTGCCTGCCAGTTTGAAAACCTGCCTAATTTCCTGCCAGCTCACCCGCCCAGTTCTCAGGGCACCGTTAGCAGATGGACAGAGAGCTGAAAACCAGAAACCCATCTTTGTAGCTCTTCAAAGGCCTGAGCTGTCACCTCTTCTTTTCTGGAGGTCTAATAGGGGCCACCAGGTTACTAGTGTTAAAGCTCTATGCACCTCATCAGTAGACTTTCAACCTAGGTCTTCTAGACTAATGAATCTTCCATATCTTGCTGGGACCTTCAGGATCTCCAGCTCCTGGGTAGTCTACCAGGCACGGGTATTTAGCAGTAGTAACTAGTGGGTGCCCWGGCTTCTCAGCAGCTCACGCGTAGGCTGCTGGGGGACCAGCACTCCCCTAGGGAGATGAGCGCTCTGGAGGATTTGGTTGCTGCCTCCCGCCTGATTGTGCCAAGGGCCAGGCAGCTATGTCCCTAGAGGGCACATACGCAGTCTCTTCAGCTGCTCTAGGAAAAACTATTCTGACTTTTTCTTTTGTTTTCATTCCTCTAGACAGTGAAAATAACAAGCTAAATGCCAGGGGTATTTTGCTGATAAGAAAACCCAGTTCCAGTTCAGCTTTAATTCAGAATAACATTTTTTTTTTCAAGAATGTGGATTTGTCCAATAATTCATAGTGATTTCACTGAAGTAGCTTTTAAGAAATGAGGCTACATGAGGAATATTCTTCAGCGTATATTTAGGAATATTCTTTAAGAAATATTCATCCTTTTGTAAGTTACGGCAGGATTGAATCCTGGATCACTTTGGGAACTCATCCTTCCCATCCTTGAACCCCTCTGCCCTACACAACAGTGTTGAGTCAAGCCTGATGTGTGTCAGGCTCTCATTATTCACACCGTATTTCCTGATTCATGTGGAAAGCAACATTATCAATAAAAGACTTTATAATAKATACCTGATCCTAAGGCATTGTAAATCCTTGATTTCAGACATTTGAAATTTTATATTTGAGAAAGTTAATCTGATTGAAAGCCCAGTAGATCAAGGTTTCTTTCTGTCTTTGTGGTGCCTGTTTTGGTCAACCGAATTACACACCACATTGTCAATGAGTTCATCAGCTTTCAGCCTGCTGAAGCTCCCTCTTCGGATGTTAGAGCCCAGTTTGTGACATCTTTGCTGAGCATGCAAATGCTGGTAGAGGCCTTGGCACATTTTCAGGATTCTGGTCAGGAACTCACTAGCTCATTCTGTCCAAGCAACCTTTGTTAACTACTGACCTGAGATGGGATGAAAGGAGAAGCCTGGAGATAAAAGTTTCCATATAACTCTACCAGCAAATCACAGAGACTCTACGGTATATGGCTTTCATTCAAAAGGCTGGCAACATTTAACCTCATGGGGCTCTCAGGGACTGGGACCTGAGTGCTTTAGCCTTTACTAAACAAATACCTGTAATGATTTGAGCCTTAACAGGAAAGTCCAGTGGGGGCTATTGAACTCTGGAATTTGCTGCAGGCTGGCACTGGAGAGATTAGAGGTCATGGCTAATCAAAGAAAATCTGCTTTATGCTGCACCACTGCTTGCACAGCCCCCAGTTCACATCTGTGACTCTCGTCTGCCTGAGAGGCAGCTGCATATGTAGACTGACTCTTTTTTTTTGCTGAGCTTTCCTATCAAGATTTCCCAGGACAACCCTCTGCTTCTCAGGCTGTGAGTCCATGTGATTTTTTTCAGTGAACACATCTCTCCTGAGCTGCTTGTCCCAGCTCTTGCACTGCCCTGTGTTGTATCAGCACACCTTTTTTCCATGGTTATGTGGTGAACTGAACTATCAGCTGAAATTTATTTTTCAGCTGTTCTGGTCCATTGCATAGCTGCACAAACAATTGTTCCAGCACAGTGGTGGTGACTGTGAAGGGCGGAGGTTGCCTATGCCACTGAATGTCAAACCACAGCCTCCATAGTTACAACTATGTGATGCTAACAAATTGCTAATGGCAAAGGCATTGGCTAGTTCTTCATTTGCCTTGCAGGTACTGCAAGATTGTACATTCAGGTTCTGCAGAGCCAGTAGCTCTTCAAGCCAAAAGATCTAGATATCTGCAATAGAAAGGCTCTAAGCTGCAGTGGAAGTGATCAGTTGGTTTGTTCCAACCCAGTCCTCACTAGATCTCATGTGAGTGTTGGAGACCTTGGGTCTGTGTATGCTCATAGCAGATACAACTGTGACAATGAAAAACATCACTGCCAGAAGCTGTTTATTCCTTGTCTCTCTGTCAAAGCTCGTGCATCTAGAACCCAGCTAGCAAGACTGATTGCGTCGTTACTGCACATCTACTTTGAGCCAAGTCAGCTTCCTTAGTTTAAACTGCTTGTGATAGTTGGAAGCAACCTGCCTGACTTTGTACTGAAGCAGAYGAGACATATGCACACTGTTCTGCTAACACACCTTCCTTTAATGCAYGGTGGAGCAATAACTTCCAAGAACAGAGTGCAGTAATATTATAAGAAGCTGCTTCCTCTATTTCTACAGTATTTCTCTACGTATGTTCTTAGACAACTTTGAAAATGCTTAACCTTGTGGTGGCCATCCAGAGTGATCCCCCTTAACTCCTCATTGGTCCTGTGCAATATTCAGATTAATGGGCTTAAGCATTAGAGTACAGCTATGCCCGAAACTATCTTTTGGCTGTATCTACATCCTAGTTGGAACATATCTTTTAAAAGGCAGCCTTTTGCAGTTTCATACTTCAACTACCAGCTAAACTCCTTTATCACTGTGATTCTATCAACAGGAAACTGGTAAGAAAAAAAGAAGTACCCAACCCATACACCATGGTGTTATCTAATCTCTATCCAATCTGTTTTCTGCTTGGGGACACATGCAACAGACTGCTGTAACTGTATGTCAGAAGGTCAAAGAATACAGGCAGGGGACAACAGTACAAATAACCAGTTGAGACTCAAAGAATCCAAAGTTAAAGCAGATTTTTTAAAGCTGCTTAGTAATCAAAATATCTCACTGTGCAAATCAACTTGTTTTTTATCTTCATGGCTCCTCTCTTTCTTGCTCATTAGAATTTTTGTCACAAAGTTTGTTGAGAAGAGAGCATTATGAGCACACAAAGAAAGGTAGATATGGGGTTTTGTCTTAAACCATGTACTGTACTTCGCAGATGTGAAAAAAAAAAAGTGATTTCATTTATTGTAAAAAAGAAAAATAATAATAAAAAAACTTTTTAGAGTGCAAAAGTCTCCCTGAGGAGTATCCCAGATACTACAGTTATGGGATGACTTCAGACTCAACTAAAAGATCTAATGAAAAAAGAGAGAGAAAATGATATATAGGTTTACAGCTGCTGAAAATTGGTAGTTGTTAATGTATGCAATTACAGTAGACTGCTATCCTGGAAGATGCTATAGAACTATTCTGGTRAGAAAGATTCAGTCTACCTCTAGTGCTTCAGATGAGACTTTGTTCACCAGAAACTGAAAGCCAGCTGCAGTAAGTGAAGCAGGGCCTCTGCATCGTCTCCAACTCGTAGAGCAGATCACCACCCTCTCCTGCCCTTCAGAAAGAAGTACAAAAAGAGTACAGAATACCACATGCCTCCCTCCAAGGCAATTTTGGCTACCTGAAACAGATGGCACAACTCTCTTGTCATCCATTCCCAGTGACCCTAGGGTTGTCTTAAACCTCTGMAGTCCAATTACTGGGTTTCATCTAATTGTATTATTGCACTAAGCATGTTATTTAAAGAATGTACAGTTATGGTTAGCTGGAGTATGTGTGATGCTTGCAAATTAGATGCATTAACGAGAGGGGACATGGGTGCATGTCAACAATCCATTTCCAAGGAGGAGAAGGAGCAATCAACATGGAAAGATTGGGAGTGTGAGTTTAGAGTCAACACATTCATAGCAGTCATTTTTTCCTAGCTGTGGAATTAACTCATTCCTGTCTGCTGGGCTATGAGGACAGCCCTAGAAACCTGTAGGGGAAAGTTTAAGAAGGGTGAGTTTGACATCTAAGTGCCATCCTATGAGATACTTCCCTGGTACTGGCACACTTTTCTTGGATTTGATAGGAGCAATCCTGGTAACAAGAGACTAATGCCAAATGTGACTCAGTTTTGTCATGTACATAATCCTGCTGCACATAAGATGTCAATAAAGGAAGTGGAACTATGTCCTAAGAGTATAAAGACCTGGCATGTTTTTATTCAGGCGAAGAAATAATTGGAAAAATTTCGTTAACTGGTTGTAGGAATTTACCAGACTTCATCAGGAAAAACTGTCAGTGTGAAAGCAGCAATCAAACACTTGAAAGTTCTTTAACCCACCTTTCTCTCCTCTACAAGGAAAATCTGATTTTTTTTCTGGCTGAGACACTTTTTGATATGCTCTTTGTAAGAAAGTAGTTGTCTTGGTAAAATATGCAGTTTATATCTGTTTAGAAGAAGCAGAGATCTTAAACATTAGTGATCTGTCTCGTACAGAGATTAGAAGATGCTGCACTGCACATCAATTTGGAGCTGCTCTTTTTCTACTATGGCAATATTGCAGTCATAGTATAAATATATCATGAGAATCACTTCTTACTTATTTTGTCTGCTTTTCTCAGTGGAGAGTGCTCTACACAGAGATTTGTTGCTTTTTATTCTTAGGTGAAGGCTATGAGTTGATCCCATCTGATGATGGGTTTTAAGGCGTCCTCATCTTATCTGGATGGGAGACCATCTRATGAATCATGGATATTTCAGGTATACCCAAGGAACTGCAGTCRAGTACTTGGCTAGTATCAGATCATGACTAGAATTCCAGCTTGTTGTTGCTGCGTTGGGGAATAAAAATGAAATGTGTGCATCTTAGAAGATGCAGCAAATAAGTAGAGGTGCRCTAGCCTGGAAATACATTATTATTCCATATGTAGTGAATGGAACTGACACTTAGAGGATTTGGGTATTCCTGCCTTGTTGATCACTGATGTCTGAATGAACTTGAGCAAGTCACTCTGCCTTCTTTTTTGCTCTTTGTTTCTGACTGCAAATGCAGATGGTGCGCCTTTAAGAAGTTCTCTAAGCTCTGCAATAGCAGGAGTATAGACAGGCATTCTGCATGTGTGTGTGTGAAAATGTATATAATCTCAGAACAAATGTCAGAGCAATGTTTAAAGCCCAGATTTTAGCTTTAAATATATGTGTCTCTCTAGAACTTCAGCCTTTTGTTTTATATTTTCTTACTTTTTCTTTAATTGTATAATTGTTTTTCCTTTTCTCCTTTTTTAAATTAAAAAAAAAAAAAAAGAAAGAAACACGCTGGTTGCAGAAATGCCCTGGGTCTATGTYGAATAGATTTAGATTTTGCAAACACTGAAACCTAAGAAAATTTTCTTGTTGTCTATTGCTGTGTTTGACAAGCAATGTTCAACCTGTGTAACTGGTGTCATCTTCTTGGCCTGGCTCACAATCATGTGCACACAACGCCAACAGTATATGCCTCCTATGGCATATAGGCCTGTAACAGAGCAGGTAAGAGAGCTGCAGCTGTGGGTRCTACAGAGGGGGAGCAGGAAACCCTGGCAACTGCTCTGCCCCCTTATGCACTTACAGCCCTTGCTTCTGCCTGTTCAGCCCCCTACTTTAGCTGAAGCAACGCTCAGATGTGAAGAGGGAGAAAGGGAATTCTAAGAGGGACATAAGAGATTTGTATCACTTTAATTTAAAAATTATATAGTTAAAGCAAGGATAACTCTCATTACACTAGTTAGGTGCCCGGGTCAGTGTACCTTACTATTATGGCAAGTTAGCTTAGGCCTGGTCTTTGCAGAGCATTACTGTAATTCAGCAATAGTTACGAGTTTAGATATTAGYCTTAGTGTGGAGCTAGCTGTAGAAATGTGAAGATGCAAACGGAAGTGAATAGTTGTACTAAAATAACTTATATTATTATATTGTATTGTTTGGGGGGGTATTGTATTGTATTATAGCAGAAGCATGGCAGGCAGGCCATATGCACAGCAGAAGTTTCATAGATGGGGTCTGCTGGTGATGAGAACTGGCAGAGTCAGAGCTGGTCCTGGGAAGCTTCCATYACCTAAAGCAGCCATTGACACTTGGGGCCAGCTGAGGTAAAAAGAAAACTGAGAAAAAGAGGTGCCAAACTGTCACATTCCAGTTTGTCGTTCTGAAGGCAGCTCTAACTGAGGTTATGTCCTTTTCCAGAAAGTCTTCCAAGCTGTGCTGTTATCCAGAATCCATATAGTAGGTAACTTAGCAACATGGAACTCCTCAAAAGAGTCTCCTGGAGAGAGACATGTTGCAGTGGCTTGAACCTCAGCAAAAAGTAATARTTATAAAAACAAAGTACCCTGTCCCCTGCATTTGAAAGAGTATTCATGAAAGGAATGCACCAAAAACCCACAAGAGGTGAAGGGACATGTAGAGCTGCCTACACCCTCCATATTCCTTACACAGGCAGATTCTGCAAAAACAAAGCAAGACAGGACTGGCTTTGCCAGGATGGTTATAGACTAATTCAAAGCCTAATGTCCTGGCTGTAAACAAAAGTGAATATGTATTATTTGGAAAATGAAGCAGATTGATACGAAGGGCTGTGTGCAAATAAAGGATTAAGAACAGGGGGAGGAGCAGGCAGGGCATGCACATATTACYGCTGAAATGTGCCTAATGGGCTACGTGAGACTGTCTGTCTGCGCTCAAACCCATGCTCATGTATGTGTCTGCCTGAGCATAACTGTCCACGCACAGTTACCCCCCCATTCTGAAGGGAAGGACTCGAGGATAGTTTTGTCATTCAGCATCAGTGACAACTCCTGGCCTTGGGATCTTTTTTTGGCTCTGCTACAGGCCGAGGGTGCTGCCTTGAGCATGTCGTGGGTACGGACTTGTATCCGKATAAGTACATGTGTGTGAGTGCTCGTGCATTTCTGAGTACACCGCCTGCCTAAACTTGCCTGCACGTGTCTGTGTGCAGGTGTGTGATAAACATGTGTGATGCATGTGGCTGTGTGTATGCACTCTGAATAAATATAGAGGTGTCTATATATTTATGTGGAAATATATAAATTAGCATGTTCGGTGGAAGGTGTGCATTAAACCTGTGAGTATGCTGGAAACTGCTTTGTGAATACGAATGTGCGCTTCCTGCATGCGCGTAGGCGCTTGCCCRTGTGTGAAAGGACACGGCTGCTCCTTGACAGGAATAGTTTCATTTTCTACAGATCAGTGGCAAAACAATAGCAATACTGAGTGAAAAGCTTATGCAAATCTGAGCTACTGAKGGGAGCAGGGTAGTTATGGTTATCTAATGCAACAGTCAGGTTTTGCCTCACTCACTTTGTTGAAACCTTACCTGCATTTACAACAAACTCTTTGTAAAGATACAGGGTGTCCGTTTTGATTCCACCCACACTGGGCTTCCTAAATCTGCCCTAAACACATCATCTCCTTTGGATACAGTTAAACCTCAGATGTTTAGATAAGAYTCTATCTCTTCTGAATGTTTATGACCAGTTTATTAAATTATATTGGCTTAAACATAGAAATCCAATAGCAGCCCAAGGGCTGAAAGGAACTGGACACTGGACTGCTACTAGATTAAAAAACATTTGCTCAGACTGCCTCTTAATTTAGTCAGTGACAAAAGGAATGTGTATAAGGAACATGGACATAGTAATTACATGAGTTGACTGAGCCTTGAAGAAGGTTGATGGGGACATTAGAAGTCCTACAGCGCAACTAGYGCATCTTAGTGATTGAACTGATTGCCTAACTGGGATGCTTACATTTATTTCCCCCTCTTGTTGTAATTAACATTTCCCCGTTTCGGTGTCTGCCTGGTTTAACATGTTAAAGAATCTTACATTACAACATCCAATTTTTAAAGAAGACACATCTGTCTGCCTACCAAAACTGTTCTTCCCCTCAGACAATATTCACTGTGTATATAGATTTACCTATATYTATGAAACAGTGCTCTGATGATTATTTACACTATGCTGTGCATTGCAGTATCCAGTTGTTATGTCTTGGCCACCTGTAACAGGTGCTGCATTCAGCAGAGTGCTGGATTTCGTGGGACTGCATGCACCTGTATGATGCCACTATCTTATTGTGGGTACTCGGTGGTATCTTTATGTTCACAGAGTGCAGGGCCAYGGTATATTGTTTGCTGACTTTGATTTTAATGCTGGTATCACCTAGGGCCAGCACAGGTGACAGATTTTACATATTCTGCAGTGCCTGGCTTGAACTGCTTTTGTAGTCATGCGCATAGCGTTGGCTTATGGACCATTCTGTTTAAGAGTCCACGGTTACCATGTAATGAGATCCTACCTAGTACTACAGTTTCTTATTGGAGCTGAAAWTTTTTCTATTTGAGCAGTTAAGTGTTGAAATTTATTTGATCTACTGAATCRGTCTGTGTTGCACTAAAGTGCCTTTGAGTAGCCCATACCCATTTGTATCTGAGTGTAGCTCTATATTGGTTTTGACTTTCTGTGAAACAGCTCTGATTTCTCTGTCAGAAAGGTTTCTTCCTTAGCTTCCCCAGCTATAAAATGAAATGAATCCTCAAAAATACTAAGTTAATTGCCAAGGACTGCATGGTAGTTGTGATCACTGTCTAACTGACTTTAGATTCTTCAGAAAGTGTAACAATTAGCTTCAGTCTAAGGAATCTCTCTTTATGCAAGTTAAAAGATTGTACAAATGGGTCATAATGATATAGCAGTGATGTGGTGAGACTCTCATTTATGGCATTTAAGTGCACAGTATTGTGGTTCACCTGTGACTTTATTATTAAAGTAAGTCAAAATAATGTTTAAGAATTTATAATATTTTGCCTGAATATTTATTTAAATTTTGCCTGATTCTTGAAAAAAAGAAATAAAAAAGGTAAGTTAAAAAAATGGCCGTATGTACTAAATGCATATGCAGCTTATTGCACAATTTGCATGCACAATTACTCTGATGGCAAATGCAATTACACAGGATGTATCTACAGTTGCATGCACAGTTTGGCAGGTGCTCTTCAACTCAAAATTTTGTCATACTCTGGTGATTTTTTTCGGCATAAACGGACTTTAGGAATGAAGTCTCTATCTGTGGACACAAGCAGCATACCTTTCTGTGCAGTATGCCTGTACCCTCACTTCCCCCATAGCTAAGAGGTTAATTCAATCTCCATTGCCTGTTCAGACACTGACCTTTTGCCAGCAAGGCCGTTACGAGTTTTGAACTTCATGATATGCTCATCTGCCCCTAAGGAGCAAACAGCATCTCACTCTAAATAATCTAGTTACCTCTGATAAGATTTGAGGTCTCTGCCACAGACAGTACCCTCCACTAGTGGAAACAACAGGTCTGTTTTGATCTTTGCTATATGCTCTAGGAGTGCTATTTAAGCTGTTTTACATGATTTCACTAACTCATATTTTTCTGAAATATGTGTGCTCTCAGGTGTGCTTTGCTGGCCTTTTTCTCTTCTCTAGTTAGGACATCTTTTTCCTTTGACCAGAAAAGCCTTGCTGCTGCTAACAAACTGTGACTTTTTCCTAGCTGACAGATCTACTTAAGTGCAGATAGTCCAAATTTCAGAAGAGGTCAGATCCAGATTTCGGCACCTGCAGTGGAGGCCATGTTTTCCCCAAAGCCCCCTCCCATTCTGACATGTTGGTAATTGGAGGAGTTTCAGAATAGCCAGTGTCTTGCAGCTCTAACTGGGATGCTCAATTCCTGAGTGATGGAAGCGCGTTTAGTTGATAATGCACCTTCCCTAACATATATACTTATATATGACCTACTGAGATTTTTTCTGTATGATTATTGCCACGGTCTTACTGCAGAGCATGGAAACTGCATATACCTGACTTTGTCATTCTTCCTTGCTTGTCACTTGCCTCTAAACATCASAAATGCAGAAACATCAAATTAAAAAAATTACATCAAGCCACTGCAGGAGTGCTGTGAACTGAGAAACTCAGAGTGTGAATCCAGCAGACACAGCTGGATTGTGGAGATTATACTGCCCCTGTTCTTGGGGAAATGTTTATCATTTGTCTTTTGGTGTGGCAAGGACACACAGGACAGCACTCAAGGGGACAGTAACAAAAGAAGACGACAGGGCAAGAACATATGAGAATAGAAAAAGTTGTTTCAAAAAGGCGGGTGGCAGACAAACTTCACCTTAGCTGCAATTGCCTGTGGCTGGGAATATGGAGGTTAAAAAAGTCACTTTTTCAATGCACTTCTGCTCAGCATTATAAATCAGCAACTGATTTGGTTTAACCATGGCACAAATAGAAAGATGTTTTGCTGTTGTTGCTGGCCCAAGAATTCACTATGAGATCTAAATGTCAAGGTCTGTCTTTTGTTTCTTGCTTGAAATCTGCATTTATCTTCAGATCTGAATGGGAAGTGTTTTGCCATCCTAACAAACTTCTCAGAATTTCAAGAATGTTCCTGTGTTCACACTGAGTTGAAACTAATGTCTTGTAAAGCTTTCTACACAAAAACCATACAAGACACCCGCGCCGGTGTAAGTGGTAGCTTGATGATTCTGGCAGCTGTTTGGGATAAGGAAGTGCTAGGGGCCAATCCCTGTTCTGTCCTACCCCAGCGCGTGTCTGCCTGTTCAAATGTTGGCTATTCAGGGGCTCTCTTCCTAATGCAGCTGGGATCTCTGAAGCCTTTCTTAAAAAACGCTTTCATAAAAAATGTCTATGAAGATACAGCTTGATAGAGATCTCTCTCTTCTATTCATAAAAATCTTCTCACTGAAAATTCCCAGGCAGCTGTAGATGACACAGCTGAAGATAAAGCAGGCACCAAGTGAAAGCTTTCCTGCCCATCCAGAACTGTGTTTTGGCTCCACAAGAACAGCCAACAGCAGAAGGGCAGGAGCTAGTCAGCAGCTCTGCCTGTGAGTACCTATGGGGGACAGATTCCTGGGTGAAACAGGTCCAATTTTCTCACGACTGCTTTCTTTTCTATATATTTCTACTGCTGCAGAGTATGGCGAGTGTGACGAGTTGTAACCCTGACCAGGACAGTTATGCTGACAGGAGCCCACAGTGTAAATACAGTTCAACTGGGACAGAAGCTGAGTTCATTCTGGGCATGTGCTGCTGGAGTGGTAGATTGGCTTAGCTTTAACAGTGAAGTAACAGACCTAGTTACTTAGTGTCTGAATCACAGGCAGTGGATTTGTTTACAATATGAACAACGAAGTGGCTTTACTTGTCCTTTTAGTCAAAGAAGAGGCACTATGTGGATGGAATGATTTACTGCTGTTTAACCATATATCAGTTTTTCTCCTTCAAAGGCTGTCCAAGTGGTTTATTTACCATAAATCTAACCTTAGACTAAAGCTGAAATGCTTAGATACCACAGTGATAGGCACCTTAGAAATGCTAAGGTGGAGATAAGGAGAGTATCATCAGATTGAGTGAAATGAGAGGATCTGTCTGGCCCCTTCACAAATACTGAGTATAAACAATAGCGATCTTTGTACTTGGGCTGTAGGCGTGTTGTCAAGGTAAATGAGAGCTGGCAGAGGGCCCTATTGTCTCCTTTCCCACAACTCATTAAGATTTACGTGTTTTATCATCAATGAGTATAATAACCAGAGCTCCGATTATGCCACAAGGACATCCCAGTGCCAATGATTCATGAAAGAGAGATTGCATTAGTCATCAAA
Organism: Rhea americana; assembly: GCF_003343005.1. Taxonomy (NCBI): domain Eukaryota; kingdom Metazoa; phylum Chordata; class Aves; order Rheiformes; family Rheidae; genus Rhea; species Rhea americana. The sequence continues at coordinate 5,745,013 of NW_028186534.1, read as the reverse complement.
AGAGTCTTCTCAAAGATTGCCTCCTTTTCTTATAGGAAGTGGGAATGAGGTCTTTAGAGTGAGCTGCTCAGCAGTGAACACCAGGTTGATATTGCACACTTGTGTGAAGTCCCTTGGGTCCTTTCTCTATCCCTCACCCCCTTAAGTTTACCCACCAGTGACACCCTTCCGTAATGTGCAGCATCAACGCCCACACACAGAGGTTGGGTTGCAAGAGGGCTGGAGGCTACTTTGCTTCAGAGTCTTTGCCAGCAAGCGTTGCAGCATGTAATGAATCAGCTGGATTATGCTTACCTTGAGTATGTCTGCCAAAAACTCTGACCTGATTTCCTCTCCCCCCACTCTCCTATCATTGTGAGGAACCAAATGGGCTCTGGATGCAATATAGTGCCACTAGCTAAGTTGCCAACCCACAAAATTTTGCAGTAATACACTTTTGTCTTTCAGTAGCATCTATTATCAAACAGTTCATACTGTTACAGACCTCAGTGCCTCAGTGGAACAGATAAGTTATTCCCCAAGCTACAGAAGGACCAAATGAGATACTGAAAGATTAACAAGATCTTGGAGCAATTCAGTAGTAGAATGAAGACCACAACAGGCTGCTCTGCAGCACTGGTTATTTATGAACATATACCTCATAATTCCTGAGTGCAAAAACACTACATGAGATCTCATTCCATGTGTTACTCCACGTTTCTCTTCTTAAGGAGGCAGTAGAGGACCTTGATGCTTATTATAGTAGGGCCTATTCCTTATCAGATGAAGTTCAAGTACAATTATCCCGGCACTTTCACCTTAAGCTCAGTTCAGGGGGGCAGTTACCACCGGTCATATCTGTTCTACGTAAATTCATGAATCAAGCCCTTGACAGAACCTAGGTACCAGTCTAGAAAACATTATTGGACATATATCCCATAATATTGGAAAACTCCATTTAAACATCACTTTGTGAAAGGGTAATAGACCTATGAAGACTTTAGACTGTTAGTCTGAATCTGTGGTCCTGGCGGTCGTTCTGCTGAAGGTAATGTTTCAAACAGAAAATACAATATGCTTATCTTGCTTCCTGGATTCTAGCTGAACTAATGGATGTTCTTTAGCTATTGGAGATCTAATTGCATAAGCAATGTGACTAGCATGTGTTATAGGTTTTTTGTTCTCATTCCCTTCTAAGAGGGAAAACTGCATGCAGTAGAGTGTCTTGTTTTCATGCTCAGTTGTTTTTAAAACATATGCAATACTTAACAACATTTATGTAAGAGATTGCAATATCATTGTGGGGGAGAAAGGAACATAGTGAGAACTACTTTTTTTCTTAGTTCCTGGGGACTTTTTCCGGTCTTGGACTAGACCACAAAGCCCAGCACCTTCTCTATAATTCTTTGGTCTCACCAGACATGAGGAGCTAGAGAAAGCCTATGCCAATATGCAGGGCAGGAAGCCATGTGGCACTCTCTGCAACTCTGCACCTCACGCCTGTGCCTGTCACGTAGGACAATTTGGAGCTTGCCCCCATCATCTTTTGGTATGGGGATAGGACTCAACCCATTCCACTGAGACCTAGGACACAACCACTCCTGACTATTCATTTTTAAATTCTGGGTAATCCTTTGCATGCCCAGCCTTGGGTCTTGGGCACACGCACAAGAGGGAAATGGAGCTGGTATTCAGCAGGGAAGATTGCAAACAAAGGATAGGTCCAATGGGTTCAGACAAACACATGTTAATATGTATTTGATTGTAAAAAGTATTTATGTGATATTATTTCAGTATGGAGGACTTTTGGAAGTAACTCTTAAAAAATGAGTTTTATGAGACACATAGTGGATATTTTTGTGTAATGAAATGGGTATAGGATTTCCCCAGATCTTTTGGTGTTATATCTCTTTATTCAGAGGAAATATTTAACATGATGGGTTGMATATATCTAGCTAAAATATTGAAATAATGTATGACGTGTTAGATATGAAGACTATTTTCAGGAATTAAACTGTCTCCCAAACATTTTAGGATCATGCAGTGTTCATAACTGAACTATTTTCTTGAATGAGACAAATAACTTATTTGCATATATTTGGAATTTTAGAAGCAAGCAAATTTTTAAGTCTAATCCTGCATAGTTTTACCAAAGAAAAAGCTAATTCTAATAGCTTATTCATAAGTGAATTTTACGTCAGTTACATCAACAAAAATGAAGTTAACTAACCTGCCTGCTGTGAAACAGCCATATGGCCACTTGCAGAACTGTGCTTATTGAAAACCAAGAACTTGATAGTTTTTTTGCAGACATATGCTGTATTTTGATCATGTCAAAATTAATTGAGAAACTGAATGTTTTTGTCTATAAAAATCTTATCAAGACAGAGCGTCTTAGAATAAATCTCATCAGGACTATTTTCAGTAAAATCGTAAGAAGATAATTTCTCTCTATATACATTTTAAAGCTTTTTTATCAGTAAGAYCTTATCAGTGTGTTTTTTTCAGTCAGTTGAAAAACATATTTGCAATAATATGCAAACTATAAGTAGGCAACACCTACACAATCCAATATACAATGCACCAAACACATTATCTCCCAGGGTGTCCAACAGGGACTGTAAAACAGGGCAAACCTGGGGCACATTTGCAAGATAAATCAGATTAAGTTTTAGATAGAGATTCTGTTCAACAGAGGGCAGAACAAACTTCTTCCTGATTTTCAGTGGAGGGTGATGTCCTTTGGACTGGTCAGTCCACCAAAAGATGTAATTCTGGTGAAATATAACAGTCAATTCTAAATATCACAATTTTAGCAACTGATTAGTTCCTGCCATTTTATCCCATCAATCAGGTATATTTGTGTTTAATTCTCACAACTGAATGATTAATGTGAATACGTTTCTGCCTGTGGATCACTTTCAAAATATTTGCCCCAGCTTTATTAGTGGTGTAATTTACACTGACTGGTCCTCAAATACATGGCTTTGTGAGTGGATAAGTCTTGAAGAACCTTCAGGTTGGCTGCCAAAATATTGCTAATAGAGTACACCTTTGCAGGAGTTTTAATAATACGGGATGACTCTGCACATGATCTAATGAGTCTGAGATATTTTGTAATATTATGACTGTTTAGATTGAAAGAGGAATAGGACATTTTGGTGAGGAAAGGGGACCTGTTCTATAGGGGACCTTCCAATCTGTTGACTCTTAAGAGTTTTACAGTTTTCAGGAGGCATCATGATCTCTTCTCACTGTGATCTTGTCCACAGAGAGTGTTTATATGTGAAAGCATAGGAAGAGTTCTGTAGTTAATCATGCTTCAGTCTGAAAAGTACATCACGCTGGTATGTGAGGTTGGTTTAGTTGTAGCCTTGATAACAGCTGCAAGAGAAAATTAGGTAGCCATAAAAATGAGGGCAGGAAAGTGGGAAACTGAGTGTCAGGCTTGTGAGTGGTGCAAGACTGATGGCCCAGCAGGCTCCCTAGATAACCTGTGTTGGACTTGAACTAGTGACAGTCTGTCCCAGGCCATCTCATCTCATAACCTGAATCACCATGAACTCCAGTGGAGTTAACAAGGTTTTATTTGAGCCACGCAAGTTAACTCTGTAAGTGGAATGAGGTAAATCAAGATTGAAAATGCCATGTGAAATGTGCAATAAGGTAACAAAGATGAACCAGAGGAAGGATGGGATGGATCATGCTGACCCAAATGACAGTAGGTCGTATGTGTGACCGTCTGGCAAGTGTCTGGCCACATGAATGTTTTTAATGTTGCAACCTATCAAACAGCTTCTCCTAAGGCTATAGTGCATTCCTCAGATTTGTACTTTTTAATCTCACCTAGCCATAATTTGAATCCATCTCCTGAAGTGAAGAAAACAAATAGGAAAAATGCAGGTACCTCATTGAACTGAGTCAGGGTCTTGTCTGGCATAATAAGATAGAAATCAATTGACTAAAATAGTTGCACTTGCTAATACCAACAAAGTCATTTGTTTTATTAGTCTGTATGGGTTTGATCTAACTCTTATTAAAGTCAAAGAGTGAATGCAAAGCTTGTCCTGACAGTCAGCCTTATCACCATCAGGAGAGATGGGGCACATAACATTTTATTTCTGCTGCCAGGAATTAATTGTATTCAAGTCAATGCCTGAGCTGAGATTAAGCTCTGCATGATTGACACCTATTGCTACAGCATGAAGCATAAACCAAGAGGAACTGACTTAGAAACTAGCCATTTTGACTGGATCACCTTCTTTATGCACCGCAAATGGGAAGAAACCAAATGTTTCATTATTCCATTGAAATCTAACATAATGTGCATCAGGCCTGTGAACAGATGTCCACATCACAAAAAGTGTTGTCATAATTAACAGTAAGTAGCTGTTGGGACTTTGCTACAAAAAGGCAGTTAAGAAGAGGGCTGCTTTGGTGACAGCCAAGAAACAGGCAGGGAACAGTCACAGGGACAGAGAAAGGAAGGCACAAGAAGAAAGGCGCTGAGTTCAGCTCGTGCTGTCAGTGAGCCTTCTGGGAGAAGATGGCAGGTGGAGAAGAACTGGACATGAAGTAGCAGTTCGACTGGGGAAAAACTAAGAATTGAGTCACCAACATATCTGTGTGTATGAACAAATTCCCTGAGGGATAAAGGTTAGAGCTTGATGGGGGGCTGGACTAGGAGCCTGGAGAGAAGAAATGGGAAGATGTGTCAGCAATGTTGGATGGCATTTAGGGGTAGGCAGCAAGTGAGGTGAACCTTTATGCTAGGTGTCCAGTGAGGATTCCCCATGAATACAATGGGAATTGCTATGGAGCTCAATAATAACCAGAATATTAACATTATATCTCTTAATAATGTATTTGGTGTGCACCTGTTTTTAATTTTCTTGGGTTTGTGCCAGATCTAAGATAGGTCAGATTAAGCATTCAAAAACTTCAACAGTATCTGCTTAACGACTTTGTGACCAAACTGTTAGAGAACATTAGGACATTCCAACATAGAGCACTGGAGGGAATGAAAAGAGCAGCACTTCTGAGTAATGTTTTTTTCATTATAAATATATTTTGGTTTTGATTTTTTTTTAATGAGTTCTGAGTATAGGTGCAGGGACAATTTCTGGCTTAGAGCCTTCAGCTGGTAAAACTTGGCCAAGGATCCTTCTCTTGTGCACAGACACACAAGGACCTAAAGTGCTATTGTCTTTGTTTTGTTTTGGTGCAGTTGTTGTTCAGGATGATGCTAGGTGTACACAGGGCGTGTTGATGCTAGGCCTTGTGGGTGAGTCTGTCAAGAGGCTGAATCAGCCCTACCTGACGCCCTCATACTACCTAAAGTGTCTATATTGGAATAAGCAGGGATTTTTTTCATTAGAGATTATTATTAATTACAACTATTACTATTTCATTTCAAAGTACAGCTTAGGAGTTGCAACATTTTCCACTTCTGTCTTGACTCAGTATCTCACCACATTTCAGATGGGACTGGGAAACACTGACAAGAAGGAGTAGAAGGAACCTCACATGCACGAAAAGGCTTGAGTCTCAAATCAAAAGGGTATTTTAAGAACCACAGATCCCTACATGATTCCCMACAGCTGACTCTGCAAATGTATCAGCACTCTGTGCTCCTAAATGCCCTTATTTTGTTTTGGGTATTAAAATTCTACTACATCTGTTTAGATTAATGCTATATTTGAAACAGTGCTGATGGGAATGGTTGTGTTGTCCAGAAGCAGGATGGAGCAGCACCTGTTGAATTTCTGCAGGTGCTAAAGCACCATCTGGCTCAGGAGCTGCTGTCTCATGCAGAGGCAGCATTAGTGATCAGCATATTGACAGTAACTCCCTGATAGTGCCTGTGAAAACTCGGGAAAGGCTGGGAGCTGCTGCCCCCCAGAACAGCTGGTAGGACATTGCTTTCTGAGTTGCAGGTGCCAGCTTTGAGCTGCAGCTGATTTGAGAAGCACATGCACAATGAAATCCCATTCCTCTCGTTCTTCTGCCCTGTAAATGTGACTACCAGTCAAAAATCCTTCTCCTGCATTTGCTATGCATGGTAGAACATGAATTAAGGCACTGCTGGAAGAGAATGCTCTACCTCTGGTCCTGCCTGGTCAGCCATTCTCACTGTTGCATCCCATATCCTTCCACAGTGTCCAGCCACGCTTGAAAGGAATTGAGAGGGGAAATTACTCGAAAGGGCTGTGCTTTTTCTATCTGTCCTGAGGGACAGCTGGGCATTTTGACTGGATACTCAGGCTGTTTAAAGTCTGAACTCTTCAGGCAAGGAACATGTATTATCTAGTTTGTATTTTATGGCAGTGTATGAATGTTTTGTTATAATAACAACAACAACAATAATAATTAGGGCTGTGAGAGCCCTGGAGGTCTGGAAAGGAACCAAGCCCTGCAGGTTCTCTTGGATGTTCAAGTTTGACAAGACTGAACCATCCAGGTTTAACCCCCATCATTGGTGCCCTCTCTCACCCTACTGGCTACCATTATGACCAGGAAGTCTGCTGCTGTCTGCCACATGTCAGCTGGGAACTGGGATACCCTGGGGCTCCTTAGGGAGGAACCAGCAGTTACCAAGGAGGATGTGAGTGAAACTCACTGAACTTTCTTGAATGTGGGCTGAGGGTCGTGAATCATCAGATCTTCAGCCAAGGCCTAGCCTGAGCGGGTCTGACAGTCTGCCCAGGAAGCCATACTGTGATCTGAGATTGCAACACTGTCCTTCCTCCACAGAGTGCTGAGCTCTCTGGGTGAAAGTCACCCTTTCATGTGATTTTAAAAACACTACAAAGACACTGAAAATAAATGTTAAGTAGTACTATAGATAAAAGGAATCATCCTCCTCTGAAGCCCCAGTCCTAATACCCTTCTTTGGATCTTCTGCCTGGGTGACAGCAGGATCTGGAACTGATATTGATGGAAGAAAAATTTTCCCAGCTATCTGCACAGAAAACYTGTGAGCACCTGGGAGAAAAAGGTATTGCCAATGCTACAGAGGGTCTGCGCTGATCAAGATGTTGTGCTGCACTAAGGTGCCACATACATTTTCCAGTGAGGCAGTCTGGCAGTCAGAGCATGGGATGGAGGTCCAGGTACTCTTCATTTCTCCTGAGCTCTAATCCCAATTCCCACAGTGTTGCCTCAGCTAATCGCTGCCTCAGTTTTCCTCACTTGTAAAATGTGGCAGTAATAACTGTGCATACCTCACAGAGGGCTGTGAGGGTTCATTAATTAAACGATGTTCGGGAAGTACTTTGAAGATGAAAAGCCCTATATAAATGCTGGGTGTTACTGGTGCTTAGTGAGTACCTTCACAGCCACAAGCAGGGTGTGTCTGTAGGAAGCAGAGCCATAGGCTGAGATTTATGGCTAAGTACCTTTAAAAATAAATATGATCAGTAAATGCACTGAAGGTCAGCTTCCCTCTCCTTCCCCATGGGGTAAGCCCACACCTCAAAGGAACTAGGGTTTTTCTTTTCCCCCTCCACTTCAAGAAAAGACAAAAAAGGTTTGAGAGTGGTGAGAGAATTGCACTTGTACCCATGGTGGTGGTGCTAGGAGTTAAGACAATACAACCAATTAGTTTATTGTAAACCATCAGACAGGTACAAAGAATCAGTATGGTGAATGAGAAATATTGTCCCAACAGATCCTGGACCTCCTGAGAAGCATGGGGTTAGCAGAATAATAGCTCTCAGAAGCCCTATTTATCAGAAAAGTGTGTGTTCCTGTATGCTTAAATGCCACAGTTGCATGCACAAGCACTGTCACTATTAAGACAACCACCCATTTGAGATGCAGGTTGCCAGTCATGTATACAAGTCTTATGACGACCTGTGCAGTCATACTAATTACATGCATACTTTAGGCATACAAAGGCAAATCTGTACTTGCTTCCTCATACATGTTTGAATGAAAACATAAAGGCTGATTTCCTCTTTTTCCCTGTGCCCCTGGAAAATCTGTTATTTAATATTCACCTGACTAGGCAGAAATAAGAGAAAAGGGTTTTTTGATTAGGTTAATTGTTTTAGTGTCAGCCTGCCACATTTGACAGATTCTTCATGTGAAGTTTCAAGACTAACAAACTTTTATTTCAGATGCACTGTGTTTGTTTCTGTCTTTAGTAGGCTTCACTGAAGTATCATTTTGTGAATTAGGCAGGGAAATCTACGACAACCCTCTCCAGATCTGTCTGGGAATAACATACCCAGCAATAATATGTGACCCAGTGCAGATATCTAGTTGGAAATGGTGTCAGAAAATGATGACGTAAAAGCTGCATTTATCAGCTTAAACAGGACTTGATTATAGAAAATCCGCAACTTAAGACCAAACTTTGAACTAGACTCAAGTGATCTTAAAATGATCTTAAAAAAGAGGGAAAAGCTGGAAATTCTTCTTAAATAGCCTCCTTTTAAGCTATTTAAACTGTTTAAATAGCTTCAAAAGCAAATGCTAATAATTAAATGGGCTGATTTATAACTAACACTAGGGTGACTATCTATAGGGTGTACATCTATAACCAACAGAGGGTCTCTATCATGTCAGGAATACTGTTGGATGCCTGGTAGCAACATCTACGTCTGGTAGAAGTTAGGAGGGGAGGGCAAATGTCCTGGATTTGAGAACAAAGAGGACCTGTAGGGAGCAGCCAGGGATTAACAGGTTCTACTCTGTGCACAGTGTGAAGGGAGTTTCATTTCATTCATCCTGGAATGCCCTTTTGGTTTATTCCTTCTTACCATAAATCAAATCAGGGAGCTTGGCCACATGCTGTAATATACTGAGCACCAGACTGGGACACAGGAGTACTGCCACTGGAGCTGTGATACCTTAAATCTTTGTGCCTTGGTTTACCCATTGGTTAAGATGATAAGCTTCCCAGGGTGCTGTGGTGATTAATTATTAATGTTAGTAAAGCATTTTGAAGATGAGGAGTGCTACATGCTGGCTGAAGATATTAATTACCTCAGATTCATGATGAAATTTTTATATTTACATAATGAACTAGTCACGGAAGAGGTACAGAGATGGTCTCTCCTGGTGAACAGATTCTTCTAATTCAGCTATCTATCTCTGTCATCGTTACTATCTAAATCAAATCAAATCATTTTTTCCATGGGGAATCTGTTCTTGGAGCAAGCAAAGTGCACATGTTCCAAGTGATACTCCGTGGACGGCAAGCAGCCACCGTGCCTTTGCTAATTTCAGTCCTGCCCAGCCCATGAAACTCACCTCACCCAGAACTTGTTTCAACTTCTCCAGCTGTTCTTGGCATGTGTAGAGATTTCATAAAGTTGATGCCATCAACTCCCACACATATGGCAAGAGAGAGTGAGAGAGAAAACCCACACACAGTAACTAATATATAGGGAGAAGAGAGATTTGCATGGTAGAGCACAAATATGAGGCTTTTCTAGCTGGCTCCAATGGTTCTTGACTGTTCATGCCAAGACACAAAAGGATATGCAGATTTAGGAGGATGACTCAGAGAGTCCTTTCCAATGCATAACTCCAGGAAGACGCATGATGCTTCGAGGAGGGCCACTTCATTAATTTTTAAGGAGGTCAGCTAGGTTTTTTTACCGCAGTCCAGACAGAAGTGCAAAGCAGTGTCATCGCTTGGACTCTGCCTGACTAGGCAGGTACTACGTGATGGCTTCATGGCTGGGAACTGTGGTTGTACTTAACAGCTGCTTTCTGAGAGTCTGCTGAGGAATGCAAAAGATGACACATGTCTAGGCTACTGATGAAGGCTGGGAAAATTTTACTCATATTCAAGATTCAGAACACAGTCTACCTTTCGAGTTACTTCTGCTAAGATGTTATACCTGCTGCAGAGTAGATTGCATTCTCATTATGTGTCCTTTTCCTTCTTCCTTTTTTTTTTCTGAGGCAAATACATATTTTTTTCAAACTTTCTCAGCCTCTGAGGCTTGTTGTAAATCCATAATTCATTATCAAGATGATGCCTAATTAGTTGGTAGATACTTTAAGTTTGTAATCTGACACTAGTTTCAATATGAAAAATCTTAAAACTGCAGACAAGAGAGAATTTGAACACAGCCACACAGTGCAGGCAGTGACACCTATTTCCATTCTCACATTTAGATCTGGGTAGACTTCCCAGTGGAATCAATCTTTGTCTCCTACAGCCAGGACTTTTGTAGGAGCATARTTTGTTCATCACTGAGAAGCTTAGAAAATCTTACCACTACATCCAAAAGGTATGCAGATGGAAATAGAAAGGCCAGGTCAAGGCCACTTCCAAAGCAGGGCTGTTACTGTCTGAGAAACAGGAGATGTGGGTATCTTAGTATTCATGTATGTAGTAACACTGAAATTCACTGGGGTCAATTCTGTTTTAATGTTGAAAATAAGTGCAGAATATTGAAATATCCTCCTTCTCTGAGGCCCCTGGTTCATGMCGGAGATTTCAGGTGCAGAAGGTTGCTGAGAAGTCAAGCAGTTTGGGAATCATTCTCTTTCACTGTACATCTAATAATCATTAAGATCCAATCATCTCCATTATCTTGTCAGAATCAGGCTTATATTTAGAGTTAGAAGGTTTTAAAAGCCTTCACCAGAAATACTGAGAAGTCTTGCTTAGGGTTTGATTGGCATAGTAGAGGACAGCAAGCTATTGTACTGAGGATAAGGCAAGAATGGAAACATTACTAAGATGTAGAGCAAAACATGATATTTTACACTGAATGGGAAYGAATCTCAAGTTCTTCTGCTCACTTAGCCTCAAAAACACGTCCGAGCATGAACRGGCACTGGACATATATCAAGACTCACTACCTCTATGTTAATGAGGCACTTGGCAATGTGCTTCCTTGCCAGTCTCACTTCTTTTACTAACTGTGAATAGCAAGGCATCCTTGGAGCTTCTGAGACCTTTGTGCCTGCCACGCTACTTGCTACTGTCTACTTTACTCTGCTTTGGTTTGTGCAGGATCTAGCCTATCAGCACGAGTTGCTTCATTAGTCACTAATGGGCTGCACACTTAGAAAGCATTGTAGTGTATTTTATAAATTATTATATAATTTTATAACATTGACAGTTTGCTCACTATTCACATCACACACCTAGATATCTCTGCAAAAGTTTGGCTGCATTTTGGAGCCTACTGGAAGCTAAGTATCAGGTCATACATTTCCTCTTCTATTTATATTCTCTTTTAATGAAAACTACAGATCTTTATGGGTGACTTGTTTATTAAGTGAATTTAGAACAGATAGTATTTGCATTTATTAATTTTGTAGAAAAACTGGTATTACTCGTTGCTTAGGAGTGTAACTGCTATCTCAGATTTCGTTGGATACCAGCTACAAATCTTGGTAATAAGACTTTGTTGATGATTAAGTCAGTGACGTGATTTTCAGTGGCATGGAGTACCTGCAACTCGTTTGCCTTCGCGATGACCTGATGAGGACTCAGCACCTCGGACAACACCTCTTTAATTAATGTGCAAAGCCAAAATAAACTGTAAAATATCTTTAAGATCAGATTTTCACAACTGCATGCACAGAAAGGTAACTCTTTGTATAATCTGAGTGTGCATCTACTGTGATTTCCGATACCTTTGAGGTAATGGCACATATAAATTATTCTTATGAATTGCATATTTAAGCAGAATATGAAAGCCAAGTCCTAAAGCTACAAATGTCCCAATCTATAAATATAAACTGATTGTRTTTTTAATATAAATATTTGAGCTTCCCAGCTCAGGCTCTGGATTTTTATATGCCCTTATCTGAAGAAGTATCTGAAGTATCTCCTCTCAAAGGTAGTATTCACAGATCCCTCTGTGCCCTGGAATTTTATACCATTTCTTTGACTGCATGATTAGAAATGTTCTATCAGTCATTTCACCTCATTTATTTCTATTAATGACAGATCCTGTCTCTCCACAAAACCACCTTCAAATTCTTGATTTCTTTTACTGGGTCATTGTTAACTCTTTCATACTCTGCATGATGATGCTGGAGATTTATGGTAGATAGGCTTTATGCCAGACTCCTCCATAAAATTGAATTTCATCTTGAACAGGTATGAACTTGGAACAATTCCTACCTCCCAGGTAAAATAATTCATCTATTGCATAGGCATACCATGAAACCTGCACAAACTGAAGAATCTGAGAAGCTAAAAGGAAATTTCTCTAATCCATAGCTAAGTTTCTCCTGATGAAGGTTATGTACAACCAACTGCAAGAAAGCAAATGATTGTTCTGATTTATTTTCCACTGTAGGAATAATTGGTAACATTGTTCTTCTTGGCAAAGATGAATAGTTGGAACCAGACTGTTTCACAGAGACAAAATATCTACAGGGAGAGATTTTTGAGGCAGTCATAGGATGCACCCTACAGAGTGTGATTCTCATGACATTAAAGCATTGCTAATGGCATTGCGATTAACTTCTAATGAAAAAAAAATGAACCTGATAAACACAGCATAAATGTTGTATGGAAAGAACAATAAATGTTGAATTTTAGGCAAGGTCTGGCTCTCAGTGAAGCCGAATGAATTGAGCTTACTGAACTTATCCATAATGGGAAAAAGAATTTATGACTGCAGAGAACGAAGAAATATTGCTATGATTCTGAGTTGCTAAATAACTCTGTACCACAGAAGAGATCCCCCAGAGTTTTGCAATAGTAACTGTTGTGTTGCTTTGTGAAATTTTCTGATCCTTTGATAATGTTTCCTCCTTTTCACAGCAGAATCTGCACTGCTTCTTGAAAACTTTAAAACATTTTTCCTTAAGCTTTTATCCTAGAGGAGAAGGCAGGACTATGTTTGGTATTTAGGACAGGGAGCTGTCAATTTGGATACTTTTCAGCTTTGTCACTAACCTGTGGTATGACTTTGGTCTGTTTATTGTAAAGCACCATGGCTTAGAGAAGCTATGGAAAGTCACTCTGTTTCTTGCAGAGATGGTACTGTTTGTGCCCACTAAGGAGACTGCCTTTTGCAAACTTTACACTTGGCAGTCCCAGCTCCTGCACTAGCTCTTTGCAGCCTGGCAGAAAACACTCCGTCTTGCAGATTCTCATGAAGCCGTACCAATGTACAGGTTCTCAGCATTACCCACACATAGCTGTTCATTCGATCTCCAGTCTTCATTGAATTGTAACACCACAGCTTTCTTGATTTACCTTATCTCCAATTAGATCAGCCTGGCAGTAAAACAGATTTTTATTTAGTAGCAATTAAAGTCGTACACTTAGCTACTAGACTGGGAGGAAGTATACAAAAAAAATATTAATGTTATTTCCATTCTGACTGAAGTTTAACAACCAGGGACCAGCATTTTAGGCTGACTTCCCTGGAATCTCAAAGAACATCTGCACTGTCAGGCATTGAGATCCATCACACCCAGTCCTGAACGTACGTCATGCTCCATCTCTCTCTGGGCAACATCTTGAAGTTCTCTTTTACCAAAGGCACCAGCAATGGATATTAGCAGTGGTTCCTTTGGATTTAGACCTAATTGACCAGAAGGTGTCTGACCTCTGTTAAATGCACCTGATGGCCCTTCCTGTGTGTTAGATGCCTTATTATTGATTATTTCTCCCTTCTTCCTATCCAGCCTGCTGGCTACTGCTTTCTACCCACCATGAACTGCTCCCTTTGTTTATGCAGGTATTAGTGTTATTCAAGGCAGTGGTTATACACAGATTCAATTAAGTTTATGTTTCATGATATATTATCAGTTTTCTATTGAGACCTATATATGCTACATTATGAATATAGATTGCMTATTGAGAACAAGTTGCTCTGGTGGACACATCTATGAGAACAAGAATTCCTCACCTTTATCCTCTGCCACCGTCATGTAGGCTAAAATTTTCAAAGCCCTTCAGAGATATCAGATATGTCATTTTTGATGTCTGCCTTGAAATGAGGCAACAGTCGCCAAGTGCCTTGAGCTTCTATTTTATTTATTTGGATTTTGGATGCTTGTCTTGAAATGAGACAACAGTCATTGAGTACCTTGAGCTTCTCCTGGCTTTATTTGGATTTTAGGTGCTTGTTCTGGGGGATGGCCAAAATGGAAACAACAAGCTAAATAAAAACATGKTTTTTTTTGAAATGCCTTCAACTTTAAAATGAGACTTTCAGTTTCTAAAGGCTGACAGAGAGTTAGTTTTGAGAATGTCTTTGTGTGGTCATTTTTTATTTTGGAATAAGAGTGTTCTTGCATAAAATTACACTAAAAAGTTTTATCAAGAGGCATTGTCTTTGGTTTCCATAATTTGAAAATATTTCCAAACAAGTTTGATGTAAGCCAGCAAAACCCAGCTTTTATCCTACTGAATAAAAGCACCTCCCTGAACAACATAAGCCCACAGCTAACTTAGAGCGCTAGGAGCTGTCAGAGTGGTCACTGTGCTTCAGTGACTTCACTGTGCCAGTAGCAACAAGGCTGAAGCTGTGGCCATGGCACTCTGACTTCGCTGAGACAGCCTCTGGCTGAGAGGAGATGCATTGCCAGCAAAAACAGCTGGAAACGACACAGCCATAGCAGCAGCTAGAAAATTACAATATTTCTGCGATAAAATAGTTCCTGTCTCAAGACAGTGCACCAGGAACTCCTCCACATGTAAATAAGCTCTCTGTTACTTTTGAAAGTCAAACATTGCTTTTTAAATTACTTACATCTTGTACCTTTACAGGGCCCTGAAAAATGTGGTGGAAATTCAGTGTTTAAGCAGCTAGCAAAATTTTCTGAAATGTCTACCTGCAGTCATAGTGACCTAAGTAGATACATTTTGAATCTGGCCCTTGATGCTTCAGTATACTGGAAATAATTAAAAGGAGGCATACACTGAGATCATTGTTGCAACMGACTGAGTGTAACGTAGACATCTCGAGCACTTTTAAATTAGCTCGGTCAGGTAATGCCAACTGGCAGTGCAGGGGTATTCTTCAAGGGCTGGAATCTGCAGCACATGTGAGCTCGCTGTTGCTACAACAAGGCTACTGCTGAGACTGAAACAAGGTAGATTATGGCTTCTTTAGAGGGTCTCATCAAGCGGTGAGACATTAATAAAATTAGGTAAATTATCTGATTTCCTCTAATAAAGGGCATTATATGTGTACAGTCTGTTTGTATTATTACCTAATTATGAGTAGCAATTCAGACTTCATGCCTACAATTTTTAAGTAGCACATTTATTCACAGACTGTAAAATTCCCTTGCCTTGAGTTCTTTACTGCTACTACCAGTAAGGCAAACAGCAAATTTCATTCCAGCTCCAGTGCCACAGAACAAACTATTTCAATAAACCTGGCACCCTCAACTGACAGCCCAACGTCAAAAAAGCTGACTTGATGCCTTTATGATTGTGGCTTATATATGCCTTGAGAGAGACTATAAACAGCTTGGTAAACTGGATCAAAATGTTAGTGCACAAGCATCCAGCACATACCACCAGGCCTGATGCTGAGCATCCGCAGACTCTGAGTGAACTTACCCACGAAAGCAGCCCAACCTGGGGACTCCCACTGATGTCAACACTACAGTGAGATTGTTTGCATATATAAAATTGTTTGTGCAGGTACCTTCTTGTATTTATTCAGTCCTGTAATTCCTGGGTACTATCAACTTTCAGTGACCTTCCTGGGAGCTGCCAGTGCTTAGAACCTCATCAGATCCCATACATCCGTCCTGATGCAGTGATTCATTTAACTGTAGCAGTAAGATTCATACATGTCCTTAAGTGATTTGTGGAATGTGGAACACATTGAACACATCTATGCATCTCTAATCTATGATTTAATTGTACTTTCAGGACGTTGCTTTGAAAATGTTGCTCTTGCTGAAGAATCAAGCCAATACTAATATTTTTTCCCTGATGCTATTAGGCAGGGTCAGATTAGAAAATCCGTGTGTAGGGGAGTGAGTCGGCAGGTTCAAGCAGTGAGCCCAGCTGCCTTTAATGGTACTGTTTGTGAGAGCTCCCCAGAGTAAGAGTTGTGCGCTGAGGCCTGTGATGTGTGGTACACAGCAGCCAGATCTCTAAAGTCTTATGCAGACAAGCAGTTACTCATAGGAGTATTTAGTTACCTTGAAGCCAAAGTGACTGGTGAGGAGGTTGCGTTGTTAGCTTTGTTGTTGTTGCCTGTACATTGCAGTCGCTTGTAGGCAAACCAGAACATGGTGCCGTTGCTTTGGACCAACAAACAGACCAATAACGGCTCCTTCCTCACCAACTGCTTCTCTTGAAAAATGCTCACTTTCTTATCTTGCTGTGGAGTTTTACAACAGTGTGTAGTGAATAGATCCAAACGGGAATGTCTCCAAATGGTGACTATAACATTAGTGCAAAGTCTTATTAATAAATTGACTTTGTTTTTATTAGCTAGAAAAATAAATCTAGGCTCATGTTGTTCAGGAGAAACTAAAATCAGGACAGACAACATTAAGGACACAGCTAACATAAAAACTACCACACAGTAAATCAAAGAACAAGAAAAGTACATGGCTATTAACATATGACTATAACATTCCTCACAACCTCTCTGCAGTATGGAGAACTGCAAGCCAACATTTTTCAACTGTCCCAAAGAATGTGAAATGTAAATGTTTAGAAAAGTGTTTTTCTTGCCAAGCTGAGAAGGATCATAAACATCAGCTTCTAACAGAAACATTTAAAAAAGATGTACGCCTTGCTGCCAGCTTCTGAGAGCAACGCCATTTAAATTAGATTGGAGTCTCCTTGAATTCCTAACACTCCATTGCTGCCTTTTATTTGCCAAAAATTGTTGGGTTGATGTTATGTTTGAATGTAAAGTATGAGCTGCAACTGTGTTAAATATGTTGCATAAATGTCATATGGACAGGTGATAAATTACCTGCCTAGAATCATCCTGAGGAAGACACAGACCTAAAGAAAGTGTTGAGGAGAAAGAATCATTGTTTTAATTATTATACTTAATTTCTGTGGCATCACAAATGTGTATGGTATTTTCCTGCCAAGCGCAGCTTACAGATTTGTTGAAGTATGACTTTGCACTGGCCAGTAACATACTAGAGGCTAACCATGACTTACTGACTTTTTGCTTGCTATGCGCACTCCGCCTTTCAGCTGAGAGGTCTGTAAGTATCATTGATAGAATCACTTACTAAACTGCCATTGTGGATCAGTATTCGGTAATGCTAAAATCCTGGTTCTGACAGCACATTACTTCTTCAGAGTAATGTCCTCCCATCATTTATCATCTAATAATTTTAGCCAAAATGCTAAAATCAGGGAAATGTGAAATGTCTTAGAAGCTAAAGCCAATTTCAGCTGTTTTAGTTATATCATCCCCCAAATTCCAAACAAATGCAATTATGCAAATTTAGCATTTTCTAAATGAAACTTTTTAGATTTGAGAATCAAATTTTTCACTTTACAGATTACTTAATTATATTTTCAGAAACTCCTAAAGCAAAATTAAATATTTGGATCAAACAGTTTTCTTCTGAACCAAAATATTTTTTATTGTCAGTGCCGCTAGTGAATCAAATTTAGTACATTTTGAGAAGCATCTCCTTATATAATCTGTATTCACATTCCTCAAACTCCCTCATTATGCGTTGTGAGAGCAGATGGACTATAGATGATATTATTTGTGGGTCGTGGTTATGCATCTTTGCAGTTTTCATTTTGATAAAGACTTTGAAATAACCTAGGAAAAATCTGTTCTTTGATAAACTTTCCCAGGTTCTGTGTGTAACCTGCCACTTGTTTGGGAATGACTTTGTGAATTTAAAAGAAAATTGTCAAGGCTTAGAGGGCAGTCTTAGACACTAGCCCCAGGGGAAAAGGTTCTTAAAGAAGGACCACAAAGCTAGTACCTCTTTGAAAATCTGCAGTATTAAAATAGTAATGCTACATAGTGAAATCATGAGATTTCCTTTTTAAAAACAGTAAAACATTTTTAGTACATTCTTTTCTTCTTCTTCTTCTTTTTTTTTTTTTTTTTTTTTTTTTTTTTAATTTGTCTTTTTTTCTGCTTTTGGGATGATCACACACTACATTTTCAAGCTTATTCTGTCCAGTTGCCCTGTTGTCCTCCATAAGCCCTATCTGAAAACAACTGACCTTGGCTATAGAGCTTATGATGAAAAACAAGGAGAAAACACCATGTCACTGTAAGAAGATGATGTCTTGAATGAACACAGAAGCCAATTAATGTTTGAATGCATTTCCTCTTTTCCTGTCTTGGTTGTAACAGAAACAAATATAATCTTTAGATGGAGTTAACAGCTGTTATTTGTGTCAAAGAAATGGAGACTAAGAATGAGCATGAGTGAGGAGAGGACCAGTTAAGCATTACAGAGAAGAAAGAAGTGAAAAAGTCCGAACAGCAGAGAGTCAATAGATGTCTTTGCATTGTCTTTAATAGGGTTTGAGTCAGAGCAGAGAGGTCACAGTTCTTAGGTTTATAATATATTTTACAGTTGGGACATATTGCTGTTGTTTTGATTTGGACCTCAGATAGTCCTAGAAAAAACAGAAACAGAAATACATAAAACAAAATTCCCTCCAGTGGGACAACTAGAAGAGTTTACATATGTCATCCCAAGACAAAAGTATCTCAGTGGCAGAATCAAGAATGAAGTCTAAGAGTCCTGACTTCTCTCTTTGTGTCTTCGCCACTTATAGAATTATAGAATTGGTAAGGTTGGAAGGGACCTCTGGAGATCATCTAGTCCAACCCCCAAACAGGTGGCCCATATGGGGATCGAACCCACAATCTTGGCATTATTAGCAACACACTCTAACCAACTGAGCTAAACCTAACGGCAAAGCTACCCTCACAATCCCTCTTGCAAAGGCTCCAGTGAGATTTGAGCATGCAAATTCCCCCACATTATCACAAAATTGTGCAAAGAATGACATCCAGCAGAGACCAGCTCTGCCTGGCTCTTATGAGCTTACCAAGGCTGTTGGGATGGCAAGGAAAATTTATTTTAAGAAGTTTCTTTTCCTCACTTTTTGACATCTTCTTTGTGGTGGTTTATGAAATGCTGAGAAGGAACATTACAATGAACAGAAAATGTTCCAAGGAAACCAGCCTTGTCCATGCAATTACCCAACAAGCATCCAGTGTACCAGCCACGGAGCTTTGCACGGGAGTGTATGACACACATTAGGACTGCTGGCATAAGGCCTGTCTTCCCTTCTGAATTCCCAGAGCAGAGAAAGCAGAGAATCTGAGCCTCTTCCTGCCTGCTCGTGGCTCTCCCTCACCTCCAATACAAATGCAGGTGCAAAATTACTGAGTTTCCCCCCCCCCCATAATTTGAAGCCGTGAAATGGAAGCTGCCTTGAGCATTTGGCTTTTCCTTTCTTGCAAGTTAGGGCCAGATGCAAAGGAAGACTTAAGCACCTACAACTCAGTAGGTTTCTCCCTGCTCAGGATAACATTTCTTCCAGTACCAACTGCTTTATGTCTGGACATGTCCAGAACTGCTGTGATCTGAGTAGCTTAGTACCAATTCCCACTTAAGACCCAATGGGATCCTGAAAGAAGTTAAGGAGTCTTATTTTCTGAGGACACCTAATTCAGCTGGAGTATTATGGACAAGCCTAATACACACCAACAGCACCAGTCCTTTCGCATAATTCAAGCATAGATACTTCCTTCTAAACTTAACCAGGTAGAGAGAGCTGCTATTTGGATGAAGCGTTTGGTTTTGACTGAAAAACACGAAGAGAGCGAGAGACATTCTTAGCTGTTTTGTGCAAGGATCCAGGCCTGCTAACTCATGTGGGGATTGTCTAGGAGAATAAGCATTCCCTCAGGGAGTGAGATTGTAAATCTAAAAGTTTCCAACACAAAGAAGAAACAAAAACACAAACCCCTTTCAAGGAAAACATAAATGTTGAGAATTTGAAAAAAAAAAAAAGAAAAAAAATGAAGAAACCACAGTTATTTTGCTGGCTAATATCGTGAAGACATGATACTACTTGCAGCTTCCTGCTTGGACCTGGCTTGCTGCAGTTATTTTGTGTGTTAATCATGTGGTTTAGATGGTGAAGATTAGGACTGAGTGAGCTGGTTCAGATAAAAGGAGAAAAAGCAACAACCAAACCTTCACTCAAAACCCTGACCTAAACTTTTCTAATCTTTAGAAAAAAAATGTATTAACTTTTCCTTATTATTCCTTTGTTTTTATTTAAAGGTATCATTCATTCATTATCTACAGTTACTCATTCAAGACATTAAAAGTGCAGAATGCTGTGAGAAGGACACTTTTGCAATTATCACTGCAAAAATAAAAGTACCAATTTCAAGTTCACAAAAGTACATTTCTGTATTTTTTCCTGAACTGAGATTTTTAATGAAACTAGTTTTTAAAATACCTTTTGCTGTTTCGAGCATAGATAACACTACACTATTCAAGTTTCTATGCTTTTGTTTTCTAACTCTTTCTTTCCTGTGCATCTTGGTCTGGAATGTTCAGTTATAGATTTCCTGATAAAGACTCCAGCCAACAGCCAACAGTTTGGCCAATGTTCCTCAAAAAATAGGTATGTAAAATCATGTTCCAAAGTGTAAACTGAGATGTGTAGGTGGTCTTATTGTCAAAAAATGTGAAGCGCTTGCTGCTTAACAATTTTGAAAATTAAACTGTGTTATTTGGAGCTTTTCTATGTAATACGTCTAGACATCTCTTTTTAAATAGTTGCCTTAGCCGGTGGCATACTTCATGCTTGACTTGCACATATTTGGCATGCACTGTGCAAGGGTAAATGCATATGCACCTACTCTAGCTGTGCACAAGCTGGACAATTCTTTGCAGATGTCAGATACATGTGTAACAAGCCCAGTGTCTGCTCATGCAGCCATTTGGCATATACCTACAACTGCTGTGACTACTGGCCTGATCCTCCATTGCCTTTAAATTATGCAAAATGGGTGTTTGCAGGTGTGCTAGACAGCATTTTACACACCCTGTGGACTTGCCATGAGTCCATGGGTTTGATTACACAGGCACGAGACAGTGGGGAATCAGGCCCTGGGCATATTGTATATAAATACTTGTTTTTCTGTTTGGAAAATCAAGTCTCTTGTGTTACAGTGCATTACAGTGCTCCATGTGCAACAAAGCTGGCTTGAAATATCCCATAGTGGACAAGCTTAGGGGAACAGATTACTATTCAGGGAGGTACCATAAACATCAGGGATTTCACAAGACAGCTGGACCTTGAGCCTTTCAAAGYACCGACAAATAAAAGAGATGCACAAATTAGGAGTCTAGCTCCTTCGCTGTAGWTGCTAGAGAGAGACAGGGACCTTCAAAAAGAGTTGAGCTTCCCTAATGTTAAGATAACAGTGATTCTAACAGTTAAGTAAGATTAATCCAAGCCTTAGAGCCAAGCACATGCGAAAACAAAATGTCACAGAAGGACACAAGACCGTGGCAAGCAGTCTGGAGTGTGCTATTCAGTCATTTGATTTTTTTGCACATCTGCAATTACTGATTTTGAGTGAGTATGAAGGAGGGATCTATTTTTTGTGACAGCTACTGTTTCTTCAATGGTTCAAACCAAACTGCATTCGGGATATATTAAAAATGGAATGAGTAAGCCAGCTCTAGAGAGTGACTTCCATCATTATAAACTAAAGAGGCTTTGATTAATATTTGAACTTTTTGAAATCTTATTCTAATTAAATCACAGAATCTTCTAAGAGCTTCATCCATCACTAATTAAGAAATGCAACCATTTATCTATGGCTCATCCATGCATTTAGCAGTTTTTGCTTCAGTGGGACTTCGTGGTCCAAAATGTCTGTGCTGGGGTGAACACCACTCAGAGAAACACTGATGAATGCTACACTTCTATATTAACACTTTTACCCCTTCTGTACTAGAGAATACCAGTACAGCCCCAGATTTAGAGCTAAAACAAATAATCCACTTCAAAAATAAATTGCCTTAGGAAGCATCTTTGAATTATTTATTAATGTCAAATTAAAAAAAATAAAAAATTAAAAAAAAAAAGTAAATACAAGTAATTTTCCCTATGGTGAATGCGATGCAAACATCCTGGTGTTTTGCTAATTGGAATATAAAACTCTCTGTAAACAACAGTGAATCTGACAGTTCTGTTTTATTTCTCTTCCTCCTCTGTCACCACTCCCCTCCCTTGTATAMATAAACATAAATATTAATGAAAAAGAGAAACAATAAAGCTTATCTATGAATTTCTCTCCTTTTATTTTCTGGTCGTGCTTAACTTAAAAGCATGTTGGGGTAATGTTTAGTCATATATACGGCTGTTTGAGCCTTTTATTAGCCATGATTCATTCTGCATATCAGGGGCACAAAGTGGTGATCATGCTTTCAGTGTCTGTATCTGTACCACGATGCTCGGTTATCTGGCTGCCCTCGAGCTGTTGGTAGGTATGGATCTGCATGTACACTGTTCTCCTGTGACAATAATATGCCAGGAATGACCGGTCTGGTATTACCTGGTCAGGTGAAGTTCCATTCAAGTAATGTACATGCCACCAAAACAATTCAGATCAAAGGTCTGTCTTTCAACAGAATTAAAATGTAAGGACTTCTAAAGCAATTTTAGCAGTTGGCTTTACAAATGAACTTATATCAGCTGCTCTGTATGATGACTGGCTAAATTACTTATATATCTAATCTTATCTAGCTATCTGTCTGTCTGTTTTTCGGCATTTCAGTACCCATCACCATATTATCTAGGCGCCACCATAAAATTAAGAAGCTCCGCAGTGACATTCCCAGCATGATTTGTTCAAAGGTCATTAGCAGACTCTTTCATACTGGAAAAGATTGGCGGAGAGTAAGGAAGTAAGCAGCAAGGGGGGAAGGAAAAGGAAAAGGAGGCGGTAAGCGGTGGAGCCATTTCAGTTGTGCTCGTCCTGTGTGACTGCGCTAGTGCTGAAGCGTAAGAGCCTCCTGTCAGCTCTCTTCATTCTGATACAAGGACGATGGCACTTGTTACGCTCTTGTTACATCAGAAAATTATCTCGCGTGCTCTCCAGATTGCTGCCTCGGTGCTTTCTTCAGATTCTGTTTACATGCCTGGTCTTTATGATTGCTGGATATTAAACAGACCAGAGCAGGGCATTTCTTTCAGAAATTCCTGATAGACAGCAAGCACTGCAACTCAGAAAACCACCTCCTCCAAATTAGTGTTTTAGTTAAAATTTTATTTTTAGCTTAGCGTGCAAATCCTACAAACTCGTTACGCTTGAAGAAACAAAGATGAAGTTTGTTTTCAGTGTATGCAAAGTCACATAGCACCCACTGAATCAGGAAGGCTGATCTTATCCCAGGAGGCCCAGTCCTGCTTCCACTGGAGTCAGTTGCTGTAATCTCTCCGCAGCAAGTGCATGCYGAGGACAATCTGGGACGTTTGCATTAGGGAAAGGTGACCCTGGCTGTACTGTGTTCACTGATGCCGTTTGGTGCGACCCTTTCAAGAAACATACTGGTAAAAGAAAAACTTGCTGAAGCTCTTTCTTTCACTCCTGCAATTATGAAGCCTCGCTCAGTCCTGAGGAGGCTTATGACAGTATGCTAGTTTGTGCTCAGACAAACCCACTGGGGTCCTTTTCACCCTTTTTGGTTTTAGATTTATGCTAGGGGAAAAATAGGTGGCTCCAAAAGGAGAAGGAAAGAGCCAAAGTTGGAAGCTAACCACAATACGTGGGTGTAAGCGATTACCAAAGGCTTCCAGTAACTCTGCTATCATCAGAGACTGGCTTTATGAGTATGGCCTCAAGAAGTTTCCCTCCACTTAATTAAAGAGGCAGATAAGTATCTAGGTGGAGTGTGCAGATAAGTTCTCAATGAGTTATCCACTAAGGCTGGTTCACTGCACCTATTGTTAAAGCCAAAATATAATATCAGATTAATGCATTATATTTGCCTATTATAGCACTATGTCATCATTATATGACATGTTATAATTAAAGCCCTGCGTTGGAAACAAAACTATTTGGCTTGGGATAAGTTGCCTTTATGACTTCTGTGGTTATGATTTCCTCCTTTTCTTAGCCCCTTAAAACTGCATAATATAGCTATTTGTAACTGTATAAAGAAAGTTTCTAGTCTCAGATTCTAATCTCAATTAATTCAATGTAAATAAAGTCAAAATCTGGCACCTAGTCTTTTCCTGTGTCTGACTGCTTGCTAATAGAAGGAAACGCCATGCTGTTTGGGTCGAGGAAGTCACAAAGACGGGCACTAGATTAAATGAGAGTGTATACAACTCGCCATCTAGCCCTTTCAGTTGTCATTCTGCTGTCTGCATCAGGGCCCGATTTTGTCCAAATCCCCATTACTTGTAGGAGAGGAAGACACTCAGCTCATTCTCACGTCTTTTTCTTTTCCTTCCTGGCACTATATGGGGGAAAATTGGTTATTAGTCTAGATTCTGGACCTCACTCCCAGGAAACCATGCTCACAAATGCAAATCTGCAAAATGGGTGTGTGATTGCGTGCCTAACTTGGAGATAGGATTAAGATTACAGTTTGGGTAACTGACTATGCTAATATGTTTAATTAGTGATTTGCATATGCAAAGTTTTAAATTTCAGTTCTTGGTGATTCATGTGGTTAAGTGCCCATTTTAGCCTTGCTGTCAAATTTGGATAAACAGAATATACTAGCGGTACCCACTTCCCTCCCAGCAAATGCACAGAGCTGGTATTGTGACCAGACAATTCTTGAAAATAGCCAGGCTTTGTTCACCTGAGAAGCAAGCATGTAGCGGGGTGGTGAATTTT
This sequence comes from Rhea americana, assembly GCF_003343005.1. Classification (NCBI taxonomy): domain Eukaryota; kingdom Metazoa; phylum Chordata; class Aves; order Rheiformes; family Rheidae; genus Rhea; species Rhea americana. Next base: position 5,720,231 of record NW_028186534.1, on the reverse strand, counting down.
CCTGCTGTTGTTTGATACCAGCTTTTGTTATTTCATATTTTGCAAGACTCTTACATAAACCTAATTGTGTCTTTTATATTTGTAACTGAGCTGGGAGTTTGTCTGGTTTGGAGGTGACCAGTTTAATAAAGGTTAATTATGAGAAGACAGTTGCCAATAGCTAGGGATGATATCTCACTTTCTTAGTCAATCGGTCGGTGAGAGTTGATTCGGTTGCTGCAATGCCTGTAACTCAATCATTTGCTTCCTAATTCGGGGCTGACCTTTCACCCAGGCTTGGACAGAGTGGGATTTGGTAGGGGCAACTCGCCTGTGCGCTCTCAGGCTCACATGCACCAGGAACTATTTATTTCTTTCTGTTTCACTTAGCTCGTGGAAATGTGCCTTCTTGTTACGGGTGTGATTTCTCCTGTGCAAGAAAGCCCCAAGTGCCAGATCTCTCAGATCATCAGTCTCGGATAGATGCAGACTTTGGATTTATATGTCTTACTGGAGACCCATTTTTAGCATTTCATCTGAAATAATGAAATTGTGAGAGTGAAAAGTTAAAAGGTAAAAATAACAGTCTGCAAAAATGTGGGGTTTTTTTTTCATAGAAAAGTTAATTTCACCTGCTTCTCCAGTGGTGCCACGGGCACTGCTCGAGAGGAAATTTCATGCTACGGCTGCATACCCACACGAGTAAGTCACAGAGCTTGATACCCTGTGGCTGCTCCCATTCGTAGCGAATCCTCAACTGCGCAGGGAGGACTCACCAAGCAAAACGGGCTGTAATCGGCCACGTGTGGACCTTCCAGGAGAGTGTGTCCTCCTCAATGGTAATTAATTTTCTGCCCTGCAAAATACTTAACAATGCAAAACACTGCTAATTTCTTTGTTCGTTAAACCTTTCCGTCAGCCTCTTAAAGGTACTTTCCTGAACACCATTCATTCCTTTTCTATGTTGATTGATGAGTCAGGCAAAATTACAYGGAAAATTTATTATCATGACATGTTGTCCCTGAATAGCATACAATTAGATACTTAATAAAACTGTGACTATACCCGCCAACATCAAGAATTACAGACTGTCAAAGGAAAGGGGATTTGAAAGGAAAATGCCGAGGAATCAGTGAAATCGTGTGAACACAGASCTCAGATACAAGGGAGAAACAAGCAGATAGAATCCAACTTTGCAGGTCATTTCAGACGCCTTAAAAAGTATGAGGCATGATAAAAATATGGCCTCTGCAGGAGATGTCATCATGAGGGATAGGTTTCTCTACCTCCTGGGTCAAAAAATTACTTTCTAATAGCATCTGCCTATTTTACATATATAATGAGCCAAATTCTGTGTGGTCATGTTAATGCCTGGGAAGTGCTTAGAGTGAGGGACAGTTGTGCTTCCAGCTATTTTCAGCAGAAGACTGTCCCAAAAGCAGACACTACAAAGGTAAATGAAAACTTTTGCTGCCTGATTCATTCGCATTTTTAACATTGACCATAGATTTTAATGAATGAATAAATGGCATTGTCAGTGTCTCTTAAATCATATTCCACAGCTCTTTAAACAAATAATACTTCAGATACCCTCCTCTGTTCTCCCATATCTGGACAGTCTCCTTTTAGAAATAAAAGAACTGAAACATTGAAAGGTGAAGTAACTTGCCCAAGATCATAAAACAAGTTGCAGCAATGCCAGAAACAGGACTTCACTTTCCTTACTCCGGAACCACTAGGTCATCATTCCTGCCTAATTACTGTGGGGCAGAGTCTCTGTAGCAGAGGCTGAAGAGCAGCCAGCTAGGTTTGACATTTAGCACAGAACAAGTGTGGCAGGCTCCTCTGTCACGCCAGGCCCCACCAATGTACTTCCCTGGGTAGTACGAGTACGGTAGTTCTGTGAAGTGCTTGTCTGGAGGTCACATTCATCTCCCTTCTCTCCTCAAGACAAGATGGTATACAGTTGAGAGAAGATTCTAGTATTGCATTTATAAAGCAGCATATTTTAAGTGGGCTTCTCTGGTCCTAAATTTGTATCCAGGAGTGATCTGATTGTGAACAACTGTGGACCTTGACAAGTTGTGGATGCAGGAGGCTGGGTCAGTCAGTTCACAGGACATAAGAGAATAAAAGACAGCTTTCCTTACAGGTAGGCCTTATGCAATATTAAATGTTTTTGCCAAGCATWATTAATTTTCCCATTTTTCTTCTTCATTTCCTAAAGAAGCCTTCCTTGTGCCCCAAGTGCAAATGACAGGTCCTTCTCAGGATAAAGCCTGTTTTGAAGTAAGTGAGGATTGGAAAGCTTGGACACACTGATATCTTATTTTTGGACCAGAAGAGAATAAACASTTAAGTGGTGAGGATGGTTCATGAGAAAGGAGTATGGGGCTGTTGGGAGATGGTAGTCATCTTCTTAACTGAATGCAGATGAAGATGAAACCAGCTTGTGCTTTTGCATGGCAGCACAGTGCACTGGTATTTTCCCAAGCAGAAGCACATGCTGCATAAGGTAACTTTAAGGAAGAAAAACAACACTATAATTTCTAGACTTTGTAGTAACCAAGATAACCCTTAGAGTAAGAGCAGCGTGTGAAGAAYAGACCAATATCTGCCGCAGTCTGCAGAAACCAGTAAGTAATTGCTCTGAGAGGTCCAGGTTGCCATGTTCATTTCAGGAACCTGTTGATCAGAGGGTTAACAGCGAGAGCACAGGTACTAACTTTGTTAGCAATTTCATAGTCTTCTGAAAGGCATCTTGATTTTCTCTCCCAAGTAAGTGGAGSTTTGTTCGCAGGTGGAGCCTAGGAAAGGATTACCAGTATTTTTCTTCTACATCTAATCCTGCCTTGAATGTTGCAGTGGAGTAATGCGGAGAAGGGGGGGAATACTGCAGACTGCCTTCTCCAGAGCTACTCCGTGGGCTCCCTAATAGACAGTCCCTGCTGGAATGGGGTAGGCAAGCACGTTGGGAGATATTAGTCATCGAGCCACCCTGTGTTGCAGAATGCTGCCCTGGTCCTGCCTGGCTGGGTAAGGACAGGTAGCCTCTAGCATGCACTCCAGCCCTCTGCTACACCTGCTCTGGGAGTTCAATTTGTTAAAGCAGGATTTTGTCTGATTTTTTGAAGAGAAACATTTTAATTGTACCTATCATTGTAAAGTGACTCTAATGCCAGTAAAGCATACCTAATTGGCAGGATTTAGAGACTGATCATTTCAATTTATGCCCAGAACAGGTAGGGCAGCAATGAAAACCTCTCCGACCCAACCCCACCCCTTCTCACCAATGTGCCTCAACCCTGCCCTGGAGGGACCACCTGGAGGGCTGAGAAGGGAGTTCCCTCTCTGTGTGCAATAAAAAGGCACAGTCCTACAGTAAATACCAGTTTAAGCTTATGGCTGTTTAATAGCTAGTATACCTCTGGTAATAAAGCTTTCGCAGGGCTCGTGCAGAAGAGCACCTGCTAGTGAATTAATGCAAAATGCAACAGCAAGAGCCATTTGCTAAGGTTTCGCCTTTAAAGACTTGGCAGAAAACACTGCAGTGGAATTTTCACTTCGTGTTACCATGAGGTCAGTGGGAAAATAGCTCAGCGCCCCTAGCCTGTCTGCTGGAAATTGTTCCCATCACTGCCACAGCTTGCAATAGCCTTCCCAGAACCATGTGCTGTTTGGTATCACTTCCTTCTTTTAAGGCTTCTTCACCATGTTGAGATCTGCTTTCTAGTCCTTTTTGCTGAATCCTTTCCAAATTTTCAACCTGTCTCATGAACTGTATCCCCTAGAACTAGAYATAAGATTGCATTACAACAGGTTTGATTTCAAAATTCCCACCTATTCTGAGTGCAACATAATCCACAAGCCAAAATCCATAGGAGCTAATTCTGGACAAGCACACAATTGACTCGTACACGTTATAGACAAAGGAAGAACTACCAAGGAGTAGTGGTTTTCCCCTGTAATGTATCTGCTTATCTAAATAAAACGCTTTGCGATAAAAAGCCCTGTACAAACACTGTATCACTGTGAGCCTTAGAGAAGCAGGCATATGCAATTGCAAAAACAAAATAAAAATAACATTTTTCCAGTAGCCATTAGTAGCGCTTATATTGCCCAATGCAGGAACCATTGCTTTTCTCAGCATCTGCTTTATCAGTTGTCTTCTAGCCCTTAGAAGTCCATGATTCTTGGCAGCAGGTCTTGCTGATGTGGAGTGGGTTATTGCTTAAGAATCCTTTGATCACGAGCCAGGTACTAACACCATGCTCTGAAATTGTGGCTTGCCAGACCTGGCCAGCATACTAACTTAATGAGCTCCTCCAGCACAGTAAGAAGAAATTGGTATTTCTTTTCTCTTTTTTTGGCCTATTTKAGTACATCTTATTCACCATCTTTCTGGACATGCAGTTTTTCTGTTGTATTTTCTCTCCCTGGGCTTATGCCCCTGCCATAGCTGCATCACAACAATAATCCAGAGGCCTGGCAGCCACTTCTGACTCTGGAAGGGCATGTTTCACCAAAGCACTTGGCACATGCAAAACTTTAAAGCGTGCGTTCAGCATTGGTTTGCTTAYGCTCAGCTATAACATACACTGAAGTGCTTTGTTGAACTGGGGCCCACCGATGGCTGTTAGAGCATAAGCAGCGTCCAACCTGTTAGATTCCCTGGGGAGTGCAAAATGCTGAAGTCACTGTCATCTCCCCTTGCACAGCAAGAGACTGCCAAGTCAGCCCATGTGCACAGGTAGCTCCCTAGAATTTGAATACATATGATAGGAAAGTGCTCAAAATTTACTAGGGCATGTACTGTAAAACAGAGCAGAACACAACAATTTTCCCAGAGACATTGTGAGCACAGATCTATGCATATACAGATCCATGTAAATACATCCCTGTAAATACAGATCTGTGCATTTATCATTACTCATGTGAGTAATAATAGTTTCATTGAAATCACTGCAGCTACATGTATAAAATGAAACACGTGTAAGATCAGGATCTAAATATATAATAGGCAAATGCACCTGCAGCTATGGCAACTGCACTCATAACTAGAGATGCACGTATGTGCATACAGCTTCTATTACATTTAGGGGCATGATAAACTGGTGAAAGAACCAGGAACAGAAACTGTGTCTTTCAATTCATGTGCTTTTGCCAAAACTCAGTATTAGTCTCATACTTCTTAATTTCTGCATGGAGAAGTTAAGCCAGTGTTCTGCATTCATCAACTCTGCAGCTATATGATTTGCTTTGAAAGTGTTTAAGGGTACTGTGTACCCAACGGCTCAAGTCATATGGGCTAACTTCTGCCTTCTCTTCTACTTCTTCAGATTGGAGAATTCAACACAGCAATCAGCTCTGTTCTTAACTTTAAACACAGAAATATTTTCTGCCACCATGACCACTCAGCAATAACTCAACAGTAGGAAAACAATGCTGCTTGAAAGTTATCTTTATAGAGCTGGCACAAAAAGCTGGGGTTGTGTGCTGAAGTTAAGTGTAAATGGCCACAGTCCAGCTTACATTCCTTTAACAACCAAACTCCTTCTCATTTTTTTTCTAATTCGGCTCATCTTGGTGGTGCCAAGTTATCCTGTAGATTTTATTCTACTCCTTGTACATTTAAATGCTAGATATGCTTAAGTATCCTGATGAATTACATTCTAGCTTCATTTTCTGTCCTTTTGTACTTCAGCAAACAATAAAGACAGAATCTGTATTTTACTTTTTCACCTAGGCTCATAGGAGTGTGGCAAATTGCTCTCAGAAAAATCCACCCCTGCGTTATGGTCTAGGTGGCAGAGGCTGGGGAAATGAGCAAACAGCGCTGCTGCTAGCTAGCCACCAGCGCTCCCCTTCTGCCTCGCAAACCGACTCCAGGCACTTTCCCTCGTTCTTGTGATTCCCTTCTTGAATTACTTCAGCCAAATAATTGTTTCATCATGTTGCACAGAAAATATTTTCCCATCATGTCACTGTGACATACATTTCTAAAACCAAAGCTCCTTTGCTTGCTTGTACAAAATATAAACCGGGCACTCAGAACTTCAGCGGACCCGGATCGCAGGTGAGCCAGCGCAGGAGAGGGACACAGTCCGTAATTAGGCGTTAGAGGGTTTTTTGTGTTGCTTGAAAGAGACTGATTCCTGTTACTGTAATTTCTAGACAACATCAGTGAACTACCTGCCCCAGGCTTATTGAACTGCTATCGCATATACTTCTAATCCCGAGGTGCTTAGAGAGAACAAACAAGCCATTGCGCTTGCTTTCTATGGTGATATGAACCATCAGGTTTTGTAGCCTCTGTCGAAAACACTGTTCTTTACTCTGCCTGGCGTGATGTACAGAGCTGTCTGTGTTAGAGCCCGTCAAAGCAGATCGGCTGATCAGGCCAGCGGTTCTGGGGTGCACTGTACGGAGAGAGCGTGTGAGTTCTTGGAGGATTTATTATTCTGTAAATCACTTGAAATTAAGAAATGAGACCTAAATAAAACTTCAGGTTTAAATCTTCTAAACTCTGAGAAAGTGCTTTGGTAGCTGTGTAATGTGTGATACAGGAATCCCAGGGCAAGAGCAGATGGGACAGGCCAAAACTGGATATAGATCAATGTCTTGGATTTTAATCAGCTTGAAAAAAAATGTTGGATCTAAATATTCTGAATTTGTGAAAATTTTAGAACAAATGAAGGTTAAATTTGGCTCTATTCTGTGAAACTGTGACAGCCAGTAGGAAGGCTTGTGACTAGATACATGTGTCCCTGTTGTGAATGCAAATCGATTTTGTTTCAGCCACAGTTAACCCATTCATACTCGTTCTGAACTGCACATCCAGGCTGCCCGACCACTAACATATCGAGGAGGGAAGGGAAGCTTTTGATTCAAAACAAAACATTAAAGGAATTCAGCAGGTGGGAAGATGATCCCAAAAGGCATTTTAGTTTCAAATAGATCAAACTGACCAAGTCGGAATTAAGCCTATGCTGAACTTGGGAGCTCTGCCGCACCGCAGCTCTCAGACACCGCTGGGCTGGCATCAGATCGTGCCGGGGTTATCTGCCTGTCTTCTGAGCTGCAGGTTCTGATGTCACTTCAGAGAGAAACTTTCTTGGAACTTCACATAGTTTTGCGTCAGGATAACACCACACTATAAATTTCACATGATCCYGATGTCAATCCAAGGCCACATCTAATCTCTTTAGGTGTTTACATACTCACCACAGCATCATGCAGCTCATCTGCCCAGGCTGGGTCAAAATATGCATCGATTCATGTGAAAGAATCAGGAACTTCAGAAAATGTCAGGATATTATCCAAGTTTGGAGATTATATCAAAGTTTAGCTTTATATTGCAAAGATTAGATTCTCAGACCATGTTCTTCTGGTTCACAACAAATAGTTTAAATAGAACTTTACTGTTTTTGTAATTTCATTTGTCTATTGAGGGAATATCTCTCAAAGGAGAGATATATTTACATATATTTACTGCATAGCTTTGCCCAAATGGTTTTATTTTTACTTGGTTGGTAAAAAAAATAAAAGTATTCAGAATTTGAACGGAATTCTTTCCTTGCATCTGGTTAACTATATCTCTAGTCTTGTTTTGATTTCCTGATTGTACAGGACCTTTTCAACATACACACATAGATTTAAATTTTCTAGGGCATTAGTTTTGCTCCAGAATTCTGGCTGTTAAGCTTGTGCATACAGTTAAATATAAAAAGGTCAAGCAATGTTAGTTTTAACACTCAGGAGATCAGCCATAGAAATATTTTTGCATTATCAAACAGTTGCAAAAAAAGAACAAAAATTCACCATTACTCTATCCACTGTATGATCACCTATAACTGAATGAAGAACCTTTCTGCTCTAGTTTGGTGGCGCTTTAGGCTCATTTGGTATTGGTATGAATGACAAGAAAGTGCAATGGTCATTGTATCTTAAGTGATAACATTATAAGTAACGTAAAAGATGATGGCCTCTTATACATTTTTCTGTTTACTAAACCAGATACTAAGTCACACTGACTTTTATTCTGGTCACTGCTAGTGAAACATTGCTTGAAAACTACCTAGTATGAGAATAACTTCATATTTTTATACACATTCACATTGGTGACAGTTGTTCTAGCAATGCAGTTGTAACCTGCATCCTAGATTATGTTATATATAGCTTTTCCAGGATGTAATTCTGATAGCTGAAGGCTATTACAGGATTTCGATGAGAGGAGAAAATGCCACACTTATCAAATGTGACTGAGTGTCCCAGCACAATAATCCTTTGTTGCATGTTGCAATTTAGGTGATTTTATCTGGTAGAAGTGAAATAATTAGTACATAAAAAAGTGCAACTTTTCCAGCATCCTCTAAGAATCATTAATGGAAGGCGGTGGGAAAAGCAACACACAATGTCAGAGCTGCAAGGGCTACTACATGCTTTGGGCATATAAGCAAACTAGAAAATAATAATTTGTATTAATAGATAGAAGAACTGCTAACAAATTAATAATTGTCCATATTTTTAATTATTTTGTTTTAAAATAGTACATAAAATTTCTTTTGCAGAACTAAACATGATTGAATTCAAATACCTAGCAAATAATGAAGCAGTGTTAGATGCTTTGAAAATGGAATGTCAATGGTAGGGATTTGATCTTCTAGACTTATTTCTACATAGGAAGAAATTCAGTTATTTTAGTAGTAATGAGAAAGACCTGTATGAATCAGTAAATGTAATAAACAAATTGAAAGGGGAAAGAAAGCCCAAACCAAATGGTGTTTATAAACGTCCACAAACTTCAAAACAGAAAACTGGAGTCATTTGCCATGACTTCTCTGCATGGTTTGCTTGCGTACAGACTGCAAAGTCCTACTACAAGTTGCTTTAGGCCAAAGAAGATAAAGAAATCCTGTAAGGAGACAGCTGAGATGCACCAAGTAATGCTTTCAGTCAACAGAATCTTATTTGTAATGGGAAGCTATATCAATATTTGGAGCTGAGCCAGTGTTTGGACAGGGATTTTCCAATTCCCCCACTGTGATTAGAAAAGTATTTGGAATCTTTTGTCTACTTCAGTGCATGGAGGTTTCTCAGATTCATTTCCAAACTATTTTTTCTAGGAAATATTTTAATTGCAAGAGGGTTTCTTTTGTTTGCTTGTTTTTAAAGTAGGGTATTTTGTGACCTCTGTGCATGCAAAAGTGCTACAAAGCTCCTAAAATGTAAGTTATGTGGCTAACATAAGATTAAGAAGGAAGGATCAGGAATTCTGTTTCTGAATCTTTCACAAATTCCTTCTGAGACTAGAGTAAAATTGGTGCATTTATGTCCTCAGTTTTCCTCTCTGTAATTGCATCTTTCTGACAAAAACAAGTTCCCTCCAGAATGAGAAATCTGTAACCCAAATTAGGAGATATATTGGAATACAGCAGCAATTTAAACATCATTCTTGAAATTGCAACAGCACTGCTCTGACTCTCGTTAACTGCAGCAGGCAAAGTTTAAGGACAGGGATTAGCTCATTCATGCCTGACAGAGCTCTATCTCCAGAAATGGACTATAATTTAAACAAATATAAATACCTTTAGTACATCTTATCTTTCTATCTACCCTGCCTCCCAGCCCCCACAAACTGAGCTTTTGATGGAGGCTCCATCATTTATAAAGCAGAAAAGAAATGTATCTCCGGACATCTCCGCTCCTCCAGCACCTCTACCCTCAGCAGCACTCAGCTCTGACTGGGAACGCCACTCCTAAGTCTGGGCAACATTACATGGCTTATAGCACAACAAGAAAATAGAATCAGTTTTGTAAAGAGAAGAATAGTAGAATAAACAGCCACAGGAGGCTGTGGAAATCATCGTCACGAGGGACAGTCCAGACAAGATCTAACATCTACCCTGCCTGCAACAACTTGAGTCGTGCTGGTGCAGCAGCTAGCTCACCCAGGAAAATCTATTCTTAGGGTCTCATAAGAATGACTGAACAGCACTGTACAAATTAAAAAGAAAAAAAAAAGAGAGAGATAAATCTGTTTCAGGTTGAACACTTCACTTCCTACCCTTGCATGGCTCCTAGCAGGAGCTATAGAGGCATAGCGCAAGCAGGAAATGCAAAACAAATTTTAGTAAGAGTGCTGGGAGATTTACCTGCCAGAAGAAGATATGATCTGCAGTGTCAAAAATGTAGAACAGTTCCTTCAGCAGAACACATGCTTTGCTTAAAGAAACACTAGAAATAAGTAATCAAGATTTTTCTTTTTTCTGCTTTCTATTGCTCCTTATATTGCAATATAAAGCAGCAAATTCAAATATAGGGGTTTTTTATTAAAAAAAAAAAAACTTCTCTATTCAGCTGTCAAACAGAGTATAGACAGGAAATTTCTTCTGCAGGGCATTAGGAATCTGTATCTGAAAACTTAATGTTTAAATTTGGCCTAACAGGAAAATGGAAAATGCTGAGTAAGACCTGATCATTTGCTCAACTCCCTCCATGCAAACAGCTCGAGACTGTTAACTTTTTACAGACATCTTCACAGCAGCAGACAGCAGGGAGTCAAGAAATACAGAACTTGGAGGCCTTGGCAGGCCGGGCTCCCTGCTTACAATGGCAGCAAAGCCTTAGCTCTCCTCAAAACAAAGTTATGGCCTAATGCAAACTTCCTCCTTCTCTGCTGCCCCCACACCTTATCCATCGCTTTCTCCCAGCAAACACACATGCACCCATAAACAAACACCTTTCAATGGAGAAACTCTACCCGCAGTTTTTAGAAACATTTTTTTAAAGTCTCAAGAGAAAGTATTAGCGAGAGTTGTTCATGCATCTCTCACCTGGCCGGGTCTCATGCGAGCTTCCTGAGCAATGACCAAATTACCGACATCCAACAGAAATGCTACTTTTTCGTGTTTATTCCTGTAAACTAAAAACATAAGAAATGCTGAATGGTAACTTGGAGAATATACACTACTTAGAGAAAAGAAAAATCATTTCAAGCTTCCCTCCTTACTTTTTTTCTTCCTCCTCCCACCTCAGACTTGGAGTTACTATGCCAAATACTGGTCATGATTTGGACAGCATATCTCACTCCACACATCAAGAACAGGGAGAATTGCAGAAAAGCCCAAAACAAACATGTCCTCCCCAAACAACACCCAAGCAGCAGATAAAGCAAGTGGTTACAGGAAATAAAAAGACAGAAAGAAATAACTAGCTAGAGCTCCCAGCTCTGCTCTTTGCTGGGTTTCTCTTTCTTCTTTTTTTCTTTTTTTTTCTTTTTGCTGAGTCACAGAGAGTCAAAAAAACAACAAAAATCCTGGTCCCTGATCTCAGCATTGAGCCAGATTCAGCTGGATTTTCAGCTCTGTCTTTAATCTAGCCTTAAACGTGCCCTCAAAATAAAACAAGCTACTTTTTTAACCTAGTCATAAAGTTTATTAAAATTGTTCATTAATGCTTCAAATGTAGCAAGAATGCATAGATCCCAAAATATACATATGTATTTTCTTATAGAAATAGATTATTCTTTATAATAAAAAAAACTGTAGGAACATCTTTAACAGATTACTCAATTCATGACTGACAGTTACACGAGATTGCATCATGTACACAGCATTCCCAGCCATGCTTAAAGGATTGCATCACTCTGCCCTTGCTCTCCTCTCGCCGTTTTAAATAACCCCAGCGCCCGGCAGCCTGCGGAGCCCGCCCGGGCCGGGGCCCCCGCGCCGCCGCCGCCGCCGCC
>NW_028186534.1:5697279-5708306 GCF_003343005.1 Rhea americana | reverse complement strand
GCGGGGGTCAGCAGCGCGGCGAGGAGGCGAGCAGGGGCTCGGGCAGCTGTTTGAACAAGTTCCTGAGGGTGCTCAGCTCCCGGGAGAGCTGCTCCACCTTCTTCTGCAGCCGCTCGTTCTCGGCCGTCAGTTCCAAGACTTTGTGCTGCGTCTCCAGGTTGCGCATTTTGGCTTTGTCGCGGCTCTTGCGCACCGCGATGTTGTTCCTCTCCCGGCGGAGCTTGTACTCGTCGCTGTGCTTGTCCACGCACTTCTTGGGCTTGTTCTTACCCGCCGGGGGGGCGGAGTAGCCCCCGCCGGCGGCGGCCGACTTGGAGGACTCGGAGGGGTTGGGGGTGCCGGGGGGGCTGGAGGAGGACGAGGTGGACAGGTTCCCGCTGCTGCCGCTCGGCACCGACTGGTAACCCAGGTAGGAGCGCACGGTGCTGCCGTACGGGGAGGACATGCCCCCCGGTCCCGGCCCGGCTCCCCCTTCTTCCTTGCGGGGCCCTTTGCAAGAGTCCAGGGTCTCGAAGACCGGCTCCACTTTGGTTTCCACGATCTGGGGCGGGAAGCAGCCCGGCAGCCCCCCCGGCTTGTGGCTCTGGCTGGCGCAGGGGTGGCTGTGCCGGGCGAGGCTGATGTAGGTGTAGTCGGGCTTCTTGCTGCCGCCGCTGCCTTTATAGTCCTCGGCGAAGAGATCGGAAAGGAAATCTTGGCCGCCGCCGCTGCTGCAGGCAGGCTCAAAGTTGCCCCCTGCTGCTGCTGCGGGAGGAGGCGGCTGCGCCGGCTGCTGGGATGCTAAGGGGTCCAGGTAGGGGCTGAAGTCGATGGCTCTCTCGTGGTCCCCTACGGTGAGCTCGGTCATGGAGCGGCCCCCGGCCGCCCGCGGGTGCAGCTTGTTCAGAGCAGCCAGACAGTCCGCCTCGTAGTAGAAATTAGCCACTTCCATGGATTTAAAGGCAGGTGGCTGGATGGGGAGGCATGCTGCGTCCCAGGCCACCAGGCGTTGCATGAAAGCAAAGGGGGATGCAGGGAGGAGAAGACGGCGCAGGGGGGCCCCCCCGGCAGAGGATTAAGCTGCCGCCGTTGGGGTGGGGGGCTCCAAACCCTGCCTCTGTCTCTGGTGCTGGGTACAGCCCCCAGGTGCGCTGCCCGCTGGGGCTGGATCAGTTCCTGTGGCACGGCGGGGCTTTACTGCTCCTGCTGGTGCTGCTCGAGCCCGTGTTTCGCCTCCGGACCATCTGGTTCTAGGTCCCGTGTCCTAAAGTCTCTGACTTAGGAAAGTTCCCTTGCTCAGTTATTTATAGGGGCGGTGGATCCCATAGCAACAGGAACGTCAGCGCCTGGCCGCCTGCCACGCTGCACACTTCGCAACCGCTGGCGCTGGCCCCGCAGGAGGCACTTGGGGGTGTGTGCGTGTGCAACTGTACCTAGCCACCCGGAATAAAGCAGGGCTGGCTTTTGAGGGAGGGGACTTACTCTCACAGTCCTGCAGGTAAGAGAAAGAGCAGGGCAGCCTTTCTTCCTGTCGGCTGATTTTCTGAGCTGTTGTAAAATCCGTGAGAGATGCCAGCGGACACTGCTCGGCCCTGGAGGGTCTGCAGGACATGGAGGCACGCGCGTGTCGCCTGTTAGGAGACGCTGCTGCTGCCTTGGTGCCAGTACAGACTGGATGTTTTGCATCTGCGGGTAGGGTGTAGTGCTGTAGGGCTGAAAGTGCCATGCAGAGGTGGGTGCAAATCCCGTTTGGGTCCCATTTTACCCTTGGGGAAATCAAGGCAGGAGAGATTTTTCCGAGCTCTTTTGCCAAGGCAGGGAAAAAGCTGCAAATAGAAGACAGATCCTGTTATTCTCAGGCCAGTGCTTGATTAAGTAAATCCCACTGGCAGGCAAAACTGTCCCATGGAGACGTGCTCCGAACCACTTTACAATAGCAAGTAGGGAACTTGGTGAAACGGAGCTGGAGCAGGACACGGCACTGCTCCAGACTTCCTTCTTGCGGCTGAGAGCAGTTAGAAAGCCGAACAAACCCTGCGCTCCCCTCCCCTCCTCTTCACGCAGGGATGATGGCCTTAACGTTTGTCTTGGCATATTTACTTTACATGATATGGTGCAACTGTCAGGGTACACAAGTGATAGGGAATTTGTGCTTGGAAACTGAAGGGGGCTGTATTTAAAGTGAGTCAGAAAGAAAGTGAGATATGTGCATAGAAACATGGAATCCACATGTTTCTAGAATCTCAGGGTGAGTTTGGGAAGGAAGACTGAATCTTGGTGTCCGTTTTAATTAAAGACACCCACCTTGGGAATCAAACTTATATTTTCTCTCTCTTACTCCCACATTTACCTGTCTACAAGCTGGTGATTCATCTCCAGAATAAAGGACATTAATTTAAAACAAAACATATAATTAAAGGAAGTAGGAGTGTCCTTCGCCTCAGTAAAGAAGACCTACCACTGCAGGGAAAATGACACTGCCTCTCAGAATAATGTGAAGCAATCCTGCGGTGTGGGAAATATTGTAACGTTAAGCCAGAGGAACAGGTATTGCATTATACGATTCAAACAGTCAACTGTTCATAATGTTCAAACCTCAGAACTTTGAAAAGAGGAAGAATTCAGAAACCAGGCAGTAGACCATCGGACTTTTCTTATTTTTCTTTTTTCTTCTTTTTTCTTTTTCTTTTCTCATATTTCAATGACTTTTTCTTTCCATAACAAAAGTACCCTAACAGGTTTGCAGACTTCAAATATTTCTAGTTCCATCTTTATCTACCAGGCTAATCTTTGGTGAGTGTACCAGAGATTAAATTGGAGCTGGGCCTGGCCAGAGATCTGGTCTGCAGGTTATAGTTAGAGCCCATACCTTAACAAATACAAACATCTGTACTGGGTGCAAATACTGGCAAGTTGTAGTGAGCCAGGGCTTGTTCTTCGGGCTGTTTACTCTCTCTTTCTATGTCTTTATCCTGCATTCTCATCTGGCAGTTATATGCAACGGCTGCCCTAACTGGGCCTTGCAACTGAACTTGTGGAAATTGGTCCCATTTGCTTTCTACCTCCAAAATGTCTCTGGGACTCACAAGCAGAAGGTCTCCTGCAGTGCTGGTTCCCCAAAAAATGCATGTTTGGTCTCTAGCTTGCCGTGGCCATTAGCTGAAACTGAACATTAAAACTAGTAAATCTCCTGGGCAAATTTTCAAGATGTTCTTGGGATCTTGCATTTGCTCTCTTCAACCTTCTGCCCTATTCTCTGTGGCTCTCCAGCAGAAGTGCAAACCCGAGCCTGGGCTGATCTTCGCTAACAAAATGTCTGTGCAACTATCGTGTGAAAAGAGATCGTATCAGGGATGGTATGGCCCACACCTCCTTTCAAGGCCAGTGCTGAGTAATTCTGTACTCATGGAGATCACACGTCAGCCAGAAAGGTAATTGAGGTTGGATGCCTGGCTTGTCGCCTCCTTCCCATCTCCCCCCTCACCTCCCCACTGTACCTGCATCTCTTTAAAATTCCTCCAGCTCTCCTCAAAGCCCAACATCCACTCATGGGGAAGCAACATCCAGTCGCAACTTCTCATGGGAACCGTTGCTGGCAGAATGAACCTCTTCTCCAAAGCCCTCACATTCAGCAAGCCAATTTTGAGCTAACTCTGGTTTCTTTTAAATTGTTTCTGCACTTGTCATAATAAACGCATGGCCAGAAATGGGGCTTTGGAAGCGTGAATGGGTGCAGAGCAAGACACACACCATGGAGGATTGCCCCAGCCAGCCTGGGCAGAGGCCCGAGCACACGTGAGCCTTTGCCTGAGGCTGCCGTGGCCTGGCCTGGCCACGTGTGTGTGGGCTGCTAGTAATCCTCCCCAAAAACCTTCTCTTTAGAGAAGTATTTTAGGCAGCAGTTGAAGATGCAGACCCCCTGTTGAGGGGTCCAGGCACTGGTGTCACCTGTGAAACGCCTGAGGGTAGGAGTACTTTCGTATTGGGTCTCCTGACAGAATGATCTTCAGCAGAAAGTCAGCATTTTGTGAAAAGTGCCTGCTTTCTAGTAATTCCATGATTTCCTTTTCAGAACTAGTCAGGGATGGAGACAGCATCATTCACAAATTAGTTAGAACATCAATATTTTTAAGCAGAAAAAAATATTTTTCTGATGCAATAAAATCCAGATGCTTCCGGATTCATGTGTAAAACAATATAAGTACTGGAAGTATAGCACAATGACACCAGAAAGAGGAAAAGGTGGAGGGAAGAATCTCCTGTTCACTGTTCATTTCTGGCATGACTTAGATTCTCCTCTCCAGTTTCCCGTCTGCACAGTAAAGCCACAACTTTCCAGCTGCATGCTCAGCCCTACACTAAAGCATTGCAGAGGCATCTTCTTTCTGGAAATTGTCTTCTTTTCCACTGTTTCTTACGAGCTCTCCAGTCCTGCACTTCAGGCTACAGCAGCTGTCCCTGAAGGATAGCGGCTTAGAGAAGATACCMATTTAATAGTGACACATCATACACTGAAGTGTTTATAATAAGGTTTATGAACCAAGGTTCGTATGCTAGAAAAAAGTTGGCTATGATTTGTGATGCTTCTTGTTGCAGACTTGTCTTGTGTTATTTGCCTTGCAGTAGTTCCTAGCAGATCAGTAAGATCAGCGCTGCAGCGTGCTTCAAACAGTGCAAACATGCTGCTCACCCAGAGAGCCGCAGTCCAAAACCACCATGTGCAGTGGCAAAGGGGGGCAAGGAGGGAAGACGTTAATGCCAGAAGTTGACAGCATACATTTGATCAAGGTTTTGCAGCCAGTGTGTTGGAAGTGAGTTAAAGAGGAGCATGTAACGATTTCAGAGGAGAGCAATGCCTGTGCGTGCAGGCAGACTGAGGGAGGGCACGGAGGCGACGTAGGAAGGCCTCAGCGGAGTAGGAGGATTGTGCCTGCGGGGCTGGCTTAAGCAGAGCTGCAAAATAGAGAAGTAAAATGGAAGTTTATTTCTGAGCATGTTCTGTTCTCTACCTTTTTCTTCTTCCTAGCTCCAGCTCTCTTTTTATACAGCTGCAAAACTCATGTCAGCAACAACTCGTGAGCTGTACCTGGCAGAGGCTGGATTTCAGCTTGCTGCTTTCCACTCACCCTTCTCCACTGTATTTGTGAAACATCAGACAGGGACAATGTCTCAGCTCAGGAAGAGGATGGCTTCCCTTTCATGCCCYCTAGTTCTCAGACCTGAGATCTTTCTCATTTTAACGTAAAAAAATGTGGGCACATCCTTTCCCCTCTCTTTAAACTCCATCTTTAGTATTCAGCATTGCAAGCCACCGTGGCAGGTTGTTGGGCTGCTGGCTGTGGCCACGTCTCCTGGCCTCGTGCAGTTCTTTCATTGCAAAACAAAGTCCTCCTCCTCCTGACTCAGAGCTCCCTCACCCCTTGCTCCCATGTGACATGGTGATGCTCGCGTATTTGTTAGTCTTCTGCTTATTTTCTGCTCACCTCTGACCCAGCATGCTTGGCCTTTGCAGTGGTGGGTTGCTCAATCCCTGCTTTATCTACAKGCTGCTCTTTGCCCTACCCGGTGCTGCAGAGATGACACCTGGGGATTGGCACTGGTGCCTCCAGCCAGTGGGACAACATGAGCAAAATACCTTCTCCTACCAGACGGAAAATTTTCTGGAGGAGATTGGAGGTCAGAGCACCCACGCGGGGGCTCTGCGGAAGAGCAGAGAGGCAGAGCACGCCCAGCGCTTGTGAGAGGGAGCACAGGAGGCAAAGCAGTGGCTGCAATCTTGACTCCTGTATGGCAGACAAAGTCCATACTGAAGTCAGCCAGCTAGYGAGGTGAGGGTTGCTTTCTGAGCAGGGATGGTAAGAGGTGGTGTTGTATTTTATGGCTAGCCTGTTTTCTTGCATACCAAAAGAAATGGCAAGGGAGTTGCTGTCCGCTATGTTTCCAGAAGTTCTCTTTAGGTATCTGACATTTCCTAGCTAATCGTTTTCTCCTGGTTTGACAAATTGGTTACAGATCTTGGAAAATAAAGATAATTTTCTGCCAATGCTTTTTTTTATGGAGTATCCAAGTTCTGAAGAGGTCCATCACAGAGAACAGTGATCTAATATTTSTCGGATACCCTGACAAGTATCAGAAGTTCCCAGCAATAGAGGTCAGTAATTCACATAGGAAATCTCTGAAGGAGGAGAACTGTTCAGAGGTCCTGGAGCTGCAGATCAGGTAGCTGGGACTTCAAGGTAAAATCTGCAACCAGTGGAAAAAACGCTGCAAACCTGTAAGTGCTCACAGGCAGCTTCCTGAAGGGCAGCAAATTAAGTTACTGTGACACAGAGCAATGTGTTTTAATTCTTTCCCTCACTGAAAATACAGTAGGAAGAGGTTTGGGCAGCAAATGCATAGACAGTAACAGATCACTACAAAGAAACTAGGTATTTTTAAGTATTTTTACTCTGAAGACACGGTAAATATCACTACAGGCAACATAGGCCAAGGGAAGCCTTATGCTGCATGGCAGGAGATGGGTCTAACTGGAGAAGGAAGCAGTTACTGATCATGTTTTTTTCCCATTAAAATTACACATTACACATAATAAACGTCTATAGAAGAGCTCTTCTGTTGTACCCTAGACTTTACAATTACTTTTTTCCAGCTGCTTTCATTCTGTGTCATGCTCCATGGGGAAAGTGGGGCTGCCCGGGAATTGGTTAGGACGTGCTGGCTCTGAGTAGTGGCATGTGGGAACGGCCTCAGGGCATCCGTGTCATCCGGCCACCGGCCTTCATTTCCCGCGTACCAAGCAGGGATGGCCAAAGTGCCCCTTGCGCTGCATGCTTCCCCTCTTGGTCTCTCTCATCCCCCCAGCTTCGCATTTACGGCTCTGGGAGGGAGCTGTAGGAATGACTATTCCTGTTCTCCCACCCACTGCGACTTTCCCATGGCTCAGAGAGTCCAACCAGGGAGCTACTGCCAGTTCCTGCTCCCTTCGTGCCTTGTGGATCAGAAGGAGCCCAGGATTGCGTAAGGGAGAGGAAGAGGCAGGAGAAATGGATCTCCAGACCCTGGCCTTCCCGGATGGAGGCAAGCCGTGTTCGGCACTGGGAGAACAGAGTGGCAGGCAGGGATCCATGTTCTAAGAACATTTGTTTTCGTGGTAGGCACCTCTCATGCACAGATATGTGAGAGCGAAGGGTAAAGAGGGCTCCRACTAGCATGACTGCAGGGTGGAGCAGTAGCCAGGACCCCTGGATGCTTTATAAACTGAAATCTTTTAAACCAGTCAACCACCCTGGGGAGGGACAGTCTCCGCTTGTGCCTTTGCACTTGAGCACGCTGCTGAGACGTCAGCGGTTGCTAACAGGAGGCAGCTATAAAGGGTCAGATAATGACTGTTATGAAATATGTTCAAAACCCTGTGGTTTGGGTGATGTCTGTAATAAATAATTGACAAATAAGCATGGCAGGTAGAAGTGCAAAAATTTTACTTTCAGACGCTTCTATCCCGTGCCCTGTGGCAGACTGGTTTGGTTCTGACGAGGTTCGTTCACCAGCACTGGACCAACACGCTGGAGCTGCTACTCGTACAGAGATACGTGGAGTTTTTTAAACTCATTTAAACACTTTGATGATCTTTGAGCCATTTCGCAGCCCTGATTCCATCCCCTACGAGAGTGCAACACGAGAAACCAAGGGAGGAGGCACTTGGGCAGTGTGTTCAGCCAGGGCCGAGCTGAGCTGTGCTGTGCTGCACCGAGCCAGGCTGAGCCAGGTCCAACGAAGCCAGACTGAGCTGAGCCAAGCTGAGCCAAGCCAGGCTAAGCCAAGCTGAGCCAGATCAAGCTGAGCTGAGCCAAGCCAGGATGAGCCAAGGTGGGCCAAACCATGCCCAAACAAGCCAGACTGAGCTGAGCAAAGCCAGGCCAAGCTGAGCTGAGCTGACCCAAGCCATGTTTAGCCGAGCTGGGCCGACTCAAACTGAGCCGCACAAAGTCAGGGTGAGCTGAGCAGGGCTGCATGCAACTGAGCCAGACTGAGCCGAGCTGCTCTGAACCAAGCTGAACTGAGCTGAGCTAAGCTAAGCTGAGACAGACCGAGCCAAGCCGTGCCCAGCCTAGCTGGACTGAGCCGAGGTGAGCCAAGGCAAGCGGGGCTGGGCCAGGCCAAGCTGAGCCAAGCTGAGCCGGATCAAGCCGAGCTGGGCCAAGCCGAAGCAAGTGGGGCCGAGCCGGGCCAAGCCAGGTGAAGCCGAGCTGAGCCGGGCCGAGCCAGGTCAAGCCGAGGCAGCCGAGCCGAGCCGGGCCGAGCCGCCCGCAGCGCTGCCCGGGCTCATGGCGCCACCTAGCGGCGCCCCACGGGACACGCGGGGCGGCCGCTGCCGGCCACCGGGGCCGGGCCGGGCCGGGCCGGGCCGGGCCGGGCGGCCGCTGCCCTCGCCCTCCTGCCCCGCAGCGGTTCTGGGTCTTCCTCGGGGGTGACAAACAGGCCGAGCGGGCGGCGCGCCGCTCTCGGGCCGCTGAAAGCAGCCAGCCGCGGGCCGAGCACCTTCCTGCGCGCCGTGGCCCCGGCCCAGGGCACGGCAACGGCCTGAACAAACCCATTTTTGGCAACTTGCTGGGTGTCTTAAGAGTGCTGGCTTACAAACAGCCGGGTGCATGCTGCTGCAGATGGCTCTTGGTGTGCAGGGCTCCCGCGCGCCTGGTGGGGTGCAGGCTGCCTCGTGCCTCGGGCACGGGCATGCACGGGACTTCCCAAACTCAGCCAAAGGCAAGGAAACAGCCGAGTCCTGCAGGAATCAATGGAAAACTTCCCACTCTCTTTGCACAGCTCGTTGCAGTGAGCGGGAACCCATCAAGTCTTCAACCACACAGTTATCACCCGCTCTACCCTTCTGCCCTCCATTCAAGAAAACCTTTAAACGTTTCCTTATTCTCTGAGATACGGCTCTAGGAAAGTGCTGGACCCACATGGACACAACACTGATGCTCAGCTCTTCCTTGCTGAACCGTTTGGCCCTGGCTTCTCAGTAAGATGCGTTTTGAGCTGGACTGTCCTGCCATAGGCAGCAGGATACACAACAGCTGTAGGTTTCAGAAACCAAGCAGGTGCCCCACAGGCTTCTGTGCTTCTTTTTGTGCATCGTGAGCACACACGAACTGCCCAACGTACAGCTGGCGCTTTGCCTTCTGGAGCTGTCTCCTGACAGGCTCCAGACCGTGAGAGAAGGAGTTGTCACCACTGCCCGGTAGGGCAGCCGCTGTCCTCCGTGTCTCGGGGGGGAGGCACCAGGGCCTGGCGGGCGTCTCAGCACGTGGGGGCTTTCGCAGCTGGTCAGTGGGGAGCTGAACACAACGTGGCATTGCAGGCACTGCCCTTACACAAGCTGGCCGGGGATTTAGCTCTTTCAAAGGCCTCCTGGGRGTAACGTGGCCTCCCATGTTCTGATATGGTCCTGATCTTGATTCCTGTTCAGTGTCTCAGCACAATGGTCCTAACTACAGTGATCTCTGCACCAAGAGGTTGCTCGATAYAGCACTTCACTTTTCCGATGGTGTTTCTAAAGGGCATTGCGCTCAGGCAGTGCTAAATCCTCGAGGCCCATCCTGTCCCAGGCTACGGTGGTGCTAAGACTGCCCCAGGTCTCGGAGTTTTGCCCGAGTCCAGGAGTGAACTTAGCGGCTCTGCCTCCTCCCCCAGCTAACCTGACAGAGGGAAAARGGAACGTTTTTCAGACATGGCCTAAGCCTTGGTCTGCCACTGGGAGAGGACCAAACCATAGAGATGTTCTCTCCTCAAGGGTCTTCTGTCTTGAAACGTTAAAATGAGATTAGATAGGGCTTCAATAACACCTCTGTCCTTTTGCTAGGTTCATTTTTTAGCAGTCACACTGAAATTATTACAGGAAGAAGTAGGTTTACTCCAGCAGAAATCAAGACAAAATGAATAGCCYTTTTCCAAGAAAATGTTATAACCTGTACAAAGCCAAACATTGCTAGCAATTTGCTGCCTTTTTCATGCTGGCAGCTCGATTGCCTTGACAAAACAAAATAACTAACAGATGTTGAAGGTACCTTGGGAATTGCTCCCAATAACCATACCTCATATAAAACCGTTTATATGTTACATCTAACTTAAGTATTCATAATGGGGACATACAGTCACATAGCTCAAAACACATTTAAATGTGCCTTAATCAAGCGAATGGACATTAATCCATTCACATTGCACCACCTCCATACTAATATTATTGAGGTCACTGTGACCCTAACAGTATCTTAGGAAAATCCTTAGCACCAGAACAGCCTAACCTCACAAACGTCTTACGAAAACATCAGCATCACTCAATGCCAGAACATTCCCATCACTCAGTCTAAACACAGCCCGGTCCAGCACATTAAGGCATCCCAAGCTAACGCCTTTCAAGCCCGTGCATTGGCTTATTACCCAGCTAACAGAAAACACAGAAGAATCTCTGTCCCCAGCGCTGCCCCCCGTGCCAGCAGCCAGTCGGGGTCGTGAGCAAGGTGATGACCGGCTGCGAGGTGACCGTCGCAGCCTGSGCGCGGGGCGGCCGCGGCTCTGCTCCTGCTCTGCTGGCATCGCCCCTTCCCCRTTGTGTTTGCCTGGCTGTCACGGCATAGACAAGCATTTTATTCGAAGTGGTGTTCAGTTTTCCAGCACATAACTTTTGGATTAAACACACATCTGCTTCAGGATTTCACCCTGTGTAAATCGGTCCATTTGTAATGTTTGAGTGGAATCCATTTAGTTATTTGAAGTGCTGTTCTTATTTTAATGGTATTTTATTTGCTCTTCGCATAAACCCATTACAAAAATCATTTTTATAGACATGATATAGTACTTAAATATTGCTAGGGGCTTTTTTGTCCCTTCTGTTTTCTTTCCCACGCAGGCATGCGTGTCTTAGGGACTACCGACTACATCAGAGAGTGGCTTCTCACCCAGGCTAGCTAAGGGACGTGGCCCGGGCTGCCGAATGAAGGAACTCCGAGGAACTCCCGCGGCAGGACGGCGGCCCCCAGCGGCGCCCCGCG
>NW_028186534.1:5695324-5697083 GCF_003343005.1 Rhea americana | reverse complement strand
GGGTAACGGGGGGGGGTGGCTCTGCGGGGTGGCACTGAGTGGTGGCGCTGGGGGGGTTGGAGGAGGCACTGGGGGGCAGCGGCGGACAGTGGTGGCGGCGCTGGGTGGGGGGTGACGTTGTAGGGGTGTTGCTGGGGGTGCACTGGGGGTGTCACTGGAGGGGGCACCGTGGAGGGGTCACGGGGGTGTCACTGGAGCGGGCACCGTGGAGGTGGCCCAGTGGGGAGGTGGCACAGGGTGGCACTGGGGGGCTCTCCGGGGAGGTGCCGAAGCACGGTGGGGGCAGGGGAGCGCCCAGGCTGTGAAGCCGCGGCTCTGCGGGCGCTGCTCACGCCGGGCTGCGCCCGAGCCGCCGGGCTGCCTGCGCTGCGCGCCGCGCCGAGGCCAGCTGACGAGAACTGCTCCGCGGCAGGCTGCGCCCTTGCTCCGCAGCCAGCACTGGGACGGCAGGTAGCGGGGAAGGCGATGGGCGAGCGAGCAGGATGAGCAGCGAGAGGGTTGGAAAGAGCGCGGAGCACGGGCTGGATGAGCAGCAGGGTGAGCGAGGCGGAGGGGCTGACAGACTGGGGAGGAGACGTGCGAAAACAGAGCAAGGGCTTCGGGGGCAAGGGACGAACGTGTGGAAACACGTGGTGGGGAGGGAGCGAAGGCGAGGCGGTGTACAAGACAGACGGAAAAGTGCAACCGGGGCTTGGAGTTGGGAGAGCCGGGGCGGGGGGAACCTGTGCCGTGGGCGAGGGGGGCTGGGAGAAGGGGATGCGGCTGGGAAACACGGAGAAATAAGGAAGGGGAGCAAATACCAGAGTGAGGCAGAGGSCGGGGGCCGGGAGGCGCTGTCAGGCCCGGGGCACGGGGCCCCTCTCCCCACTTGGCACCTCTYTGTCATCTGTTGCCTCCCGGGACGCTTCCCAAAGGGTAAGGGCCAGTCCGCTTTGCTTCCGCCTCCTCCCACTTTTGCTCAGCTTTCTGCAATGTCCCCTTAATTCCCTCGCACATGCCGCAGCTCCGCTCCCCGGCTCCGCAGCGTGCCTCGAGCAGCTGAGGGAGCGCCACTGCCATGCACTTTGCGCCTGGCCCGCCCAGCCCTGGACTCTCTCCAGCCTCCTCCACCTCCTGCTCCCTCGCCCTTCCTGAGTCTGCAGCAGCAGCAGCCGTGTGGCACGAGCAGCTGTCCCCCATTTGGCACGTTCTGGAGGGCGCCAGGCAGCCCGTCAGGCTTGGCACCGCGCTGGCGGCACGTGCGCTGCGGACGGATGACGTCCTGTGGGGTCACCGTGTGAAAACGCAGTACTAGTATTTCTCCGCGTGCCCGGGGAGCTGTGCAGTGCCCGCTCCAGCTCCCGGCACCCCCGCAAGTAACGGCGAGCGGCGCTGCGCCACGCACGGCCCGGCTGCCGCCCGGGGACTCTGCCCTTGCCAAACGCCCGGTGGCAGCTGCTGCGCCACGTGGGGAGCGCCTCGGGCCCCCACGGCACGGGCGAGGTGCCGCCCGGGTGCGGGGCCACGCCCGCTGCAGGGGTGCTCCAGATGTGCCCCGGGACAGATGTGCGGGGCACGCGCCGGGAAAGCGCAGCTCCAGCTGTGCCCCCCCCCCCGAGGAGCCCGGCAGGGGAGGGAAGGGGCGGGGCGCGCGCTCCAGATGTGCTTCCGTCGCTGCCGCCGCGCCATTGGCTGCGGCGCGCGGAGCCAGGCTGCCCATTGGCCCGGCGGCAGCGGCGCGGCGCCGGCCATAGGTGGGAGGCGGCGGCGGCGGGGTGTG
>NW_028186534.1:5668187-5694603 GCF_003343005.1 Rhea americana | reverse complement strand
GCTGCGCGAGCGGCGCCCCGGTGGCCGGAGCGTGCCCGGCGGGCGGGGGGCGGCGGCCGCGGAGCCGGGCTCCGGGTGCTGCCCGAGCTGGAGCCCGCCCGAGCCGTTCCCCGAAAAAGGGCCCCGTTCTGGTCAAACGCAGACGTGCGCACTTGGTAGCTGGGCGAGGCAACAACAGAGGCTTTCGCTTCCCRGTGTTTCAGTATACTGCGTTGAGACAGCAGTCCTGCACCTCGGGGAGGGTTGATGGCTTTGTTTGTTTTGGTCCTTTTTCCTTGCTGTCGCTTCATTGACCTCTGACAAAAGCAGCTATTCAGTTATGCTGTGGAAATAACGTTATGCTCTGGGAATAACTGCAAACTCTTCAAAACAGAAATATATAATCCTTGTCAGGTAGTGGTATGAGTCATGTTGGGTATTTTTGTCGTTTCCAATGAATTCACTTGCAGGTGAGAGCTTAGAAAAGGGAAGAGGTGGTGGAGGCCTCCCTGACGGTGCTGCGTGCTTGCGGTTCCTGGCAGATCATCTGAGGAGCTTAGCTTGCACATTCAAGGCAATTAGTGGAAAAGTGGGTGTTTTTACTTGCACAGAGCAAAGCAGTGATAAGAAGATGAAATGTGATAGTTTCTCAGGTTTCTAAACTGTTCAGGGCAAGTCCGTACCCATTCCAGGTTGTGTTGGTCACCTCTCCCCTTCTTGAAAGAAGAAGGTGTGTGATGTCTTTCGGCTGCTGGTCTACATGCGCAGTTCAGATCCAGGCAGTGGTTGACACCAGTGTGTTACAGAGGAGCAGTTACTAGCTTTCCCTGTGCCTTTGCTTATAAGAAAAATATTTTCCCCAGGTGATATGTTACCCTTATCTTTAGTTGTAGGTGGAAGTTCGTGAGAATCATGTGATGTACCGTACACTGCTGGTAGTTATCACTATATGTATGTTACATGTGCAGTTTTTGTGTGTGTGTTACATAAGTAATTTACATACAGAAACAGCATCAGAATATGCATCTATGGCAGAAGCATGTAATGTTGAATTACCAAGTTCTTAAGAATACAGCTTATGTATATTCACCCTTGTGCAGRGTGAATAATTGCTCTGCAGTATTTCCACGACTCTTTTAAGCATATACTTTGTGGCTTTTGGTATCTTTCCTTCTTATTCCTTCRTGCAAGGCATATGTTTAAGTTTGAGTGCTCTGTAGACACAAGTTATCGGTACTGACTTCGACTCCTTCGACTGATTCACTTTTCCAGTCCAGCCAAAGCTGGAGCTGTGTTTCTGGACTTGGATAGACCTTATGGGGATCCCTGTGTTCAGAGCACCAGTCTATTTGTGCAAACTGAGCTCGGGGGACCTGCTAATGAGTAGTGTAGTGTTTCCCCACCTATAGCTAATTGTTCCTCATGGAGCTACCCATTTAGTTCTTCTAATCAGGGTGTGGTTTTCTTATGCAGAAAGTGGTGTTAATTAACTCTTATTTYATTACTCCAGGGATGGAGACTTCCACATTATGACCTCTTGTTCTTATGTCTTAATTTAATTTTATGATTCTTTACTCTTCTAGGATATTAGCTTACATATTCCTGGCCTTTCTAGATCAAAACTCTGAACTGCAAAAATCTCTGTTCCAGCTTCTTTAAAAGATTGTACTGTAGGCACACTGGAGATTTTACTGATCCTCCTTGATGTTCCTAGTTCCCTTTTCCTTCTGTGGTACAGTTCAGAAGGACTGGATTTAGCATTTAGAAATAAACTTGATCAGACAGTAGGTCAGTGCAGAGGAGTAATAGAAGAGAAGCTGCTTTCCTGAACACATGCTAGACATAACGCGAATATGCCTCTGGTAACGTGACAGGATGAGCACCTCGCCTACAGTCATTACCATATGGCCCACATGCATGCCACTTCTGCTCAAACTCAAGTATGTGACATGTGTAATGCTGCAGGAGGAGGTGGAGAACAGGCTGCTGGAGTTCACTGCTGTGGTGAGCCACAGGCAGTGTATTTAGAGGCAGTTGTGGAAGACGACCCTTTAAAACAGATACAAACTGATCTRGCAGCTTCTGAGCATGTTAGAGACCATGGCCTTTCTGGGCGCGGTGGCAGCTGACATCTCATTTCTGGATGTAGGCATTAAAAGTTCTGCTTCTGATACCTTAATCTGTGTGGGTCTCACTCTGAGCCGTCCCTTGCTCTTGACTTCAGTGCCTTGTGTGGAGCTAGCAATGACTAGCAGTAGAAAGCTGCTGATCTATCTAACTGTTCAGAATGTTTTAGTATCCTGACATATCCCYTTTTTAGAAGCAATAAATGAGGTTTTTATGGAGGTATAGAGCAGTACATCAAGGTTCAAGAATACCTTGTGCCAATTTTCTCTTTGCTTTTTCTGTCTGTTGTCATAGCAGGGTGCCTGAAAGATTGTAGCCTTTTACCTGGGAAAGGTAAGATAAGGCTACAGGAGACGTGGGYTAAATAATGTGTAAGAAGCTCAAGAACTGTACTTGCAATGCTAGAAAAGAAATTCCAGCGTCACCCCTGTGCTGGATAATGCTTTTTGCTGTTAGCGTGACAGCTTTATTTACAAGTAAGAGACTTTGAATATTGCTGATTGTAAGGTGATTTAACCACAGGGATTTGCAGCCAGAAATTTATTCCCAGATTCAGTCATACCAGCAATACTGAATACTAAATGAAATGCATTTTTCAAAAGAGATTTGATGTGGAGGAACATTATGCCAGCAACCACTGGGAGAAGGAAACTAGGACAGCATGAGAAGATGTCTGCTTTGTCCCTGTTCTGTTTGGCAAGGGGGAGGGAAGGGGTTAGTGGCTCAGGGAAAAGGAATGTCATTTGACAATATGCACACCTCTCGTGGATAAATAAGCTTCTGCTTCACTTTCCTGTTAAACCAATGAAATGAGTCATCCGGGCAATGGAACAGTCTTTCTGTATTTTACAGACTTTAAAATGTCCTCTCAGATAAAAATAAAACATGCTTTTTCTTTTCAACAGGAAAAAGAGTACAAGAATGGATCTCTGTCATCTTATGCTTCTCCCTGATCTGTTTCAATTTTTACAATCTTCTCTTCTACTTGCGGCTGGAACACACACCCTCTGTTATTGTTGGGATATGTAAGTAGAAACGGCTTGTTGCAGTGAACAAGGGAAGACTGTTGTAAAGCTGGAAACAACTATGTGATATTTTTCATTTGCCTTATTACTAGAAAGGGCAAGAGACATTTGTGCATKTGCAATTATAGAGTCTCTAAGACAGTATCTGCAGGAATTGTTCTGTTTTATCTTTCATCTCATTTCAGTGGCTTCTAAGGAACCACCTTGCAGTGTAGTTGTTGCAAGCATAAGGACTATTTAGAGGAAAAATAGCTGTCAGACTGAGGAGAGCTGGGTGTGTGAGGGGGAACCTTGATCCACAAAAATATTTGCAAGAATTTCTCAGAAAGTAAAAACTCTTACAAAAGGTATTCCAGACACCACACAGGCTAGGATTTCTGGGGACTGGTAATTAAAAATGAATAATTTGGAATCAGTGTTATGCTTTCATGTCAGAATGTGAAATTTGGCCTTTATTCTAAGCATTCTCTTTTTTCTAAGAAAAGTTGCAGCTTCCTCATGATAATTATTATGACTTTTGGTCTATTAGTGTTTTGTTTGATTGGAAATCTAGGAAAGCAAGTTCAGTCTGGTGTCTGTGCTCAGATGTGGAGAGGTTTTAAAGCTGGCTGGATCTTGCCAGTACAGAGCTGATCCTGCCTGAATGGCTYTTTTAAGTATAACATAGGTTTCAAATGCTTTGCCTCTTGCTGCAAGTGGAGAGTCTGTCTTGTTATGATTGATCATTGCTGTTCTTTGATTCTTGGATGGTAGATAGCTCCATAATTTTTTTTTTAGAGGTTTAGGAACCAATTTAGTTCCTCCAGGACTGCACATAAATTATCTATGCAATTTCCTCCTTCCTGTGTATCAGTTAGGGGTGGAGAAGGGGCAGGAACAGCCATTTTTTAAATTCAGACCTGGACTTTAGTTATGAAGAATGCAGTATTGCTTTCTATGTCTCACTGAAATGTTTTTACATCTACTGGCYCAATGCATATGCTGTTGGTTTTAATGACTTAAACACTAGTATTCAAGATAGTTGTAAGAAGAAGCAGAAACCTGATCATATTGYATT
Source organism: Rhea americana (assembly GCF_003343005.1). Taxonomy (NCBI): domain Eukaryota; kingdom Metazoa; phylum Chordata; class Aves; order Rheiformes; family Rheidae; genus Rhea; species Rhea americana. The sequence goes on along the minus strand of NW_028186534.1, from coordinate 5,690,415 downwards.
CCAAAGTGATTTTGAAAACATTAAGTAGTAGCAGTCTTCTGATCCTAAGATCTCTTCTGAATGCCGTAACATTTCACCCTGCGCTTTAAGGTGGTGTTATGGACATGTATATTTACCAGAGTAGTTACTGCTTTATAAAATTAGATGCAGTGTGGGTTGGTGACTTTGCCTTTTTAGTGAAGAAGAAATAGCAAGAATTCTAGTTTTATGCCATAGAACTTTATTAATAAAATTGGATATTGCATGAAATTAACTGAAGAAAAAACTTGTCTCAGAATAAGCTGGGTACAAAAAGGGACTCCACAGTATCTGTCACATTCTCAGTCTAAACTTGTCCTCAACTTGAATGTTGCTTGACAATCAGAAAAAGTATGTGTTATATGGACTTCATGTTATTAGTGTAGTAATGAGATGCTGTTGCACAGAAACTTCCTTGAGAACAGACAAAAGAGAAGGCAGTCAAATAGGCTGAGCTGAAGCAGCTGGGCAAAAGTGACTTGTTTGGCCTGGCTAACTTGGGCTTATCTGGGCAGTTAATGTGGTTATTGGTAGCTGGTTTATCCTTCTTCGGATTAGAATGTTCTTGTGGCGAAACTCCGCACTCCCGTCTGTGAGATCTGTAAGGTAACTCTCCTAGTCTACTGTCTGGTCATGCTACATGTGTGYGTGTGTTCTTTTTGTTTGTTTGTTTGTTGGATAATATTGAAAGGCTTCAGAGATTTTCCTGAAAAACATAAGGGTAACTAAGCTGTGGGAAAGGTTGTGCAAACAATGTATATTGGCCAYGTATGTGTAAGAGGGAATATGGGAAAAGGAAAGGAAATTAATTTAAAAAATTGGAAGAATGTTAGCTCTGTGGTGCAGAGCTTTCCTATTTTCCTGGTGAAATTCTAGCATGCAATAAAGCAGGGAAGAGGGCAACAACTAAGCTTTTTAGTAGTCTTCTAGTGTGCTTGCAGCATTTATTGAATGCAATATAAACTGCTGTTTGTGAGAGTGCATAAATGTTTATGTATTTTTATGCAAACTGCCTTATTAACTGAAAGGAGGTGAAATCATAATTATGACATTGGATAAAATAGCTATAGGTGCTCAGCTTGTTTTTGTAATAAATTTTCTTCTGTAAACTGAATGTGGTATGTTTTAAAGGAAAATGGTTACTTGTTCATAATCACTGTTGCATATTATAAATTGTACAAAACCAACGGATTCRTATAGTGATACTAGATGCAATGAATTTGTCAAGCCTGAGAATGCCTTGATGRCTGTCCGAATGTTACTGGCTTAGTGGCACAGCAAAGGCCAGCTGTATCCTCCTACCTTGAATTGTGCCAGTTCACTTGCTGAACTTAAAATCTTTGCCACCTCTTAGCTGATGAGATAGAGATTGAGAGGAATGTAGAATAAATGCCATGGGAACTATGCCATCATGATAAGGAGAGATGTGAGAGAGCATCGGTAATGATGATTAACCTTTAGTAGGATCTGTTTGCGACTGGCTTTCATCTCAAAGTCGTTATTGATAAAAGCTCAAGTTCTCTGTTATCCTGGTTACCAGCTTAACTGATAAAGCAGCCAATTCACTGATAATGTTATTTAAGTAGTAGTGAATGATTAAAGTAGCAGAATCTGGATTCCATGTAAATAAAGAAGTGTGGAAATAACTGATAGCATGTATAAAAATGAGTGTAATAAAGCATTGAGTGCTGCATACCATCCTGTTTTGCTGTCTTTGATACATCATGTGTCCAGATAAAGTGTGGATGATGTCAGGTTCACATCATACGGTGACGATTAGCTTTTACTAAGTTTTGTGAAACTCATCTGCCGAACTATTCTGCTTCCTAACTAACCACATGCAATACAACTAGTAAGATGGAGGATACTGAGTCACGGACATTGTTGGATGTGTCCCCGTTGAAAACCTTCCTGATGCTTAGGTTACAAAATTGACCTCCGAGTTCAAATTGGAAGATAAACATTCTGCTATTGAGCTAGCTCTGTATGAAGTTCACCTCAGGTCTTTGTCTTTGGAAATTACAGAAATTTGTGAAATTTGAAAGCGAGGAGTGATCTAATGTTGTGTGTGTTGTCCTGGGCCAGTTCATTAAATGGACCCTTATGTGCTCTTAGGTAATTTTCTTTTTCTTTTAAGAATAGAGACTAAGTTGAGCCTTTATAACTTTGTTTCACCTAGCCTAGACCCTGCTTATATAACTAAAGGCTGTGTTACTATCTTTTCTCTCAATGCCTTTAAAGGCATACATAGTTGTAGATTGAGTTATATTGTAAATATTTTAATATATCTAAAAAGATCTCTTCCTTGTACCAGCTCTCAGAAAGCAGTCACTTGTGTGATGTGTACAGGCAATCTGCTTAGAAATGAACTCATATGACTAGCTGTAATTTGCTGTGTTGAATCGCCTACAGATACATTGTGCAGTGAGAGAAGGCAGATGAGAAATGTATCATGTCGTTTTGAAAAAAAACTTCTGAGTTAGGTTGTTTTGTGCTGACTAAGGAGGATCTTGCAGGAAAGGAGGAGGAACTCGAGTGACTCTTCCATAGCTTCCTCTCCTCACCCTCAAAAAGAGAGTAGGGAGAGGATGGATTTCTCCGTGTTTGTGCTAAAGCTAGTCATGCCTTATTCTGAATCTCTTCAGTTATGAAGAGCTATGAAAATTCTTCTTCATGCAAGCTGACAATTATGGAGGAGTCGATGTGAATTTAGTTATTTTTTATATAATATTTATGATTTGATGTATATACATATATATGTTTTTAAACATGTATATATGTGTGCACATATGTGGATGTATGTACATCTATAACTGTGTGTATAGATGTGCATGTATATGCTTGACTCTGGTGTAGGCTTGGCAGGAAAGCAGGATGTGATGAAGATTTGATACTCCCATTTTGTCGGTTGAAACTCGACTTCCCATTGCAATGGGAATGCAGCAGAAGCAGAGAACGGCCTCTGCCACTTTGTAGCAGCTCAGTAATGCCGGGGACAAGATTGGCATAGATGTTTCTTCTGTGACAACAGAAGTCTTGCCAAAACAAATCAGATTAGGCTTGAGGCTATTATACCACAAGGTTCTTTTGAGATGTATAGTATGTTGCTCAATATACAATGGTCAATATATACATGAGGTGTATATACAGGTAGGATATTAATAGCATCTGGATAAGAAGTTTGGTAAGTTATAGCATGGATTATGTTTTTCTTTTTTTCCTTCCCTGTGTCTTTCTGTAAGGTTCTGATCCTTTTTTGCCAAATCAGTTGACTTGTTTCTGATGCTTTTATCTGCAGCCAGGTGGTGTTCTTAGTAGATATTGTTCAATTGCAGCCTTATAAAAATTGTTTATTAAGCTTGTGTTCTAGCCTGTTTATATGTATAAAAACTGCCTCACATATGGTGCTATCTCTACRCAGGTAGGTTTGACACAGCACAAGATAAGACTTAATCATTGCTGAAGTGAGAGAAAATAATTTTGAGAAATAATTTTTCAATCCTCTTTGAAGCAGAGATGTCTGATTATTACTGGTGTTGCAGATTGAGAGAGCCTGCAGAAAGAGATCACTTGGTGTATTTTTAAAATAGAAACTTGTTCTGATCAAGGCCTCAAACCTTTTGTTCAAGACTGAGTAGTTCTGCAGAGCTACACCTTGATTAGCTGTGTTACAGAGCCAGATGATGAGTGTGTAATGTTTGATATCAATATGCCAGCTGTGGCACATGTTAAATGCACTCTAGAAACCATAGCTACTCTTTGGAGTGGGCTGCTATGCATGCATATCAGCTGCTTCAAAATCCTATTGCCTTGTAGCAAAAGTCAGAGCCTGCTTGTCTATCTCTAAGAACCTCACTTCATTTTGGATTTGCTTTGTACACTGAAATGAATTTCTACTTGAAATTTTGATTTAAAGTTTCTTGAAATTACAGCAGAGGAAGTTTTTAACAAATGAAAATCTCCTTTATCTGAGTCTTGGCCCAAATAAATCAAGTCTTTGTCACCTACAGCCTCATCCCATCTGAAATAACTGTGGGTTGCTTGGTAACTGTCAGTAATTTGGTGTTTTCCATCCTTTGCTGAACCATAATCTGAATGTGAAGGCCCCACAAACTGTCGTGATTAAAGAGATGAAATTTCAGTTCTGTTTTTCTTGCGTGATTCTATTGCAATAATACAAGTTTGTTTGTTTATTTACATCTTGTAGTGTTAATTCATTTCAAGTAGGGATGTGTGGGTTGACATAGGAGCTCCATGTCTTTCCCATTCCAACGATCCTCTGTGTTCTTAGTCTTGAAAGAGGAACTGTGGAACATAATTACTGTTCTGCACTGGGGCAGATGATTTTGACACCAGTTATCTGTTCTTCATCTAACTCTGATTAGGGGACAAACTTGTGATGTGTGTGCTAACAGCTGTTCTCTGGCAGGATAGCTGAAGGCTATGCTGTCACGGGGGAGAGCTGAGCCAGCCTCCCTGCTTGATGTTGCTTATCCTGGGGACAGAAGGAAGCTGGTGACATGGCTGTTCGTGTGTACAGCTAATGTGCTATTCCTCTATTTTGGTGACAGGGACTAAGTGACAAAGAAAGCTCTGTTTGCTTGCTGTATTGCCAGAGGCTCTCTTAAAGTTGCAGGGGACTTTGAGTAGAGAATTTAAGTAGTATAGGCCTCAGTGGTCCTGATTCACTAAAAACGGTGCCTCTTTCATTTCAAAAAAACAAAAAATAACCATGCTGGAGTCTTGCTGTAACGAAGCAGCAAGTTGCAGTGTATATTGACAGAAGTGATCAACTTAAGCAGGAGATTGCGGACCTTGAACAAAAGCTTTGTTATGGATGCTTACATCCTAAGCCAGGCAAATGTTTAGGTATTAAGGTCCCCTCTGGGTGCAAACTTGTGTGCAATAGGCACCTAGTTCTGCTGAGAGCTCAGCTGACCCTGCTTGATTCCTGGGAGTATTTTGCATATGTGAAGCCAGAGGATTAGTTTGCTTAGTCACACTGGTGAAAGGATTGGATTTTTTCAACGAGGAAAATTTCACTCATGATTTTCTTTTAGGATCCTTTGTTCTTTTTTTCTCTCATTGTTTTTTCTGGGGWGTCTTAGTCACTTTTTTCCTTCTTCTGGAGATGCATCACTGGAAGAAGTACCCACAATGTATAAGACCTTGAGGCCAAGGTAAAGTTGATAGGATTCTGTTGCTTAAACGTGACAGGTGTTTCACAAATGCTCCATCAGGTGAAGAAATAATAGAAATAGTTTGCTTTGCACTAACAGACTAAGCCTAAAGGCTTGAATTTAAAATTTGGCYGTTCTTATCATTGTTTATGGGATAGTAATTCCTGTCCAACTCTTTTTGGTATATAACAGCTTGCTTTAGAAGCTGCTGCTGTTTGACTTCAGAGGAGACAATACCCATTCCTTGGGGATCTCCTTTTCCTGGTGGCTTCTGACCTGGTGGTTCATKTTGAGGTCTCTGTTACAGATGGGGAGGCAAGGGATGTGCCTGTGTTCTGGACAAGTGTTGCTGGGAAGAAGTGGATTCTCCTGGCTTCCTGGTGTGCATGAGATTATTGGGGGAAGGAGAAGAAATGTCTTCTGTATTTTATCATTCTTGCAAAAATAAACTCAAAGCATGGTGTAATCACTGGGTGAAGGGCACTGTTATATAACAAAATATTAGGAGTTGATATTCGTTTCCTGTCTTGGACATTGGCAAATATTTCCATCTGTTGAAAGCCTTAACTGTAAGGAAGATGCCTACAGGCAGAAGGGAGTAACCTTGACATACTGCTGTTYTTGGGCTATGCAGGCGTAGCCTATATTCAGCAAATTCTTTCCAATTTTGACAGATTGTCATCTACTCCAGTCACTTCTATTGCTGTGTAAGCTGTATCTATAATGTACCATTTAATTTTGTTTACTTTTTGCTCACCTTCTGCCTGTGGCGTCCTCTCTGTGGCTTAGGCTATTTTTTTCTAGTCTCAAGGGCATGTTTATTATAGGCATGGTTTATTTGAAAATTTAGCTATGATATTAAAACTATATAGTTATATATTGCAGCTATATCTAGTAATGTGCAGGGCTTTCTTTTATTTCATAGTTCGGCTGTGTTCTCTGCTTACTTCCGCAGAGAAGTTCACTCCAGTCTTGACTAAGTATTTCTCAGCCTGACACAGGCAAAATGATTAACTTTTCTTTTTGAGCTGTTACATTTTGTACTTGCTAAAAAGCTCAGGGATTGTTTTCTTAGTGTTGTAACTTGCCATAGTATGAAATCATTGCCTTCTGGGATACAAATGATGACTGTACTGCAGCAAATGCACTAAATGTGGAATGCAGGTGACTGATGCATTTTTCTTTTTGATCATATATGTAACAAATAGCTGTTACTTTAGCACATTGATTTTARTAGAATATGAAAAAAAATGTCTGCCATGGAATTAGCCTTTGTCTTTGACTCTCTTGTATTGTAACATTTGACTAGTTTGTATAGTCACTGATTTGAAAATGACTATACTTCTCTATGATGCTACACAATTGCACAAAGTTATTATTTAGTATCATGTAATGGTGATTGTCCTCACCCTGGCCAAAGACTCTATCTGAAATTTTATAGTAAAAATGAAACCTCGTCTGTTCCACTGTGAGGCTTCCGCGTCAGAATTTGAGAATCGACTATACAAAATCAGGCTTACACTTGGCTGTACGAAACCTCAGTGAAGAATAACTTTTTCTTGCAAATATGCAAAATACCTTTGTCTGTTGAACAGCTTATATCTGAAATGTTCAGCTCTTGTGCCTGAGTGTAGTCAAGTTGCAGGAAGTGGTTTGTGACTTGCTCAGAAAAGTCCTTCGTTAAGGTTGTAAGTTCTAAACTCGTAAGTTGGTACTTAGCAAGAAAGAGGAGTAGTGAGGGCTTTTCTCTAATACTAACTCCTACACATTATCTGATTTATGAACAGACCACAAGCAGCAGCAAAACCGTGTTGGATCAATTATGTGCTTGGGTCAACTGCACTTACTGTCTTGTGCATCAGTTGCCCAGCAGGTGACCTGGCGGTCTCAGCAAGGGGTTATCGTCCTGTGGCGTGTCCTCAGGCTTCCTAGGCGCCGTCCTAAGGATGCCTGAAGGTATGCTGGTACCTGTGAAATATCACAAATAAAGGGTAGTTGGAAAAGTACAGCCCTTCTAGTAAATGTAGGCTCACTAGCTCTAAATCCTTGTTAAAACAGCAACACAAAAGTGGTATTTGTGTTTTTCCTTTTGGACTTCAGTCATGTGTTCATTTACTTTAAAATGTCAGTAGCTGATTAGACTTCATTTCTATGCGTTTGATCACCCTGTATGCTAGGCTTGTTTCTTCTGATACAGAAGAAACTGTGTCTGCTTTCTAAACAAAGAAAAGAAAATCTCTTCTTTTGAGCATATTCTGCAGCTTGCTTTTTAGCTGAAATGCCTTCTTCCTTCCTCCTCCCTGTGTCTTTCATATGCTCACTTCTTCCTCAAATATAAATTATAGATGGACCGTTCCTATTCTTCCATGATACACCTCAGCAAATTGGATTAAAGAAACTAAGGTGTATAGAGCAGTATTTCTGTAATGCTTTCCTGGTTTTACTTCTCTTCAGCAGGTGAATCTGCTGTTTACATTTCATGTATGAATACTGTGAATATCATGTCTTCTCTGACTCTGATTAACTCATGATTTGACAGCCCTTAACATATCTTGCCCTCCCAGCCTTGATGACAGATCATTAAGATCTGTACCATCTCAGAGAAGTAACTGAGCACCTCTGCCTTGGTTTTCCCATTTTAAATTAAGACAGCATTAGCTGTATGAGATTATTAAGGTTAATTCTTTGGTGTCTGACATGTTTTCAAAATTTGCAGTTCAGATGCAAAATGTTACAATGCTTGCCATGTATYACCTATGTTACAGTTTATGCTCTTGTTACCGCTCTGTGTAAATGGCTGCGGAAGAGCAAGAAAGCTGTTTTTCAGTACTACTGAAATACAGCTTCCGGCAGCTGGGTGTTTCGGACTACCTTAGCGTAAGGCACAACTTCAGGTACTATTCACTCTTTTCCTTTTAGCTTACTACAAGTTGGCATCAAAGTAACATGTGAAACATCTGTAAAACAAATATTTTGCTTCTGTTTTTGTTCTTTCTGCTGCTATTTGAGATATTTTTGCTCTAATGCAGTATGCTGGAGGTGATGTGAAAACTGGTTAATAGAATGGTTACATCAGCAAGAATGGTATTTGAGTTGTTGTAAAATGAAGTTTTGTTTAAATATCTTCCTTCTAATGCAAGGCTATTTGCTCTTTCAGCTGCTTAGTGCAGCTCCAAAAGCTTTTGTGCTCCACACAGTCTCTGTAGCTGTAGTTTACATGTGTGATCTGAAACACAACAAGTATATACTGCTTATACAAACAAGTTGTAGATAATTGCCATGCCCTGAAGATGAAGAGCACTAGTTCAATRTTAACTAAACAAAATGGTCCTCTTTCATGTTCCAAAAAATATCAGATCTTTAGCAATCCTGCTGTGTTAAAAGAATTTCACTAAACTGGGCTTTGCAGGCAGCTGACCTAGGCATTGTGATTGGAGTAGGAAGGTTGACACATCAGCCAAAGTCCAGATCATGACCAGGGTAAATAAAAGCAGTAAGACTTATGGGGAAAGATGTATATTCATTGTCTTGTTTCCTGGTATATCTTGGATTGTTTGTGSTTGTGTGAGTGGAGGGGAAGTAGCAAAATGCCTTGGAGCCAAAGCAAGAGGAACCAGTATACCAATATTTTTAACTTTTGATTTGGATTATAAGTGAGATGGAACTGTCTTGCCAAACTTCCTAGCAGACAGAGATCTACCTGCCCATCTTAGAAAGCATCAAAGCTGTARCTGAGAAGCTGTGCTTGAAGGAAGTCTTCAGACAGATGGAGAGGTGAATACTTGCTAGTGCAGGAGAAAGGCCAGGATTCTGCTAGCTTTGCAGGTATCTGAAGGAGAGTTGGTGAGGCAGTGAAAGCAAAAATGAATTTCCTTCATCGCTTCTGATTTTCCAACTCCCTGCCGTTTCTGGTGCAAAGACTGTGTTACAATGGGCTACTTCTGTAAACAACCTGCTTCTGTAAACATCAGCTGGTGAAACTAAAGAACTATGTTCCAGCCACTCTGACCTGACTCAGTGACTAGTTCTCTGGCTTACATGACTTCCTGTGGACAGTTAACAAGCTTCTCTGAAATTTGACCTACTGAACATGGCAATAGTAAGTGACTATGTCTTATACACTGAGCACCAAATAACGGTAGGAGATGGCCAGCTGAGCTGCTTTGAAACATATACTTTGTACACGTCATCTCTTATTTCTGTTGCTGTGACTCGTTCAACAATAGTCTGCAAGATCAGTGTGTAATGCTTTAGTAGGCATGAATTTTGTATATGATTTTAAGGGAGTAGCACAGAAATTGGATCGTAACAATTTTCGGGTATATCATATTTGCCTCATAGGTAGCATCTATTTTGAAATCTGAGTCATGGTTCTGCTGAACTGTTTTAAACAGAACTGCAGGTAGGAAATGTGTATTGCCTTTCCCTTTTGAGAGCTCTACAGAGAATCGAGTACATCTGTGTACTCTGCTGGGTGGTTGATCTCAGAATAGCTGAACAGAAATATCTTCCTGTTAACTGGAAGGGGCAGCACTATAGTGAAAGAAGATCCTGACTGTTAATCTGGTTCATTCTTCAACAAATTTAGACTACATCCAGACCTGGGTAACCTCTGTCAAAACCCATTTCAAGCAAGATGTGCAGATTAGAACTAGTACATATTGGTATGTGTGCTTTAAAGTCCCTCAAGCACAGAGATTCCAATGCAGTTTTTCTGCCTTTGCTGTGTTGCTCTAGTCATACTGTTTTTCTCCAAGTTTTCCCATTAAGAAGGGAGTTTCTGGGGCAATCTTTTGAGTTTTCTTCTTCAAGACAGGAAAGAGCTTGGCAGCAGTGCTCACACAGGAGGGCATTTTAAACTCTCTTGAAGGCTTTGTTATTGAAGGGCTTGGGAACCTGGAAGCAGGATTTCCTCTGCCGATGAAGAATGTTATTGTGTCTGTTAGACTTCATCTGACAGACCTATTGACTGATTGGAAAAATGTCCTGATCAAATAACATCTCTTGTGCCCGTATTCTTAAATGTCAGAATTACCCACAAACTTTGGTAGATTGAATGTCATCCAGAATGTAGATACAAAAATATGAGTTTATGTGGAAGAGAGGAAAACCGCTTTTACTTGACTACAGTTTGAAAGTACTTGTGGTTGGCAGCTAGAAAGGTATTTGCTTTTTTTTGATATTGTAAAATCTTGCAACAATCTTCATTAATGGTGTATCCAAATTAGTACATAAGTATCATAAATGTAGGATGTCCCTAACAGAAGATCCCTAGATGGTTTCTGTGGCATCTGCTTGCAGTCTTGCAGATGATCCAATCTCAAAGTTGCTTGACTTTTTAGGCTAATTTTGTAAATAGTCTTGCTGTACCCATAAATGGCTTCTTAATTAATATTTACCTATATTTATTAGGGTTTGGTGTTTCATGTGGACAGACACAAGGACTGAGAGGTGAGGGGGTCTGCAGATAATGTAATCTCTTGAGATGGCTTTAGCAGCTGTTAGCCAGATGGTCTCTTAAACAGCACAGAAAAAGAGCAGTCCAGTGAGAAGGTGCATCTAAAACAAGATTTAAATGATTCACACTTAAACTTTCAATAACAGTAACTGTAAAGACTTGTCAAGCTCTTCTGTAGAATATAGGTCAAACAAAGTCTTGGTGTAGTTTTAGTGAAGACTAGATGTCCATATRGTGTCTCATTAAGCTCTTATTCGTAGTAGTTTGACCCTGTATGCATTCAGAATAAGGTTGATCTCATGTGGTTGTGTACCTCTAAGTTAGAAGTAAACAAGCTAATTTATTCTACAAATTGAAAATGTGAATCCTGCAGTAAAAATGATTTTATATGTCTAACTCTCTGTCTTTCTCTATTCAAGTTGCAGGAGTTATTACAGCTGACTTTCTATCAGGATTAGTTCATTGGGGAGCAGACACCTGGGGATCTGTGGAGCTACCCATAGTTGGAAAGGTTTGAGTTTCTTATCCTTAAAGATCAAAAACTTCAGAAATACTTTTCTGAAACACTTCCAATATTATAATGCTTACATCCCAGCTCTGATGGACAGTGTGTACAAGTTGTATTTTTGTGCAATCTTGTGAATGTGACCTGCTCTCTGTGCTTCCCCTCCCCCCCCCCAACACACACACTTTGGCACCTAATACCCTTCTTTGCTAAACGGCACAATGTAATGTTGGTTAAGTGCACTAAACATCGTATTTACACATGGTCTAGATGACATGTACAAGGTGACACCGTTCCATTTTATTGCCCTGATTAGGGATTGCACACAGTTTTGCAATATCTATGTGCACAGACAGTGGGAATGGCCTATGATGCCACAAGCACAGAAACCTGGATAGACTTCTGCAGACCTTCCAAAAGGTCAATAATTGCAGGGATAGACAGAATTTAGGTACTGTCCTGCTTCATCAGGTACCTTATTCCTGTACCTAAACTCTCTGAAAACTGACTTGAAAACATAGAGAAGCTCTGATAAGAAACTTCTCCAGTTCTTTGTGCTCTTGGCACCTATTCAGTAAATGCAGCAGTACTAGGATGGTGATCACTAAAGATTTAGATCACCTATCTGTAGCTACAAGTGCCAGATGCTTGGAGGAAAGTCCATTGATTCCTATAATAAGCAAATATCGGTTCTTTAGACTGCTTCATGGGTGCCGTTAATTACTCCTCATACTGCAATATTAGAAGGATTTTTTTTAAAAAGAATGTATATGGGATATTCTTTGTAATTAAACAGAAGTACAGAAGAACCTTTACTTAAGACTACTGGTTTTAGGGTTATTTTTATTTACCTTCAATAGACTTAGTAGTCCTTGAATCCTGGTATCTGTGGAGCACAGTTTAAAAAAAAAATAAATACCACCACAGGAGACTATGCTCTAAATAAACAACAGAGTTCAGACTGATCAGGACACTTTTGCATAAACTATGCATGATGTATGTGTTGAAGGCAAATAAGTATGCTTGTTTTACTGTCCCTGTCCTACTTACTATATTTCACATTCTTTCTGTGGGATTGTATATTGAGATGCTGTTTCTATTCCTAGAGGAAACTTCTGTGTATTCTGTTTGACTTGCATTGATTTGTCTATGCCATTTAACTTTCATCTTGTCTACTAATGTAGTCACTTATAGCCCATACAAAGTGTTAGACTGTCTTTCATTTCTGTTGTTGCCTTGATTTATACTGCTTTAGCAAGTTACTTGGATTTTTTTTTCTGTGAAATTAGGATGATACTACTTTGCTTTAGAAATCTAAAGACAAAACACCCTAAGTGAGTATTAACACTAATAAAAATGAAAAGCAGTTCAAAACTGGATTTGAATTTAGGAATTTAATTGCTTTGCAAATGTAAATCAAAATATTTCAAGTGTGGTTATTTGAATATGGTAGTAGGGAAGTCTCTCATGCAGTCATCAGATTTGAATCTGATACTTCTTTGATCATTCTTTATTCATAGTATTGTGTACTTTTTTTTTCCCCCTTAGGCTTTCATCAGACCATTTAGAGAACATCATATTGATCCCACAGCAATTACCAGACATGATTTCATAGAGACCAATGGAGACAACTGCTTCATGACATTAGTCCCATTGGCAAACATGGCATACAAATTTGTTTCTCTTTCCCCAGGTAAGCTGTTATTGATGTAAGCTGTTACTGATGGCTTATGTGGATTTAGACTTTGTTGTTCTTGCTGATGCTCAGATGAGCGTTTGTGTTTGTGAGGATGGAAGAAATCGGTGAATGTGAATGACAAGTATGTGAACTGTGAATGGAAGTGTGTTCCCTGGGAAGGGAGGGGATGGCTTGTACTCTCTCCCTCCCCCCTCTCTCTCTCTCTCTCTCTTCTTCTTGTAGTTGTTAAAGGGGTATGGGATTTTTGTCTGGCTCAACAGAAAGACTGAAGAATCTTTTAAGGAAGCATTAGAAGTTACAGTAATTATTCTTTTTTTAAAAAATAGTCTTTCTGGGATCAAACTGTGGGTATATAGTGAAATTTATTGTTCTAAGCTACCTAAAACCACTTTGTGTTCATAAGTACTTTACTTACCAACTAGAAATGCAATAATTAAAGGATGGATTTAATTTTATTGATAGTAAATCAAGAATTTAAGTTCCTGTTTATACTGTGTTTACAGACTTTGGCACTCACCAATCTGTCTTGTGACATTCTGAAATTGTTTATGGCTCGCTAGCTCTTGTGACACTCTTGCCAAAGCCACTTGGTTGAGGTTTTTGTTAGTTCCTGCAGCACTGAGCAGCTCTGGCTGGGCAAGACATCATTTTCCGAGTAGAAAACTACCTTTTCATAAGCAATATTTAAAACTACAAATTTTGTTTTGCAGAGGCATTATATGAAACATGTCCTTGGGAGTGTTATGTCTTTGCCCTGATCATCTTTATAACCATGACGAACCAGATTCACAAGTGGTCTCACACGTACTTTGGTCTTCCTCGTTGGGTCGTCTTTCTACAGGACTGGCATGTTATCCTGCCACGGAAACACCACAGGATTCACCATGTGTCCCCACATGAGACATATTTCTGCATTACCACTGGTAACGTATTCCAGTTCATCCTGTGAACAGTTTTCACCAGTCTGTAGTGCCTGGCAAGATGTACTTTGGTGACAGCCTATAAAATACAGAAAATGTGATGTGGCAAAACTACTTAGTTTCAAAAGAGCTGGTATGGCTTTAGCTGTTACTGTTGCATAACAAAGAAATGTAAATTACAATTTATTACAGTTTAAAAAATAAAATAAGGTTTTAAAGGAGGTGGGGAAGGTTCAAGATTGGCTAAAAGATGACTTTCAGTCTGATGGGGTAGTCAACAACACAGATCTGATTGCATGACATGTTGGGAATGTCATGCTAGTAACACATTTCATTCATTGCAGTCTGAAAGCTGCTGTTCCTTCTTACAGAAAGAGCATATCATCTGCCAGTGCATCTTACCTCAAATGCTGATTTCCAGAGAAAAGCTTCTGGATTTTCAGCAGTCAGTCATTTTGATTTGAAGCAGAGGAAGAAACTGATCTTGGATTTGGCRTTGTCTAATATCTATACTCAATTTTATGCTCACTGTTCAGGTAGATATACTCCAACACCAGTGCTGCACAATCTTGAGTAACTTGCAAAGTTCATTGAACAGCTGGAAATAAAGTATTTCAGTTCTTGATTCAGTCATTGGCTTTGACGAATGGTTTCTGTCAGTTTTGAAATCTGCACCAAGAAACAAATCTAGTTCTTGTGACCAGAATGTCATGTAGAAGTACTGTACAATTATGAAGCTTGATTTGACAGATGATGGTAAAAATCTTGCAACCCTAAGTAATTGTTTCAGTTCTACTGTGTTTAAGTGATAGAGGTAGAAAACTGAAAGTTGGGATTTGACTGTTAATAGTGGTCTTCAGCTAGTTGCTTTTGTTTTCTTGTCTGCTTAAAACAGGATGAGCTACATGTTCTTTTGTTTAATCAATGCTTTCTGTAAGTGTTCATACCATACTAGTCTGACATAACACAATAGAATTGTTCCACTGAAAAACATGAGTATACAAAATGCATCTGCAGCTGTAACACTCTTTTGGATAGGGAAGCAGTGAGAGGGAAAACAGTGAAGTGCAATCAAGGCATTATTTAAAACAGGCCTTTACAACAACTAGTCATACTTTATAAAATAATGTGCCTTGCACTTAATCACTACCAAGCACGGTTACCCTAAGAGCAAGACAGCCAAGTCCAAAGAGTATACTTGCTTTCAGAGCTAATCTCTGCATGTAAAGGTCTGCCATTGTATCATTGCCAGGGAAAGTATCAGATAACACTGGCAATGCCAGAAAGCTGTTAAAGCTTTCAGACTGATTGCCATTTTTACACACCAGTAAAGGAGTTATCCATTCCCTGAGAGCTGGTTATGTTAATGAGAATTGTATGGGATGCTTTCCCAAAGGTCATCAGTACACAGTGAGGTGAGTRGGATTGCATTATCACAGGTGAACAAGGAAAGGCCATGTCCACTTACAGAAGCTGTGCTTGTTTTAATCATTAAAGCTGTAATTATGTCCGGTTAGGAAGAATCCTGCTTTCTGGAAATACGACGTTACTTGTCAGCAGTAGCTATCCTGAATATTCTTTCGTTTTAGTGTTTCTTTCGCAGAAAATTAACATCAGACTAAAACAGCAGCAGCAAGAACAGTTGTATTCCTTTTGCTGGCTGCGCTGCTGCAGTAGGAATGTTACTTGGTCCTTGCAAAGCTGGCTCTGCAGAAGCTTTTGTGTGTTTGAGTCTTGCATGTACCGTTCTCCCTTTTAGCCATCTCTTTCCTTCAACATGAACATCTGCTGCTTGCTCATTGTTGTAGTGACAGCTTCTTCACACTTCTGCCTTTCATTTGATTTTCTTTTCTTACATTCTTTTCCCTGTACATTTTGTGGAAAAGGTAAAAATGCATAATGTAGATACTTACATAACTTTTATAAGCACGGGATAGCCAATACAACCAACCCTGTGTACATCCATCTCTTTCTGGTTGTAGGAGAACTTCTACAGGATAGTAACATTTTGCAGCTCTGATTTGTTTTGGTTTTCTTTAAGTTACTGCAGTATTTAATCGAACAGAGACCTAAAGTAACTATCTAATACATTGTGACAAAAAGCCCTATGAGTTTGCCTGTCAGGCACTCTTTTGCTTATAGATAAATGTTGGCTTCAAAGAACAGTATTAGGAAAGCAAGTTAATTAACCTACTAATTAATATCCCAGGAGTAAGAGACAGGCCCTTCTGAATTCGATATTAAGCATGTGTGAGTTCCAGCCCTGCAGTCTGTGCAACGTAACACTTCTACAAGGCACTCAAAATACCATCAATCTGTGGTATAGGACAAACACTTCAAGCTCTTGTTGCATGCAGAGAACAGTGGCGTTTATTGTATTTTGTTACATAAAATGGTAGAGGCCTGTCACATATCAACTAACTGTAACTTTTCTGGTTACTTTGAAGCAGGGGCGCTCAGTTAGGTAAACTTGCAAACCTTTGGGAATGTGCTGCCTGCAGTCCTGCCCTCTTAATCCACCAAGTGTCCAACCTGAGCTGTGGTTAGTTGCAGTACGGCACTACAGCAAGATTTTTTCCCATCACCGGGTTCAATAGTAATTGGTTAAGCAAACATTAGTTTTGCACAGGGAGAGTCTAATACATTTAAGTATCTTAAAAAAGCAAACTGTGGTATTGGCACTATAAAAATTTTAGGCTTTGGGTTTTTTTATTTATTTTTAAAATAAATTCAAAAGAACAATCTTTGCTTTGCTGAGCCTTATTTAGTTTAGGCCTATTTAGGCCTCAAACAAATTGTGTGTGTGTATGATGTGAGATTTCAGTACCTTGTTATATGCAATTATTTTTCTGCTCTACCAGCTAATGAGAAACAAAGAGAAAAGCCAAGCCTTCAATGATGGGCAGACTGTAAGCAGGGTGAAAAATAGCTGAATTTGTTTTGAATGTCAACACTAAATCCAAGGTGCTGCTAAAAAAAATAAAAGTCTGTCTTCTAATGAAAATCCATTTAACTAGATGGTCTGTTTTCTGATAGCTTTGTGCAATGGCTGATATTGTTAGCTAGAGTTCTCTGCACCTGAACTCTTCTTATGTTTACCTTGTGTTTAATTAAAAGAATGTTATTAAATAAACTCTACAAGACATTAAACTTTGGATGACATGACTTAATCTTTTTCTTTTCTTTTACAATCACTCAGGTTGGCTGAACTATCCATTAGAGAAGATGGGATTCTGGAGGTGCTTGGAGAACATTATCCAAGGAATTACTGGGGAGAAGCCAAGAGCAGATGACATGAAATGGGCTCAAAAGATTAAATAACTTTTGCCAGCCTTCTGCAATGCTCATCTTTGTTGCCAATGTTTTTTTTTTTTTTAAAAAAAAAAGCCATCAGCCAAATTCAAGACTTGCAAAGAAATAACAGACTCTAAAGCACAAACTAAAAAGTGCTAACACAGACTGTAATTAAAGAACTAATTCTTAAAACAATACTTGAAATGAAGATGATTACTCTTACTGAGCACCTTTTGTTTAGCCATGTCTGCTTACATCTTAGAAAATACTTCATCATTGTATCTTGTAAAAGCTATCAGGCAAGCCAGAAGGCAGGACAGTCACTCCGTTGATACATGGCAGCATAGTAAATGTGTTGTATCAACATTATTTAACACTTCAAAAAAATAGCTTGTTGCCTAAGACCTACAGGGGGAATGGTGACAACAGTTTGTCACTTCGTGGTTGAGTCCAAATGCACTGCATGAAAACAGTGTGTCAGAGTAATGGAAGCCTATAAAATCATCACTGTTCAATGCACTTAGTGGTTGGTAAACTTACAGTTCCATCTTCACTATCATGTTAAATCTATTTGATGTAATGTGGAACAGACTTTGAGAATCCCGCTCCACCAGTGGGCCACAAGTCCTTAAGTGTCTTCAGTTTCCCTTAAAATAAAATTGTTCTACTCTACATGGAATTGAGCAAACCATTTCTGCATAAGCCTTCAACTGTACCTTAACAGATCTCTGAGGAGAGGGAGGGCACACTCTATACAACACAGGCTTGTGTTAGTTCATTGTGAAGTGCTCGCTGATGAGAGCCTTCTATTAAGTGTTTCCTACCCTGATAAGTGTTTAAAATAGTTCTAGCATTGGGCGTATTGCAAATAGCTGTATTCAAGAGCTCAAGGTATCAAACTTGTGATGTTAGAAGGGAAATGTCAATGATTTATTTTTTTTTAAGGTGCTTGCTTGTTTCTGTAAATAATATAAAGCCTTAATCTCTTCTTGTGTAACGGAATAATATTTTATGTGATGTTTGAATGTATATAATATTTATAACAAAGCAGTTGGATAATACTAACATATTTGTGAAGTCTTGTTGCTGTTCTTCATCATGCATTCTCAGTGTGCAGTTCAAAAATTTGATCGCTTAGCTGCTAAATACTTGATGTTATTCCAGCCATCTGAAACACTTTGCAGCTTGTTAAGTCTTGTTCAGGTTGAAGCCATCAGTTATTTTTCAAGTTTGTAGGAGCTTGACACTACATTATGTCAGACTTCAATACCTTTCCAGAAGTGCAACTTGTACTGCATTAGATACTAAGAATTAACTGCTGAACTGGGGAAAATACTTTCTCTTAATACATTCTTGAGTGTTCACATCCAACAGGCACTTTATCAAGTGAACATGATGCATGTCTATTTTGATTCTCTCCTAAATGAAAGCTTATTGAAAGTAAATCTAAGTCTCCTTTCCCACCTCAAAAGTAATGGTGTTGAATTCAATCTGTTCTTTCCTTAAGTACATGGTAAGGGGTTTTTAAGTCATAGGTGAGAGCCTGCTTTAGACTAACCTTGATCTAAAGGTCAGCCTTCAGATCATGTAAACTTCTAAATATCAGCTTCAACTACGATGGACCACRTGATCTCAGAGGGTGAAGCTTGACAACTCTGCTTCACTGGGAACTGCTGCAGAAGTGTTGACGCTGGTACTTTGGTTACCAAGTATTTAAGGTGTGTTTACCATTATACTAAATGAGTGTCTGCTCCAGATGTCATAGTCAATACTGGGTTTCCATGTAATTTGGAGAGTAAAAAAAAAAAAAAAAAAAAAAAAGTCATAGTTAGGAGTCCTGAAACTCATTTATTGGAAACTGAGGGGAAGAGGGGAGGAATCCTTTAATGCTGTTATTGTGGAAGACAGATGTATGATTTTTGTATTGTGTTTGGGGGAAGGGTGGGTGAGCCCGTCTTTTCCTCAGCCCTTCTATGGAAAGCCTTGGCAGAAGAGGCCGTCCAGGAGAACCCCTGGCACTGGAGAGAACAGCCAACTGCTCCCAAACTTAAATGGTTAAAGAAGGTGGTTGCAAGCTGGCACGTCCTTTGTTAATTATTGCCTGTTTCTTGTCCTGAATCGAGGCTTTCAAGCACTCCTAGTAGCTGAAGCTTTTGGCTAGTAGGTGTGAAAAGTGTTTAAAAAGTGCTGGGTGCTAGTGGGGTGGGGATAAAAACYGCTGTGTGTTCCGGATGAGGAATGCTGCTCCTCCTGCTTCTCTGCTTCCAGCGCGTGAGTATCCTGCAGTTTGAGGTGTAAAATTCTAGTCAGGATACAGCACAGATTGCTGTGAGTACACAGAACTGCAGTGGTTATTTCTGAGGCTTTCACGTTGACAAAAAAGTTATTAAAGTCATGCCTGCTCCAAGCTTGAGTCTCCCATAACCCACGGTCTTACGGATTTGTTAGTCCTTGGTTTTCTGTCCCCCTCATTCTCCTCCCTCCCCCTCATTCTCCTCCCTCCCCCTCTACCCAAGTTTGTTTAATAAACCAGAGTGAAAGCCCAGAGACTCCTGTGTAACAGGGCCTTAACCACTAAGCCATTTATAAGCTGATCTTTTACCGATAACTTAAATACCAAGTGAACAGCAGTACTGCAGTGTGTATGGTAAGTGGATTTGAAACACACCRAAGTTATCAGAGTTTACGCTTGCAGGGTCTTGGTGAAGACAACTGTTGGCCAAGCCCGTCTTGGTCCCTTTCAGTCGCCTGTTTTACAGTAGTCTTAGTGGAAACGAATCTGATCTCCTAACATGGCCACTGCTGTGCCTACCTACCTATTAATCCTGTGTAATTAAAAGCAACTGGGACAACATTTAATCTCTGGCTGCTGTTCTGCATGGTCCAGGGACACAGTCATAGGCTAACACTGTACTTGACTCCTGGTGCAGTGCTTGCTCGCTAGTGATTCACTGTTTGACATCGCTGGCATCTCTCGGGGTCCTTCGCCAAGTATCTATCAGTCGGGCAGGGGAGGGGGGACGTGGCAGGGAGCACGCTTCGGTTTTACGATCCTTGATCTTCACCCAGCTGCTTTCAGGAATATCTCAAAGCTTCCTGCTCCTGAGAGGCAGGTCGATGAATACCTATGAGCTGGCTTCTTTTTCAGACTTCAGCTGGTTTCCATAAACCGTTTTACTAGTTTAAATGGTGAACGCTGCAGTGAGACCAGTTTGGCAGTTCTGGAGCAAAGTGATGTGGATGCTTCTTAACGGATGTAAATCTGGCTTAAGATAAATTTGTCCTAAGTTGATTAGGAGCCGATTAGAGCTAAAGCAGAATAAGCCACTCCTTTTAAACTCGAGAGATGGCCCATATTTCACTTTAACTAATCAATTTTAAAAGCCATTTGATTTAAGTCTAAATCTTTCCCGCAGGAAAAACGAGATCAATTTCTTCCTCCCTGAGTCTGCAGGGGAAGCAGAAATACTCTCTAAAAGTCTTCCAGGCCTTTACCTTCTGCCACATTTTCCCTCCAACTTGTAGGCTACTTGTGATAGTGTAAGAGCCTGGTAGGAGCAGACATGTTTCTTTACGGGTCCTTGTGCTGTTGCAGGGAGATCCTACGATGTAGCTATTTTGGGCCTTGTCTACAAGGGAAAGTGTGTTATGGTAAACTAACGYAGATTACTGCAAAGTGCCTTACTACCCCATTCTGCCTGTTCTTAAAGAGCAGGATCCGGTGCACGAGCTGCAGAAAACCAGTCCTCCGGCAGACGAACGGAGTTGTCCTTGCTGCTTGCTTTGGAGTTGGCGTTGATGCGTTTTAAGCCGCTCCTTCGTTTCTGCCGCCGTGCTTGGCGCGGCTGCCGCGCCGGGTCGTGCCGGCTCTGCCCGCAGGCCCGCGGCCTCGGCCGCCGCGCCGCCTCTCCGGGAGACGCCGCCCGAGGAGCGAGCTGAAGCGGTTATAGCGCACCGCGAAACGAGAGCTGGCCTAAAGCCCAAACCGCGTGCCTTGACCRCCGCGCGCGCTCCAGGCGGGTTTTTGTGCTGTGTTTCTTTGTTTCTAATAACAAGCAGAGCTCAGGAACGGATCCGGCCCGCAGCCGCGTGCGCAGCCCTGCCAAACGCCGCCTTCGGCCTTGTGTCAAACCGGGCCGAACGAGGGGTTCACGCGTGTGTAGCCCTGCTTTAGAATTGGATTAGCAGCCAGCTTGAAAAGGCATCTGGCCTAAAAAGCAGAGAGGGAGCTGTGGTTGGGAGGAGGTTAAACCAAATTACTCACCCTGTCCCCCCCTCAGAGTTACAAATTATCCCGCTGGAGGGAGCAGCGCTGGAGCTGCGCGTTACCCCACGCGGGTGGCTGCGTTTGCCGAGCTTTTATGCCACCTAGCTGTACTCTCGTCTTCACGTCCTGCAGCTCTCGCACTGACCCAAAATGCGATAGGGGAAGTAAATGAAATAAAATCCAGTCAGCCAGACAAGTGTTATTATTTTAAAGTGGCTTCAAAGAATAGGTGATAGCAAGGTGATTGGGGAAAAAAAAAAAAAAAAAAAGGCAGAGTGCACTGAAGTTGCTGTAACTAAGTAAATGGCCTGAATCAGTGCAATGCATCACAAAGCATTTTGCTTCGTAACAACTTTGCAAATTCTCTTATGATGTTTGAGGTAAAGGTTTTGGGATGTGTTGTAAGACAAAGCAGAACTCCTTTCCCTTCATTTTTTTTTTATTAGTGTATTAACAGGAGAGGGATAAGGCTCCAAACCAAACGCAGCATTGTAAAAATTCCCAGTTTCTTTTGTATTCTCTGGCTCATCTACGTTCATATCCGCTGCTCTAGGCCTGAAAGTATCCCATTATGATACGTTGCACACAAGCAACCGTGAAACAGGGTAAGAAGCGTTTGGGCGTGCTGCCCGCCCGGCTCCAGCCGGAGTCAGCAAGCCAGGCGCCGCCGCCGCCGCCCGCCCGCAGGACGGTTTCGCTGAGCGCCCTGCGTGCACCTAAGAGCTCTCCGCGGCGCCCCGCCCCGCCCCGCCGCGGCTTCTCCTTACCGCGCCCGCCCGCGCCGCCGCACTTCCCGCGTTGAGGTGACGTGGGCGGGAGGGAGGCCGGGCTCCGGCGGCAGCGGCGCAAGATGGCGGCCACCACGGGTGCGGGTGAGCGGGCGCCGG
>NW_028186534.1:5656407-5667793 GCF_003343005.1 Rhea americana | reverse complement strand
GCCGCTCCCGGCCCGGCTCCCTGTTCGCCGGGCTGCGCCCGGAGCTGTTCGGATCAGAGTAGATTTCCTGTTTTCATTCTTTATTCCTGCTTGTTTATTCGTTCATTTGCAGTAGCTTTCCCTGGGTTGCGCTCATCTTCAGGTTGTAACTTCCTTGTCAGGGCAAGTACGTGTGCGAAGTCAGGGTTTTCTGCCTTTACAGTTGCTCTTCGCTTGCTTTGACCAGTTAAACAATCCTGTCGTTAGGTTTGTCGTTGCAGACTTGAATAATGCGGCTAGCTTTCGAATGGTTTTTTTCTTTCTGCTGACATCATCTGATTAACTTCTTCAGGTTGAATAGAATAGTTTCACTTCGGTTTAGCCAGTTTCACTTTCCTGTTCTCATAACGTATTATAGGGTGTCAGATGTTACATGGTAATGTTTGTTTTTAAATTGCTTCCTTTGAAGTTTAAATGTGCGTTTCCTCAGAGGGCTCCATTTGAAGATTCAGCAACATTTTCTTAGGGACAGATCTTTATCAATGACCACTTCCAACTTCTAAGAATAGTTATTATAATACAAATAATTCATAGCAATCAAGGTTGCAGAAACACGTTTAAAATGTGTGAAACTCTCTTAAGAACTGTACATTATGGATCTACGTTCAAAAGTCTACGTGACTATGAAGTATTGGGAAAACGTGATAAAACGCACAGAAACTGTGTTCATCCTCGTATGTCACGTTATTCTGGTTGCCATATCTTTTCAGTGATCCCTTCAAGCTGCTGACTTTCCATTTATATTTGGCTGGAAGAGCAAGACAAGTGTTTTCAAGCCAGCGCAGCTGCGTGAATTAATTGTCTGTGTGATCATGGGGGAATATGTGTGGAAAGAGTCTTGGACTGCAGTGAAGAAGTCCAAAGCAAATCTTACTGCACAGCTTTCATTTTGTCTTGACTAACAACATTCATTGTGATAAGCTGTAGTTTGCTGTCATCTGCCAGCCACATTGTGTTCTTGGATTACTTCCTACTTTTTCATGGATTTCTGAAAGCTGTCTTTTGTCTTCAGTGTTGGAAGCAAGAAGCAATACACAGCCAGGTGGATGTGAGTAGGTGCCTGAGTTGCTTACCTCTGCAGCATGAGCATCTGACAACTGCTGTACTTCAGCTGCTGCTGAGATCCTGTGTGCCTTTTAACTGCTTGTGACAGAAATTTTGAAAATCAATATGTGCCTTTTAAAAATGTGTTGCAGCAATGCCAAACTTTTGCAGTAATCCCTAAATTCAGTATTGAGGAACCTTTAGATACAAGCCAGGGACTTAGGCTGATGTGAGCCTTAGAGCTTCGTCCAGCTGTAAATCATAGACTGTTCAGCCAGCAATGAACTGCTTGATCTTGTTGCCCTAGTGAGGCATGGAGTCTGTCCCTCTTCTGAATAAGAGAGCAGTATTGTGTCCAGTTACTTGTAGTGGTGGTGACACTGCAATGCAGTTTGTGTCGTTCCTTCCTGACGCTGCACTGAAGGTATTGTCTAATGTGTACAGAAAGAGCTTGGAAGTGGCATTATTTTTTCCCTGCTACTCATTGATTCACCGTAGGGCTTTGGGCAAGTAATTTAAAATCTTTATTAAGTAATGGTAACACAGATATTGCTAATACTTGTTTCATGAAATCTTTAATGTATTCATGTTTATTGTAAAACACTCGGATATGTTTGGTATCCTAAGTTTGCAGTGGCTCAGTAAAGGAACAGCAGAAGTTGGCCAAGCTTCTAATGAAAAATACTCAATCTTTCTTTAAAAACATTTAATGACTCAGAGGAAGAAAAGGTAGCAGGTATTGTCTGCCTAAGTTAAAAAGGTCGTAGAGCTGATCCTGCATAGGTAAGCCTTAAATCTATACATAAGAAGTAGGTAGAAATAATTAATGGGGAGGTAGGGGAGCATCACTGTGAAGAAATGGTGTCATGTAAGGTCTGCCAGTATGATTTGTATAGAGGAGCATTTGGACACTGCTTTTTTCTTTTTTTTTCTCCCGATAAATATGTGAATAAAGTGAATAAAAAGAGAAGATTGACTTTAATCATTCTAATAAGGCTCTTCACAAGAGACTACAGAGACTTCAAACTGTGAGTGTATGCCTGTCCCTCAGACTGAAATGCCACGTTGGAATGCCCAGCTGGCTCAGATACCAGAAATGATCCAGCTGAAACATCAAGGGTCCCTCGGAGGTGACTTGACTTTGCTGCTCAGCAGGGAGGTTGGGTTGTGTGGACCTCTGTTGTGTTGCAGTGAGACTACAAGAGCGAGCTCCTGCGTCTGTCCTGCAGATGCCAGTGCTGTTGTGTCCTAGTCACAGTGGAAGGATAAAGTAATTGGTTCAAAAACTGGCTGAGATGGCCCGTGGAATCCTGTTTTTTCCTAACTTTCATCCTGGCACAGGTTAACCCACTGTCCTATGGTAGGTATGTTTGGTGGTCTTCTGTAGGTCTGCGGTAGGCATTTACATTTACTAGCAGCCTCAGAGACCTGAGTACTAAAATGATTTGTCTGGATTTATGTTATTCAAAGTCAGAGGAATGTGAAGAAGTTCAGAAGGACAAATCCCTAGGTGAATGGACATAACAATGTGTCCCTTAATATTTCTATCAGAGAGAAGAGCATGGGCTGCTTTCAATACAGTATATTAAAAGTATATTTTTATAATTCTTAAGGGACCCATAACATCACTGTAAACAGTAAGCAAATTGTGAAAAGTACATGAGATGTTGAATTGCAGAAGAAACTGGATATTGAAGAATATAGAAGTAATACTCTGTAAATGGATCACGATGTTTCCTTTGGAATATGCTGCATACAGTATTCATCATCTCAAAATAAATACTAGCAGCCACCAAGTCATTTCCAATTCTGTAATTAAAATAGCTAAGGATGTGGAAAGTAATTGAAGAGAAACTGGGAAAATCAATTATGCTGTATTAAGAGGAAATATAAGAGCATGAAATAGCAGGTGCTGAGACAGTTGATTTCAGAGAATCTCTGTCCTGTAATGCAAGTAATACAGTAAAGTAAATAGGTAAATAATTTAAAACTCTTACAAGAATATATTCTGAATCTGTTCATATGTAATTAAATGAATTATATATTGGAAATGCCATTCTGACCTAGAATTTAAGAAGATTCATTAAATTAAGTGTGTAAGTAGGTAGGGATAATAGAAGTTCTAGTACTGACAAATTTTGTAAGGTATGTTAGGATTTGACTTCTCAGGTTTTAAGGGTGTTTTTGACTATTGCAAGCCAAGATTAACTATAGCATCAGGTTATTTGTTTTTGCCTATGGATCAGTTTGTGCATGTTCCTGTGCAAGTGATGTTTGCCAGCAGCAGACACAAGGCGCTGGATGGTGCGCGCCCGGGGCAGTTCCCCGTTTGTGCTCACAAGCTACCTGTTATTAAACTGATGCAAGGCTGTTTAGCGGAAATCCTGGGGTGAACAGGTAACTTTGCCTCCGTGTGTCATTGTGGAGTCGTGCCTTTTAAAGCTTGTCTTCAAGTCAGTGAAGCTACTTGTGCATTCACTTTTGGCCGGACAACATGAATTTAAGAAAACTTAGTGATAGTTTGTGGGTAGAAGAGTCAGCTGGGAGGAGAGCACTGAACTCTTGGTCAGGTGTAATGGTTTCTATTCACAATGTAAAGAGGACTTTTTGGGGGGTGGGGAGGTCAGATTAGTGTAAATATTTCATCCAACATACTGTTTCTGGTTTACTTCTTTCCTAGAGCAAATTCTAGCAGAACTGTTGGTATTTTGCCTTTAGGCTGTGATATTAGCCACAGAACATAACTCATTTTAACTGTTCTAACTTGTGCTGCTATGCAGCTTTATTTGACTTGAGACCTTGATGGTAATGCCAGTTGGCCTCAGATGTTTTAAAGAAATCCCTTTACAAGAAAGGTGTTTAAAGCATTCAAATACAGAACCAGCATTCTAGCTTACACACAACAGAAGACACTTTAAATTTTGTTTCAGGTGCTCAGGAAGTTATTTTGGAGGTGCTAGAATACCTCAGTACCCTTCTGCATTATGAGAGTCAACATTGTGAATGCAAAGACTACACAAGAAAACGTAAAGTTCCTGTTTCCTGGAAGCTTTTGTGACAATAGCCGAAAGCCTTTTATTAAGCTCTAAATAGTACATCACCTCAGAAGCTTTGTACAATTTTGACAAGAAATGATTTTGTTTAGCAGTTGTTTAAACTACCCAATTTTAAACAGCTCTGATGTCTGTAAAGAGGTCAGAAATATATTGGAAAAAGTATAATTAAGGCTGAACATCGTGTCTATAGAAGCAAGCAACAGAAAATACTTTAACGTAGATAAGAGACATGTAAAGTGTTTGAGCTTCTCTTGAATCAGTGTAAATTGGAAACTTACTGAAAGCAAAGTTAAAATTGATCTGAAATTACAGAATATGATAGATTTCCCTTTAAGACTATGTAAAGCAGCCTTCAGCAAAAAGATGATTCTCTTTAGAGCCTCTAGCTACTAAGGTGTATTTTCTGCTTGCTTTTCTTAGATACTCTGTATGATTTTTATGTTCTGTTCCTCAAGAGAAATGCTTATACTCAGATTTCACTGCAGAAAGGAAGCATAAATGTATTCTTGAAGTTTTTGAGTGAGATTTATATCTGATGAAAAAGATTCATTTGGAGGATCTACCCTCGAAAGGATGGTGTCCAGTTTATTTCGCTGGGTTTTATTTGTGCTATTTTCAACTTGATACGCAGTTTCTAAGTTTGAGGTAACTTCCACTATATAGCTGGGGGAAAAGAATTAGAATCTAATCTGTTAGAAGGTGTATGTTTTAAACAAGCTGAGAATAATAATCTGTTTCCCTTGAATGGATATAAAATATAACATGATCAAAATAACCTCAGACTTGTAAGAAAACTTCTAAAACAGTTGTCAGACACAGATAGATACACAGATGTCTGTCTTTGGTTGTGCCTGATACAAAGTGAATCTGAGAGTGCTTTAAAAATGTTTGGAAATCCAAGCTGACGGTCAGTTATCCTCAAATAATAATTCTGTCTTTTCCTAACGCAGAACTATTAATGAGATTCTAACCAAAAATAAGCCAAGCTCCTTTTGTCTTTAATTCAGTTTATTGTGTCAGTTGTGCAAATCTTTGCTTAGAAAGCAGCTTTGTTTCTGTGGTGTCTTGAGAAAGAGGACTTATTGGTAATGTTTAGTGCAGGGTTGGTATTTGAGATTTTAAACAGCGAAACAGAAGATCCTGATTCTCTTTGAAGACTTAAAGCTCTGTCACCTAAAACCTACCTGTTTGTTAACTGTGACTGTAAATCCTGTAGAATTCAAATGTCTGTCTTTACAGAAAAGTAAGTCTGTAATTTAGGTTTTTTTTCTAGTTTACTAGCTTACCATTAAAAAAGATTGGTGAAAATTTTTGAAAAACTCATGAACTGGCGTCCAGAGTTGAGACTTTATGTGAGTTTCCTAAAAGATTGATTTGTACAGAGTGTGTGCAAACATACATAACTGGAGGTATTATACTGTCAGTATTACTGTAATTATGTTTTCCTAGGTTTGCTGCTCTGATTAGTAGTAAATTTCTATCTCCTTGTGCTCTGAAATGTTTATACTGCTAGTTTGGGGAGTATTTCTGTGACGCCAGCCAAGCTGTTAGGTGAAGCGGCTACCTAGATGTTATTATATTTTTGTATCATAAATTACTATTTGAGAGTTTGCTGAGCCCGTAGCAAGGGCTACATTAAAATGCATAACCTAAAGTATTCTTGCCAACCTGATTGCTTTCTAATCGCTTATTACTTTATCTAGGTTTCCTTGTGTTAAAGGAAGGATTCTTAGGAAAAACAGTTTTTTTCTGTTACTGCCTTGAAAGTCCCCCTKAGTACACTAAAAAGATTGTGCAGGGCGTTTCCCGGGGGGTGTGCGGGGGCGGCCGACACGCGGCGGCCGCGCGGCTGTCTCAGCCGCCGCCGGGTGGGTCCTGCCGCCGAAGCTGCCTTGCTTCAGCCGTGAGAATTACTTGGCAAATATTGCATACGCGCTGAGCGGGCCGAATCACTTTCTAGGAAGTCTGGTGGACAGCAAACACGMCGGTATGTTTGCATATGACCGCGAGGGATAAAGTTTGTGTGGTTTGGGAAGTTCGGGCCTCGGCAGGATGTGGGAAGCGGCCCGTGCCGGCTCCCAGGCCGCCGCAGGCTGCCAGGAGCCTGCTGCAGGCGAAGGCTTTCCAGGGCGCCCGGCGGCGTGAATCCGGTCCGTTATCCGGCCTGGCTTGAGGGTAGGGTGTTTAGAGGTGAGCTAAGTCGTTTATGATCGCGTGGCTGTGTCTTTATGTGCGTATGTGTGCTTTTTCTCCCCGTTGAACCCTTTGAGAACGCGTCGAGGAGCAGACCGACCTCGTCACTGGTGCGGCTCTGCCCGTGCCTTGTGTCGCGGGGGAGGCGCTGGTCTTCCACCTCACGCTTTTAAGCGTGAGCATATGGACAAAACATTCTTAGGAGGCGAGGGTGCTGGTAGGTGGGGTGACTTGAGTGTGAAGTGATCCACCATCTTCCATACTAATTTTCTTACTTTGTGAAGAGCATGGAAATCCAAATTTAAATATCCTTTTTTTTTTCCCAGCTCTGCCACTGAGGTTCCTGTAGTGCTCGTAAGCAAGCAATTGCTGTAGAAATAATAAGTATTTATGTTAACTTTCTGTGCGATAGGAGCCAGTGAGTGATACGACTAGCTAGTTCCCTGCAGACTTCAGACCTGTCTGAGAGCTCGAAAATCCTTTATGACTGTTTCATGGCTCTGATTCATTCTGAATCAGAGCAGCTGTATCTTGAAAGGCTCTGAAACAAAGTTGCCTTCTGTTCCTGTGAAGATTGCAAAGACAAGCCTGGCTCTAGTTAGGAAATGTCAGAATTAAGACTGCCTTTCAGTCTTACTGCAGCCTCATTGAACATACTCATGATGATGCAATTTTTAATTACGTGATCACAAATTCATTTCTTCATACAAGATTTCTACCTTATTCAGTGGACAGAAAGCCTTATGCTCAATAAAAGAGTAGTCAATTTTTTTCCTTCATTAGTGTGTGTCTGTTTACTATAAACCATCTAGTATTTCGATGGTGTTGTTGGTTCTTCCTAGGTTCTTACCTGTAAGTCTAAGTTATTTTCACACCACTGATGGATATGAAGTGGTATTATCGAGAACTGAAATGGAGAAAGATTTAAATTACACTTTTTAAGCGTCACGATATTGTGGTCTGAAAGAGTTTGTATTTTTTGGTGATGTTACGTATTCAAGGCAGGTCTTGCATTGGCTTCAGTTCACTTTCTTCCTGTGTAAATGGAAAGGATCTCAGGTTGGACTTCTAGTGGTAGCTGCTTAATGTATTCTTTCGTAGTGTGACTTGCATTATCTAAGAGATTTTGTTTCCAATCAGGGACAGAATCTCGCTGCTCACAAGGGCATTCATTTGCCCTTGATTGTCCATTTTCTTTCTGTAGTTGCCTGCTTCCTTCCCAGTCCACCAGCAGACAAGGCTGCAGGCCAGACAGCAGCCTCACTCATTACGCAGCCATGACTCATTCCCACTCACCAACTCTCCCATGCACAGGTTGAAGCAGAAATTGTGAAATAAGTGGTATGTGAATGTGTAACTAAAGATGTCATCTTGTCCTTCAGCTCATACTCCATCTGTTTCTCTTGTCCCCAGCTCTCTAATCCTCTGTGTTGATCTTAGACTGCTCTCTTCGCTGCTTCCCGTAACGGCAGCATTGAGAGCCTTGGGACTGTAATTAAACATGGGGTGACTAATCTGTCATCATTCAAGTATGAGCTGCATACTTGAACCTTTATATGCCAGATACACAAGATGCATACTTCATATTTTTAAGACTTATAGGAGAGAAACACTGGAGTTTTTCAAGCGGGGGAAATGGCAGTGGTCCCCAGGCGGTCCTGTTACTCCGTTGGATATGGGGCTGTAGTTGCGGCTCAGTTCTTGGTCAGTCTTACGGCGATGGCTTCACCAGCCCTGAATAACTCATTTCCCTTTACAGCCACAGATGTATTACTCAACAGCCATGGTAACAGCACAGTCTTGCTGGTAGTTAAAGAACGTAAATTTGGCATGGAGTTGCATTTAAACTGTACTCAGCAGTCCCAAACTGGTCTGGTTTGCTATAGCTAATTCAGTTCTGATGTCTTCTAATGCCGGTTTCCTAATTGTGAGTTTCTACAGCAACAACAAATAGATGTACGTCAAACTGGCCGACAGACTGCTTTCATTAGTAACCTGCTTTTTTGATATCTCTTACACTTGTTTTGTAGTGAATGAAATTTAGGCAACTCTGATTCCACAGTAAAATAAACATTGGCATTTATTTTCTTTAGATCTCTAATAAATTTTAAAGAGATTTTAAAGCCACTAGGGTTACTGATTTTTAAGCACTGCTACGTTACACAAAGCCATAGACCCTCTGTATTTTCCACCCAGTCGGCTACAGAGGTGGTTGTTGAAGCTCATACTTGGTCTCTTACTAACACCCTCTACTTGTATCTGATAAATGCTAGAAGAGCTTCTTTCTTAGAAAGAACACTTCATACCCTTGAAGGCTAATTTCCCACTCTTTTTCTGCTGCACTAAATAAGTGATACTGAAGAAGGACATTAGTTACTGTTTTCTGTTATGTTATGCACTGATGAATAGTTGCCTTGCTACTATTGGAAAAAAAATCCAGACACCAAACTCATTTTTTCTGTATGTCAGGTGAAAATAACTCCATTACATGTCATATCCTATTGATGCTTTTGTTTCTTTTGGGGAGGAAAAAACCATACTTCACAAAGGTATTCTGAAGGAGAGGTGGTGAAATAGAGTGCATTTATGTTTTGTAGTGGCTGGAGAATGGATACCTTGAAAGAGAATGAATGATTAAGTCCTGTGTGGCCTGGGTTCAATGTCCTTCTCCACTGCTGACTTAGTCTGTGACCTTGGATATATCATTTAAGTTCTCTGTGCCATTGCTTTCCAATGATATAATGAGGATAAGAAAATTTCCCTCATTTGCTGTGTTTTGAGGATAATATTCTAACAGTTACAAAGTCATCAAATTCTTTGATAATGGAGGTCATAAGTACAAAAGATACTGTTGCTACTGATGAAGGCCACTTACTTTAATCTGAAGTTTAATTTATGAATGTTACAGGACTGTTTTGTTTTCAGTAATATTGTTAAAAGCTTTGAGAAAATTGAATTGTGTCAAGCCTCTCAGTCATTTTGTAGAATCTTGTAAATTTTCACACTATAAATTAAACAGACAAGTAGTAATTAGAGCGCCATAATAGTGTGTTTATCTCTGAATGGATAGAGAGATTTCCTTTCATTTTACTACGTGCCCTAATACCTGGTCTGTCAGTCTTCTAGCATATTTAATTGTGGAATATCTTGATATTGCTTGAAAAATCCAAGCTAAATGTGAGGGTATCTTCTTCGTGCTGTTAAAGTATTGTCATTTAGAAATAGTAGTGGGTTTAGTTTCTTTAACCCAAATGTTTTCTGTAGTATTACCCAAAGTATCAGCCAAATGACTTACCTTGAGCTGAGAAATCTAGCAAAGAAATAAAGCTATTTTTTTGATTAATTTTAGGAGTAAAAGTTCCTCGTAATTTTCGTCTGTTGGAAGAACTTGAAGAAGGTCAAAAAGGAGTAGGTGATGGAACAGTTAGCTGGGGTCTTGAAGACGATGAAGATATGACACTCACAAGATGGACAGGAATGATTATTGGGCCTCCAAGAGTAAGCATCCACTTAAATATTTTAAAATACTGGCATGACTTAATTCTGTTTTCTTCCCCTTTTCCTCCTCTTAATCTAACCAATGAAATAGAAAACAACAACAACAACAGAGAAAAATACACTTTAGCAAGTGATTCATGCTTAAGGTTCAACTGGCATGTCTATAATTTTGGGTTTCTATGTCTTTTTGTTTATTGCTTCAAATATTGTTATATCTTTCTGTGGTTAGTTCTGTTATATGTCTGCTTTATATTTACAGATTCATTAAGACATAACTTTTGAGATTCCAGGATTCTAGTATCCTGTACTCTTGAATACAGCAAGGTTTAAAATCCTTCGGATAGTGAGATAACATATGGAGCTAATGTAGGTAAAACATGGATGTTTTGTTCAGTACTGCTAGTCTTTCTGCTGTTTCTTGATGAATGTATGGGTTTGTTTTTATTGCAGCAGTACAGACTTGCTCTTTTAAAATTTCAACTAACTCAGGAAACTCAATATTTAATGAATTAAATTACTTCCCTGAATTTCTCTTCTTTCCTAAAGTACCTTTTTATAATGCTGCCTTGGTCTTTGTGACAGTATTGTTGTATATTCTCAGTCCCCAACCCTGCTGAACTGTGGGTCTCTACCTTCAGGAGCTAATTGTGCACTGTATGTGTACATGTGTTTTAAAGACAAAACTTACCCGAGTCTTCACTTTCACTGTGTCTCTCTATTTTGTTTCCTTGTAAACCTTACCATGAAATGTGAGTACCCTATTCTCCTTCCGACAATATTATTTATCTTCTATATATCTTTTATCTGGCCTCAGTATCATTTCTAAATAATTCTAGTGTTTTAAATCTCTTATATGGAAATCTTTACAAACCTTTAATCATGCTACTGTCATATGTGTTTCCATTCCATCAATTGCCTTTTGTGACACAAGATAAGGTTGTAAAGAATTTATATTACAATGTTATTACGTGTGCAGTAGTTCCTATCTCATCTAGAAATGCTGCTTGCTTCTTGTCTGCCATTGTTAATGTCTCCCTACATATGATCATTTCATTTGTTTACAGTGTGGCCAAATTGTTTTCCAGAATGACATTTGATTTTTAGAACATTAGGAGAAGTATTAAGGCACCTACATCAAGACTGTGAATAAAGCTCCCTATGTACATACACTTTATGCAAAATTCATTTGAAGTCTAACTTAAACATTTAAACTGAAACTGAAATGTGCAAACAGATATACACTGACTTGTCAGCAGTAACAAAAATCTGTAGTTCATGCCATATTGCCAACCCTGGCTAGACAACTATCACAGACTATTCGGTTGTGCCTCTTCTGTCTTTCTGACACTAATGAATACACACACACACACACACACACACACATTATTATTTTTCTTGAATTGAGCTTATTGCTTGAAAGCAACAGCCTGTATTGAGAGAGATTCTAGAAACTTTCAGTCATGCTTGTTTGCTAGCTAGTTATTCTGTTTTGAGAACTGTTCATATTCACTTCTATTATTACTGTTTTTTTTTTTTTTTTTTTTTTTTTTTTTTTT
>NW_028186534.1:5636757-5656382 GCF_003343005.1 Rhea americana | reverse complement strand
TTTCTTAATAGGATGTGGGAAATGCTGGCTTGGGGAAAAAGATTCAAAACTCTGTTTCCTCCTGAGTGGCAAATAGTCATATTTGTAGCAGGTGGAAGAATCTTGTGTAGGGCATCCTGAAGGGAAGAATGAACTGTTGTGCAGAGTTAGATGTGTGCAGCCTCTCTGAACTGTCCTTGCTACCATACATGGAAGCATGCTTCTCCTTCCCAGACTTTGTGCGGATAGTTTCGCAGCCAGTGATTCATCATGTTTACACAAGCTATTTAAAAACAGTGGCACTGTCAAAACTTCAGCTTTGTCTGCGCGTACTTTGTTGGCTATAGACATGTGCGTAGTCGAGACTTTCCATTCACTAGTCTTCTGCGATGTGGTTGTCTGCACAGAGCCTAAAACCTGCGTGAACCTCCGTAGTGTTAATTGCTGTGTG
Source organism: Rhea americana (assembly GCF_003343005.1). Lineage (NCBI taxonomy): Eukaryota > Metazoa > Chordata > Aves > Rheiformes > Rheidae > Rhea > Rhea americana. Next base: position 5,655,952 of record NW_028186534.1, on the reverse strand, counting down.
CAGAAACGCAGCCAGGGGCTCTGCCAGGAGACCTGGCCAGCACTGGGCTGCCCGGCAGAGCTGGAATGACTTTCCCCATAGCTTTGCAATAGTGTTCCAGATGCTGGGATGGGATGGTGGCAAACTGAAGTCAGTCTGGCTGAGACGCTGGAGAAGCCACTCTCTTGGAGTGACCACTGGGTGTCACTGCTACCCGGGTGCTGTCTCGGTGCTTGTGCCCGCTTGTCTGGGGCTGCAGGCTGGTTTAAAACCTTTGTTTCCAGAAAGTGAGGCAAAACAGCTGAGTCAGTTCTTGTTTATGTAGTATTTTGCATCAAAACACTCATTAAGAAGGCAAATTAAGATGATGATCAGGGGCATAACAGGCCCTTGAAAGGGATTACACTGAGTTTTATATTAAGCAGAAGTTTGTGTAGATTGGGCTCCTCTCCTTCTGTAAGGTGCTAACAGAGCCCTAGCACTGTGCTGCGGTTGGAGGTAGGAACTGTTACCTGTTTCTGGGCTTTGGCTTATCCCACATTAGCACTGCCTGCAATTTTTGCTCTTGATCATCAACTTGGTGGGTTAACATTCATTGCAGTCTTGAGGCTTCAGGAAATGGTGTCAGAAACTAAATCTAGGCAGCTTGTTTGCCTAAACTTCCCACGATGGCCGTGTTCGTGTTGTGTGCTACTGCGTGCTGCCTACATTGCCCGGTTCAACTGGTGCTCTGAATCAGGCTGCTCTGTATCAACACGTCAGAAAGCAGTATAGCTTTCTCTATGCTCAGAATGCAGAACAACAGTAACTGTTGTTTCTTCTAATGACTTTTAAATACTGCAGAATCGGTGTTTTCTGTACCTGTTGATTGGTTAGTTTGAAAAGTTCATGATTTCTTTCCTTCAGCTGTTAAATATAACAGAGTATCACTGCTGCGCAGACAAAAGGTGATAGTGCTGTTTGGGATAAGGATGTACTGTGAAATGTGTTGAATTTTGGAGCATTCCTGTTCCTGATACCTGGCGTGTTGAGTTATGACCAAAGAATATTTTTAAGTGTAGTTCTGGGACAGTCTGAGTTTAGATGATTGCCTAAGACTACCTTGAAACTGAAACGACAGCTTTAGCTCTCTGATTATTAATAAGTTGACAAAACAAAACTGCTTTACAAGGGTAGGGGATATCTGAACTATATGATTATTAAGAAGAATAATTTCAGTTAGTGAACAGGAAGAAATGTTGGTTTCATTCTTAATATGAATATGTGATGGATGCTTAAGAGAGCAGTAGAATTTAATACGCTAAAGACACAGCATTTAAGACTTTAATATTACCAAAAACGCCCCCGAAAGAGAGGTAGCCAGAATAGTATATAAAATGACTGCCCTTATGGTTAGCAGTTTTTGTGTCCCTAAAATAACCACTGTTTTAAACAAATGATTCTTGGAGTTATTGATGTAATTGTTCCCCCCTCCTTTTTTTTCCCCTCAGACAATTTATGAAAACAGAATATACAGCCTTAAAATAGAATGTGGGCCTAAGTATCCAGAAGCACCTCCATTTGTAAGATTTGTAACAAAAATTAATATGAATGGAGTAAATAGTTCTAATGGAGTGGTAAGTTTTTGTTTTTTATTCATTTTAACATATTTTGCACGTGCAGCTTCAAATTAATGCTTTATTTTTTTACTTGCAACTTGCTTAAGTACCTATTGCTTGGCAATATTTTTTTGTTTGAATAGAAGGAAGGAGGGTAGAAGGAAGGTATACAAGCCAAATATATTCTGAAATCAAAATGTAAAATAGTTTTTTTCTGTCAATTTGCATCTCCCAAATAGTTCCAACATGTGGATTTATTATGCTTTCAAGAAACTATGTGCTTGCTTTTGCCTTCTTTTGTTTCTCCCACTTAGACTCTATAGGATCTTTAGCTGGAGGGTGTGTGGTGGGTTAAGAGTATCAAAGTATTGATTCTGACAGAAATGGTGTTTTTGTCTATTTTAGGTGGACCCCAGAGCCATATCAGTCCTAGCAAAATGGCAGAATTCTTATAGTATCAAAGTTGTTCTGCAAGAGCTTCGGCGTCTAATGATGTCTAAAGAAAATATGAAACTTCCTCAGCCACCTGAAGGACAATGTTACAGCAATTAATTAAAAAAAAAAAAATCATGCCCCCCCTTATTCAATTTAAGCTGTCTTCATTTTCCACAGTAGTAAATTTTCTAGATGCATCTTGTAGACCTCAAAATACTGGAAAGGAAGTTTCCATTCAAAGGAAGTTTTTCTTGAGATACTGTAAATGATACTAATTTTTTTCATTTGAAATATAAGTTGTGCTATAACATATAATCCTGTTGTGTAACCACTGTCCACATAGCTGAACTTCTGGTATCAGGAAAAGTCTATTTAAATTTATTACTGTCGAGACCAGTGTGGCACATCTAACTTAACTGTGAAACATACATCCCACAATCACCTTGCTGTGTGTCTGGCCTGGGTTTTTTCTTTTTCTGTCTTTTGCAATAGAGTCAAAGCTCAGGGCTATTTATTAGAGTAGACACAAAGGTTTTAGCTTCCAGTACTACACTGGGCGTTATGGACTACTAAGGGGGATGTGTGCTAACCTCAGTCATCCCTCCCTTTGTGCTATCTCTAGTAAAGGCTGAATGTGACTGTGGTCATTTTTGTTTTTGTATTTTTTTTAAATGTCCTGATAATATGGGGCAAGCTTTTCTTCTTCCCTTTGGCCAAGGCGTAGATTCTGTTTCTCTTCCTGGTCCCCCTCACCAGTAACATGAGCTTTGGGTGAGGGATTCAGGGCTCTTTTAATCTCTTCCCTCTTCCCCTCTTCACAGTAGGGGTGCTGCTTTCTTTTTGCCCCTTGTTGTGACTCTTCTCACCTCTGGTCAGCAGGGGTAACTGTTGGGGCAATAACCTGACCTGTTCTCTCATGCTTATCCATTTTGGTTTTGCGACAAATTTAGTCTTCACCAGCCTGGGAAACGAGTATCTGTTCTGCTGGCAAACTTAGATTTCGCCTGCCCTCTGGCACTGCTGCCACACCGCCAAGCTGGCCACAGCTGATGTTATTAGATAGGCTTTTGACATGGTGAAAAGAGCAGTAATTTACCAGGATTGCTGAAATCTTCTGCTGCCAAACTTTAATGAGGAAACTGCACATGGAGATTCTAAATATACACTCCAGTTCAACTAGTTGCATTTTGGTGCTTCAGACTGACCCAAGAATGTTAATTAACTGAATATTGCACTTATGTTTTGCCCTTCTAAAGATCTGACAACCACAGACAAATCAAGTCAGCCTAGATTTTATTAGACTCTTTAAGTCTTAGAAGAGAAAACTCTTCAGTGAAGATTTTTGGGAAGTGGTGTATACAGCAGATTAAGGACTTTTCTTGGCTTTGCATCCTGGCAAATCACTGCCTTTTCTGTTTTACTATTTTGGACCACTAATTGCTGAAATGTGGATGCAAGCTTAAATACAAACAACCTAGTGTGTCCTCAGTTTTATGAAAAATTCAGTGTTTGTGTAAAAAAAAAAAAAAAAGAAAAAAGAAAAAAAGAAATAAACACATTTTAAAGCAGCAGCTATCAAGTCAATGAAAATTTGATGTTTCCATTAACTCTTTTAAGGAAAATATTAGTTGTAAGGATTTAACATCCTATGTAATTAAAGTTTAACATAACAGTATTCCATAAGCAGCCTTTTTATTGTATCAGACCATTGCCTGATTTTAATATAATAAAAAGTGTGCATTAATATTAGAAGGCTTTAATTGTATTTATGTTTAGAATTTTGATCCCTTGTGGAATTCTTGATTTGTTGGAAGTATCTTCCTACAGATCTTGTTTGGTTAGCAGTGAAATATGAAAACTGGTGGTGAAAGGCAATTGTCTTTACCCAGCTGCTGCTGCTGCTGTGCCTTTCAGCATTCTGTGCAAAGGAGAATCTTTAGCTTTAGCTTAAACTTCAAGCAGACTCATATAGACTTGACAGTTGGTAATGTTTCTGTGATATTAAGGAACTGTTTAAATGAATTTCTAGACGCATTTGCTATCTGAAGGTACTCTGTTATTGCAGCGACCTTTGTATGCTGTAGTCATTTGAAGGGAATCAAATCCACATATACCTGTACATGTGTTATATTGACTGTCAGGTTAAAGAAGAACTTCACAGCCTGAAACTTTACCAGTTTCTCAAACAGTGAACTGTACAAAGCTGACCTTTCAAAATCTGGATAAAAATGGGGCTGAGAAATTTTGACCTTTTCAGGTATAGTGTCTCCATCAAAGAAGATTACCTGAAGGTACTTGTTGTGCGTTCACTTTAAAATTTTGGTGAAACAAGTTTCTTTCTGGCTGTAGGAATGTAAAAGGGAATGACCTGTATTTGTGAAACTTAATGCTGTCTTCTAGCCTAAAATATTTTTCAATCATTTAATAGCTCAGAGAGTATCTGTGAAGACAATGTGACTGATACTTTGTTAACATCTTGTGTGGGTGTATTTATTTAAAGTAGCTTGACATCTGAAAATGTTAAATGAGAATTGGAAGAATGCTTGATAATTACAGTGCACTTCTGGAATATCTCTGTTTTTCAGAACTGTTGTAAGAATGTCCTTGTCCTGTTCAGTAGGATGTGGTGCATGTTTGGCACCTTCCTCAACCTTCATACTTCAAGTAATGGTTTTAAAACTATTGAGATTGTCTGATTTGTTTTGTAAGTTGTAAAGGTTAGAGTATTCATCCTCTTCGACCCTGAGCTGTGCTACTGTTGGATCTATGCTAGCAGGAGTCACATTTTAACAAAAATATGATATAAAGTTGTGTGGTGCTTTGAAAAAACATGTTTCACTTTAAATTTACTTACCTAAGAGTTACTCGTTGAACGTATCAGTGCTCCAATACGCTAATGTTCCGGTTAAAATCAAATAGGATTGAATGGAAAAATAACCTAGTAAAAGTTGGCTGCCGTAGCATCTATGTGTCTTAGCTTTGTCAATGTTTGGGACTTTTGGATTGTATAGTGGAAGAGACCAGTCGTCCCACAATCACCATTTGATACTAGTTGCTTGTTTATGTTTCAGCAATTAAGTGGGGAAATGAACCCATGTCTTACCTGTCTTTATTCTACCTCTGGCAGTATAAAGGCAAGGTTTTTGGCTGACCGCTGCTGATCCTCAGTTTGTATCCTGAACTGGTATCTCTTAAGGGAAAGATATGAAGAGATGATAGATAAAACAAAAAGTGTATCAGCCATAAAATATATGTTGTTCCTTGGAGCAGATTCTGCTGAAGGTGATTGAAACAGTCCTCAGGGAAGAAGACTAAGCAAGAAGTCTCCATGTGACTACCCTGTTAATGGTTCCTTTAAGGAATTGTATAATGCATTATTGTAGCAAATATTTTGTACTGGACACTTCAAATAAGAAAATTCACCTGTGTCTCATTTCAGTGGACATGGAAAAAATATTTGACTCAGCTAATAGTGTGAAGACAGTAGAGGGAGCTAGCAAGCTTTACAACACTTCAGTCTGAGTAAGGTGCAAATGCTGTTTAATTTAAATGTTAAGACCTCTTGTGAGAGACACTTCTCCTATTTATCCTGCATCAATTTTGATTTTTAAAGCCTGTTAATATGACTGTCTCGCTATGCAAGTATTAGTTTGCTGGGGGAAAATCAGTACTACAGTAAGATTTTAATTATTAATAAAGACTGATTGTCATTTGTTTCTTGCTTTGCGGTAATTAAACTTTGTGTGTGTATGTAGGGAGTGTATGCTTAAGTATGCCTTTTTGGTGCTATTATGGCTACTTGTAGTGCTTTGGATTTAAAATTTAAATTTATTTTATCATCATTAGTGTAATAGTTTTTAAGCCAAGGCGTGTGTCATGGACTACTCTGAGATGCCAGTGCTGCCCTGTTTCTCCCTAGAATTGTACGAGGATGTACAGTAGCATAGCAGGAAAAGCAGCCAGCGGGAGCAGAGCTGAATCCGGTTGTGCCCTTAATTCTTGGGCAAATGGCCTGATTCAAAGAACAGGTTGGTCTGAGTGGTTTTATCTTAGTGATACTGAAGAGCTGTGATAGTAGAGCTTAATGTGGAGTACTGGGTAGATACGGTATAGAGGAACAGTGTTAAGTTATACTAATTTTAACAAGGGAAGCAGAAATTTAAGGGAGAGTTTCAGGAGTCCTTGACAATATAGGAATGAATAAGAAATTCTGCTTTTCAGAATGTCTGACTGTGTAGTGTCTTGCCTAGGACTGTCGATGTTGTCTGTGGCTTACCTGGTAGTTGGCTGTGAGGCACTTGAGGCCTGGGCTTTACCTACAGGACACAGTTTCCTACATCAAGCAGCAGCACAGTCGATTCAGTATTCTTCCAAGCTGGCACCAGCTTATGCTGCAACAAGAGAGCTCCAGTTCTGCACGTATCTGTAAATATGTGCATCCGCTTCAGGCTGTACCTACCTTGAGCAAAAAGGTCAAGAGCATTTGACAGTGGTATTCTTAATATTTAAACTTTTTATGTATTTATTTAAATTGGAGACGCTTTCTCTGGTGGCTTGGAGTTTTTTTAAGTCGGTGGAAATTGTCATATTGCATTCATCTTTGGCTAGGATGCTTTCCAACAGCATGTTAACCTTGCTGTTGACTAAAATTTAGGTCCCTTAATAGCTTCTCATTTTCTCTGGTTTTGCTGTACTAGATTGCTGAAGAATGCTTGACTTTTAAGCCTGTGAAGAGCCCCAGTGAAGTCAAATTTAAGTTAGGCACAAACTTAAGTGCTTTGTTGGACAAGAGCCAGCACGCTCAGCCTCTCCTAGGAAAGAAACTGTTTTAGCCTTTATTGCATATCTTCTTCCTGGCCATCCTTTCTTGGTGCTGCATCCTTGGTGCTTGTGCCTTTATTTTCCCAATGTCTCCCACATTTGTTGCAATAAAAAAGCAAAGAGCAGAAGGAGATGTGCAAGATAAGGAGATAAGTTAGATTCTCATAATTTTATATCTGCCAAGCATCATTTTGTCTTTTTCATCTTTATCTCCTTTTAAATAAAGCCTACCAAGGGGTTTTGGAAAGGTGGGTCTTGTGCTATTTTTTTTACCTCTCCAGCTAGGTTGTTGGTGGCTTTGCCCTGACATGTCTAGAAAACCCTGCAGGTATGGTTACCGATAGGTAACCATAGGGGAGAATAAATGTCAAATGGCTTGTCTAAAATTCCCTTCCCCTCTCAGTTGCTCGACTTCTATTCTTTTATGTTGTCATATTTCATTAGCTCTTCTCTCCAAAGAATGTTTCAGGATAGCCAACACTGAGATTTCTCTTGGAAAAAACAAGCAGGAGTTTTGGAAAGAGTAGGAAAGCAACCTTTCGAGCCATTTTTATGAGCAACTCTCCGTTTTCCCTTCTGCTCACCCTTTTTGTAGGTCTGCTTTAAAACTGCTTCCTGACAATTTTCTGGATACAGGTCTCCAAGTCTTCAGAGAACAGAATTTTTATTTACCTTGTTGTGGAGGCTTTCTGGGGCAGGTACAATCTTACTTGTTAGTAGCGAGCGCTGCCAGATTAAAGATAGAGTGGGAAGAAAACCTACGGGGCTAGCGGCACTGACCCTGAGCGCACACAAACTGGATTGTGCGTCTTTGAATTGACGGGCAGCAGCTTGCTCGTGTGTGCATCACACAAAGCACTCAGTCACACACCTTCAGAAGCATTCCTGGAAATTAGGAGCAATATATAATTAAAGCTTTTTGTGATCATTGGTGAGACCTACATGGTACATAAATAGGATTTTGCTATAGAAGGACTGCATGTGTAATACTGTAGCAGTGCCTGGGACTTGAGAAACAACTGTAGCAGAAACAGAGATTTCAGTAAGATAATTGCCAAACTTCCTTCCCTCCAAAGAGACCTCTTAAATCCCTGGGCTACCAGATTATATGTTGTCCAAGGTTAGCGGCCAGATGTTTCTCAGCTGTTTGGACTGATTTCCAGCTGAGACCAGATGAGTGGCTATCCAACATGTAAGTATTAATATAAACATTTTAGAGGCCTTGCCTTGAGCAAGCCATTAAAAACTTCCCACGATACCGTGAGTGATGCTGGCTTCCTTAGAGAGCATCAGTATTTTGTATATCGCACTTGAATATCCTGAGTGGGTCAGATGCGGGCTGCCACCTGCTCGTGTAGCGCTCAGGCCAGGCCTCCCCCTTGTTCTAGTGGCGCCAGAGCAGTGTGGTCCCTGGAATTTGATTATTTGTGTTAGCAGATAATTTAGGCCAGAAGGCTTAGAGTGTTCCCTTCCTTCTCTGGATGTCGTCATGCTTCCCAGCAAAACACAGTCCCGGGGCCTGTGTCCCTTCCCTTCCCCTCACCCCGCAAGTACAACAAAAACGCTTTCAACTTTGCTGCTTCTAAAGGGTCACTGTCCACTAGTTTTAAGCTCGTCTGTGGCTTGTGTAGGCCTGCCAGAAGGGGCGGATTTTATTAAATCCAGCATATAGAGTTATGTTTTAATCATTACATATTTTAAAAACTTGTTAAAACGAGTTTTTAAAGCATGATTCTTCTCTTGAAATATTACTAATTCTACCCGTGAGCACTGGAGTTAGGACGTGAGCAACAGAAAATGACACTGTGTAGTCTCCCCATTGGAAAAAATGAGAATCTTTTAATGATCRTCATTACTTTCAGCAAGTTTTAATACTGCATTTCTCTAAGACCCGGACTGTGCTAGTCCGAAGCCGAATAGCGTCTTATGCCAAAACTGAATCCCCTTGGAACTGAGGGATATTTATTTGTAGAGCCAGAGGCCGTTCCACTTAAGTAAATGTGTTACGCGTTAAATCTGAGATGAGTTTGTACCTTAGGGCCTTGCGTTTCTGCAGTGACTAGAACAGTTGACCACGGTCTCTTTGCTTTAAGCTGCTTTATCATAAACTTAGCTCTTATGTACCTGCCTGAGTTACTCATCTGTGTGAGCTCCTGCGGCAGCGTCACTGGGAGGATGCATGAGAGGAGGACATCTCGTCTCGCTGGCCTCAATTAGGTCGGCTTCACTTGTGATGAATGAGCCCAATGCTGAATAGTCTTAATTACTCGGGACTGCCGCTGCTGGAGCTGCTCAGTGAGTTGCGTTGGGGAGTTCAATTCTTTGTGGAGTGTTTTTGTTGTTCNATAAAAGGTGTGAAAGCCACTGATCGTAAGGGGATATGCAAAAAGAAGAGGATTTAGCAGAAACGATTGAAGTATTGAGACCAAAAGGGTTCACTTAAGGCTGCTTCATTCAGCATCTGACAGCTTCACTAGGGAAGAGAGCCCAACTGGCAGAAGTGTTCATTGATGAAATACGATCCACTGCCAAAAGATTTAGTTTCCTTATAATGGTGATTGGGGGAGGGGGGGAGACCCGAAACAACAAAATAAAATCCTTTAAATACCAACATCGAAGGTGCTTGCTTTATTGGGTGCTGGTCCGGAGCACCTGAAAGCAAGGCTCTTTAATTTCATTTGCCAAAAGCCAAAACAAAAAACCTGAGAATGCCAAAGCAGTCTAAGTTTTTTGCTTGTTAAAATCCTCCTTCCAATGTTCCTGTTGTGGCATAATATTGTGTGGTGCAGTGGGGGAAAAAAGGATTCTTAATTAAAGAAACATGTTTCCCTCAGGTAGGCAGCTCTTCAATTAGCTTTTCTATTAAGTGGTCTCCGCTTTTATTATTCCCTGCTTGGGTGGAAGGTATAATTCTGCGTGTTGCTACAAGATTTCAGATTGTTTACATAGTCTGTACTTGATCCACAGGTTGAATCCATCAGTTTGATAGCCTTGTGACACTCTTACATAGGGTGAACACTTCCTGTTTAAGAGAAAGTCGATGAGGCCTTCTATGGACAGCTGGAAGTAGCCTCAAGATCACAGGCCCTGGTTCTCATGGGGGACTTCRACCACCCTGACATCTACTGGAGGAACTACACAGCAAGGCACGAACAGTCCAGGAGGCTCCTGCAGTGCATTGATGATACCTTCTTGTCACAAATGGTGGTGGAGCCTACGAGGARGGGTGTCCTGCTGGACCTTGTCCTTACCAACAGAGAGGGACTGGTTAGAGATGTGAAGGTTGGGGGCAGCCTTGGCTGCAGTGACCACAAGATGGTGGAGTTCAGGATCCTGCAGGAAAGAAGTAAGGCAACAAGYAGGATTGCAACCCTGGACTTCAGGAGAGCGGACTTTGGGCTCTTCAGAGACCTAATTGGTGGAATCTCATGGGTTAAGGTGCCAGAAGGAAAGGGGGTCCAGGAGAGCTGGCTAGTATTCAAACATCACTTCCTCCAAGCTCAAGAGTGGTGCATCCCTGTGAGTAAGAAGTGCAGCGTAAGGGGCAGGAGACCTGCATGGGCGAGCAAGGAGCTCTTGGCCAAATTCAGACAGAAGAAGGAAATACACAGAATGTGGAAGAGGGGACAGGCCACTTGGGAGAGTTACAAGAATGCAGTCAGAGTATGTAGAGATGCTGCGAGGAAGGCTAAGGCCCAGTTGGAATTGAGTCTGGCAAGGGATGTCAAGGACAACAGGAAGGGTTTCTTCAGATACATCAGCAGCAAGAGGAGGACTAGGAAAGTGTGGGCCTGCTACTGAATGGGGCAGGAGCCCTGGTGACAAGGGATACAGAGWAGGCAGAATTACTGAATGTCKTCTTTTCTTCAGTCTTCACTGCTAAGGGCAGCCCTCAGGAATCTTGCAGCCTGGACGTGAGGGAGAAAGTCTGGAGAAGGGAAGACTTTCCTTTGGTTGAGGAGGATAGGATTAGAGACCTTCTGGGCAGGCTGGACATCCACAAATCCATAAGCCTGCATGGGATGCACCCACGGGTACTGAGGGAGCTGGTGGATGTTGTTGCCAGGCCACTCTCCATCATCTTTGAAAGGTCCTGGAGAACTGGAGAGGTGCCTGAGGATTGGAAGAAAGCCAGTATCACTCCAGTCTTCAAGAAGGGCAAGAAGGAGGACCTGGGCAACTATAGGCCAGTCAGCCTCACCTCCATCCCTGGAAAGGAGAGGGAACAGCTCCTTCTGGATGTCATCTCAGGACATATGGAGGAAAAGAAGGTGATCAGGAGTAGCCAGCATGGATTTACCAAGGGGAAATCCTGCTTAACCACTCTGATAGCCTTCTCTGATGGAATGACTGGCTGGGTAGATGAGGGGAGAGCAGCTGACTTCAGCAAGGCTTTTGACACTGTCTCCCATGGCATCCTCCTAGATAAGCTCAGGAAGTGTGGGTTAGACGAGTGGACAGTGAGGTGGATTGAGAACTGGCTGAAAGGCAGAGCTCAGAGGATCGTCATCAGTGGCCTGGAGTCTAGTTGGAGGCCTGTGGCTAGTGGCGTCCCCCAGGGCTCAGTACTGGTCCCATCCTGTTCAACTACTTCATCAATGACCTGGGTTGAGGGGATGGCGTGCCTCCTCAGCAAGTTTGCTGATGATACCAAGCTGGGAGGAGTGGCTGACACCAGAGGGCTGTGCTGCCATYCAGGGAGGCCTGGACAGGCTGGAGAGCTGGGCGGAGAGGAACCTCATTAGGTTCAACAAGGGCAAGTGCAGAGTCCTGCACCTAGGGAAAAATAACCCCAWGCACCAGTACAAGCTGGGGGCTGACCTTCTGGAGAGCAGCTCTGCAGAGAAGGACCTGGGAGTGCTGGTGGATGACGAGTTGACCATGAGCCAGCAATATACCCGTATGGCCAAGAARGCCAATGGTCTCCTGGGGTGYRTTAGGARGAGTGTTGCCAGCAGGTCGAGGGAGGTGATCCTGCYGCTCTCCTCAGCCCTGGGGAGGCCTCRTCTTGAGTACTGCGCCCAGTTCTGGGCTCCCCAGTACAAGAGAGACATGGAGCTACTGGAGAGAGTCCAGTGTAGGGCTACAAGGACGATCAGAGGACTGGAGCATGAGGAACCCTATGAGGAACAGCTGGGAGAGCTGGGCCTCTTCAGCCTGGGGAAGAGCAGACTGAGGGGGGATCTGATCAACGTGTACAAGTACCTGAAGGGAGGGCGTCAAGGGGATGAGGACAAACTCTTTTCAGTTGTCCCATGTGACAGGACAAGAGGCAATGGGCAGAAATTGAAGCACAGGAAGTTCTGCCTGAACGTGAGGGGAAATTTCTTCCCTGTGAGAGTGACGGAGCACTGGRACAGGTTGTCCAGAGAGGTTGTGGAGTCTCCTTCTCTGGAGATCTTCAAGTCCCACCTGGATGCAACCCTGTCTACCATGCTCTAGGTGACCCTGCTTGAGGAGGGGGGTTGGACTAGATGTCTCCAGAGGTCCCTTTCAATCTTACTGATTGTATGATTCTATGATAATTACCTTTAACAATAATAATAATAATAATAATAATAAAAAGAAGCTTTGGAAATGAGAATTTTAAGTCAGCTTTTCAGAGCAAGGTTGTGTTCAGTCAGTCCAAATGCTATAGTTTAAATCAGTTATCTCTGTTTACAAGCGATGGAATTTTGTAGGGTAGAAATGTGCTATTATAACCTTTCTAAAGATTTCAAGGTTTGAGATGGAGCAACTCTGATAAGACCCTTGTGAGGCTCCAATGTTTTTAATGTGTGCTCCGCAAATACTCTGCTAATAAGCTGGAATTTAAGAAGAGATTGTTGTTTCTACCCTTTGCTTTGTTGGGTTGTTTTTCTTCCTCCCCAGTTTCAGTGTTGTTCATAATTCGCCTACCACTGAGTTCGTTCTGCAGTGTGCTGCGATTTAAAGGGTGGAACAAAATACAGTCTGGAGTGGACAGCGTTGCGGGTGGGAGGTGCGTGTACTGAGCTGGCGCGACGCTGAGGAGGAGTTTGAGGGAAGGGGACCGGTGGAAGAGGAGGTTGCTCCACACCTTTGCCTTACTTAGGTTGAGAAACGCATATCTTCCCTGTGCGTCCTTTGGTCTGTCTGCTGCAGCGTGTCTGAGCCGAGGACGTCCCTCCGCTTGTGCAGCAGTTTGTCTCAGTCAGGTGCCTGAAGCAAGCAGAAGTCAGCGGTGGCCTTTCAAAGGGCAGGATGGGAGAGTCAGCTCCRCGTTCACGAAACGAGGCTCGTCCGAGCCGCGGTGCGCCGCGGCGTTGCGTGAGCTCTCCGCGCGCGACGGCCGCCGGTGCTGCGTGCGCCCGGCCAGCGCTTGCTCTCGGGCTTCCAGCTGCTGGTCCGCACCCCCCCGGCAACGCGCCTCGGTGCCTCCTAAACCACCCGCTGCYGAGCTCGGCCTGCCTCCTGGACGGCCCTCCCAAATGCTCCTCGCCCTGCCCTTTGCTGCTCTCACGTCAAAGCCTGAGTGAACAAATTTCGTGCACGTGCACGTGTGTGCGCGTGGCTCTTGGTGAGACTGGCGCTGCCTCCTGAGTRGCAGGGGACACGTACCCTGCCAAGTAATGCCATCGATGATTAGAGTAAGGAAAGCTCTTCAGTTATAAATYGCCGCATTGCAGTTTCTTCTGCAGTTTTTCTTTCTGAGCAGATCTTGCACGATTGCCCTGCTGCATTTCTCCACTGATTTGATGCAATGCAGCTGTGACAGCTGTGTGTGCTGGTGGCAAGCGAAACAAGTCAAAGCTTTTGAGACGAGGGAGGGTAGAGTCATATTTTGAATCGAACTTGCGAAATACTGAGGTCAACCCTCACAAAGSGAAAAATTCCTCATGTTACCTAAGTGAAAACACCAGCTTCTCCTGTATCCCGAGAAGCAGCAGTGCTGGCATGATTTTTAATGCCCTCTTTCTTACTAACAAGTGTTCAGTCAAAGTGTGTTTGTTTTTTATCCCTTCCCAAAAAAGCATCACTGTTCTCTTCATGGACACTGCCTGGAGAACACACAGTCCAGGCAAATAGACCTGCTTCTTCTGAAACCATCCTAGCTGGCTTTATAGCAGCCATGATTCGACTGAGCCTAGATAACTCTTGCACCAGGTTCTCTCTCTCTCTGCTGTGCATGCCTGGTGTTGCAGAAAGGTTGAGTTGCKGAATCATTTCTCTTCAACATCAGTAAAAGTCACAGGCTTGAGGACAGCCAAGTCTGACTSCACAGCAAGGAGCAGGGCATTCGTCGTGGAAGGCTGACAACAGCCTTGAAGCAGAAGAATTGTTACGGGAGTTCGTTAATGAAGAATGAAGGTGACTGTTACGATGAATGCGAGCTGACGTGGATTTATGGAAGTGAGAAATTGTCAGGCCAAGTTTTTAAATGAGATTACCAGCTTGGTTGGTAAAAACAGGAGTGCAARTATGGTCCACCCTGACTGGGGCAATTTCGTGACTGAACATCTCAGATATCACACGGCAAATGGATTGAAACCTGGCTAATTGCTCTGCAACAGCGGTAACTAATGAGGGACTTGTTTGGCTGGTGGGATCCCTAGTCAGCTCCTTGGATGGGCAGCCTCTATTTTAATGCTCTTGCCAATAACTTTAAGTGAAAGGAGAAGAGTGTGGAAGATGTGCTGACCACTACTGTTAAGCCACTTTGGAGCTCTTGCTTCAAGGAAGATGATGTGAAGTTGGAGAGGGCTTCAGCAAAGAGCTGGGGGTAATGGGGTGAGCGGAGTGTACAGTTTAAAGTACAGCTTCTGGGCAGGCTGCTGGAGGGGAATGCAAAGGGGGGGGACCGGCAAGGTGTACGAGGGTCAGTACGTGACGCGAGGAGGATCAGGTGTGGCTGCATCAGTCTAATCCATGCCTTCTGCAAGTCGGTAAAATACACCTGAACCCGCTAGTCTGAATTTATTTGGGCTGGTAGGTAACTGCTGTGCAGCGTTCCCAGCCTGCTGTTGCACGCTCCATTCTTGCAGATACTGKTTTTTTTTTTGTTGTTTTTTTTTTATGAGAAAGGCGGTTTTTCTCCAAAGTGGTGCTGTGCTGTCCTTCCGGCAGGAGATACCCGGGGGAAGCGTGCAGGGGCTCGGGCTGCTCTGCCCTGCGTGCTTGGGGCCAGGAGCAGCAGTAACAGCCCAGGACTTCTCTGTGCTTCAGTCTCTGCCCGTCAGCCCTTTGCCGTCTTGCTTCCCTGCACTGAGAGCTTTTTTTTTCTCTTGTAATCACAGTGCTGAACTTGGTAGGGGGTAAGGAGAGAGGGAGGCTGCCAAAATCAAACCAGTAAGTCATGAAGAACTGTTCTTAAGAGCGAAAGAAAAAGAACCTGGCTGTTAATGACCGTTCACCTTCCGCTGCCCAGGAGCCTCGGGGCGGGTGTAGTTGAGCGCCTGTTCCAGGAGCGAGGTTAGTTATCTTTCCGGTTGTTACCTTGTTTTAAAAATCCTAGCTCGTTTTAAACATTCCTTATCAATGTGCCTACCTACACATGCAGGTGAAGTTTATCAGCACGCTTCATTGCAACTGACAACGTAAGTATTTTCCTGCGGTAGTCAAATAGTCACGTTTTTAGGAACAACTCTGACTTTTAATTGCACCGGCAGGCAGGCCGTGTGCTGCTGCTGTTTGCGTTTGTGCAGAGTAACACCTACGTCCTCCATGTATCCTGGTGCCAAAGAGGCTACAGTGTAGTTTCTCTCTTTTTCTGTCTCCTTTCTGTTTCCTTTTTTTATTTTTTCTATTTTTAAATGTTTTTAAGAATGTCAAATAATTGAGATATTAGCTCACTCTCTGCTAACAGTGAAGTGGCACGTTCCCAACCGTTCAGCTCTGGGGCGCGGATGCTGCTGGCTGGGCGGCCCGCAGGTCGGTTCTGCAGCTCCGGGGGCCRCGTTCTCTCCGAATTCGGTCACAGCCATCAATTTTTGGACCTTGCTTCTCTAAAATCGTTCCCCGCCCGTTCTCTGTAATCCTGCTCCCCCCATGCCACTTCCCTCAGTGCGTCGTGGATCTGCCGCCTGCCGAGAGGAAAAGCAAAAACGGAGTCCGGGAACGTGCTCCCGGGGGTCCCTCCTAATCCCGCTCTGTCAATAACCCTTCCGAAGGTGCCGTCGGATTTTTCACGGTGGCGTTTTTCCGYGTCGCGTGCTGCTCCCGCAGGGCTCCGCAGGAGCCAGCCGCCAGCCTCGGAGCTCCGGTTTGGGATGCGCGAGCAGGAGGGGAGGGAGCAGAGGCGGCCGYGGGCGACGAGGCCCGAGGACCGGGGCTCTCGGCGGAGCGGCTCTGGGCTTGGCTGGCGGAAGGGCAGAGCTGCCGCAGCGCCGTGCGCGCGGCGCGGGGCGCTCGGTCCAGCGTTACCCTGCTGCCGGCGGGGGGTTTTTCAGTGCTCTGGGGCTTCTCGAACTCATTTCRGACAAGCCACCAGGCTGTCACAAACGCGGTGACTTTTGGCTGGTGTCGATCTGGCCAATTTGTAACCRGTGATCTGCGTGTGAAAAATTCCGTATTCGCATTCCTCTGGTTGGAGCAAATGTGTGCAATAAATAATTCTGGGCTGGTTCCAAACTTTCCTGGAGTTCAGGAGTGGTCAGAGCTGGGGCTGGGATTTGGATTYGTTTCTATTTCCATTCCCAGGAACTCTGCATCCCTGGGTGGGAAAAGGATGCAGTTTAATTGAAAAGAGAAATGAGAAGTTTTTTCTCTCTGCCTACCACAGAAGGRCATTATTCCAAGAAGGAATTTTCTGCCCTGAATGCCGAGATGGGTGTTTTCAATCATTCAATTTCCTTGTGCTTCTCGCTCTTTTTTTTTTTTTTTTAACCCATTTCAATTCATTTTTAATGGCCCTGACACCCTTGTTTATAATAATAAATAGCAAACGTGTAGACACAATGAGACTGTTTCAGGTTCAAGTGTTTTTAATAACCTTGCAGCAAAAAAATAGACCCAATCCTTCCAAATCCAGAGAAATATGATGAAGACTCTCCTGCTGCAATGAAATGYGATTTCGGAATTGCTGCTGTGAAAACAGCCCGCGATAGCTATCGTTTCACYGCTTTGACTCCCAGCCAGTCTTTTTAGACAAGACTCCCCTTTGTATCGCTCCGAACCCGGGTTCCCAAGCACTGTTTTTGTCTTCCAGATGTAGCCCCGTTTCAGCAAAGACGAGGTGGTAGGTAAAGATATTTTGTTAATATAATAGATTTGGAGAGGAGCCGGAGGCAGCGAGGAGCAAGCGGAGGTGGAGGCGCCAGGGGGCCGGAGGTGGCTTTGGAGGGGTTCGAGGCCGGGGCTCCGCTGGCGGTCCCGGCGGGAGACGCGCTGCCTGCACCCGCGTCCGTCGCCTGGGGGGCTGCGGGGGCCGGGGCGGATGCGCCCGGAGGACATCAGGACGGGGCCGGGTCCCCTCTGCCACCCGGCAGCCTCCTGGCGCAGCGGGGAAGAAGCGACGGGCCGCGATGTCAGGCCACGCGCTGTGTAATTAAGTAAAACGCTATTAGYGCTCTTCAATGGTTTAACAACTTGGAGGGAGTCGCTGCTTGCCAAGAAAAGTCCCCGCGCGGCTCTCGCGGCGTCCTGAGCAGGCTCGTGGCTGGGCTTCGAGGCGCGGAGCCGGAGCCGGCCGCTGGGAAAGCGTCGCTGCGCGGCCGACGCCGAGCAGCCGGCTTTCAGGAAAACAGGTCGTCTGGTGTTGAAGACTCGCAGGAGCTAACGCCAGCGCTAAGGGCTTTGACGAAGCCCGCGAGGAGGAGGAGGGGGAGGATGGCGCCCTGCCGGCCGCCCGTGGAAGAAGGAAGCGGGTGCGAAAGGATCCGGGTCCCGCTGCCCCTGTGATCGCCCCCGAGAGCGGCGACGGAGCCGGCCGGGCCCCCGCGCGGCGCTGGGCACTGGGCGCTGGGCGAGCGGAGGTGCGGAGCGCCTGCCGGCCCTTTCCCGCACAGCACGGCACGGCACGGCATGGCACGGCACGGCGCGGGCCCTTCCCCGGCAGCCCCCGCGCCCGGGCGCTGTGCTGAATCCTATCCGAGAGGCACCAGCTGTTAATCCCCCCTTCCCCTCCCCAGCGCGAGCAGCCCCGCAGCGTTTGCGCGCTGCGGGATAATCCCCCAAATCCTGGGTAATCCGGGGCGGATGGGGAACCCCGCGAGAGCAGGCTGCTCTGCTCCGCTCCGCTCCGCTCCCCAGCACTGCTGCAGGCAGCGTGTTTGCGGCTGTGCGCCCAGGTGCCGGCCTCCACCGGTGGGAGGGAACCGAGAAAAACCCCCACGGCCCTGCCGAAAATGCGTGGCTGCAGCGTTTTCGGCGCGGAAAGGAGGGGGGGCGGCCGCGGGAGGGGGCGGAGGGTCGCCGCGGGGGTCCCCGGCGGGCGGGGGGCTGCGCTGCGAACGGGGCGTCAGCGGCGGGGAGCCGGAGCCTCTCTGCGAAGCCGCCCGGAGGCGACGGTAGCCTTCGGCAGGGCGTCTGGCCGGGCTCTTCCCCACCTCCCCTTTAATTAAACAGCAGTCTCATGCATGTGGAAAAGGAAGGAGAAAACGGGGGAAAAAAAATATCGGCAAGCCCAAGTCCTTAGATTACTGTTTACCCCCTCGAGGAGCACAGAAGTATATTGTCCATTTAATAGAGGCCTATAAATCACTGAAAACATTTATAAAATAATTGAAGGTAATGGGAACCATTTGTTTAAATAACATCACGTTCATGCCCCAGAGGTGCAATAAAAGTTAGATTAATTGATAGGATTTTATATCTCACTGTGAAAAACTAAGTCACATTCTAGACACCGACAGTTTGGGAAAGTTGCAAATTCATCAGGCACCCAGCTACTATCAAAATAGTCTCTTCCATGCAAGGAGGCACATTTATATGACCCTGAAGGGTTTTGGGATGAGAACTATTTACTTAAACTGCGAAGTGAACTAGCCAGTGTGAGATCCTGACCCAGATTGGATTTTTTTTTTCTTCCTCTTCTATCTGCTGTTTCATTTTTTTCCCCCATTATGATAAAAGGCAAATAAATATCCCTAAACCAAAGGCTCATTCCTAATCCAGGGCTAAAGTTTCCTGCATCCGTTCTCACTCGTGGGAATAGCGCCTCGGAGCAGGAGGGAGAGGGGCCGGCGCCGCGGCGAGGGGCAGCCCCTCGGCGCGGGGGCTCTCCTGGGGTTTTCGCCAACAGGTTGTAAACCTCCCCCTCCTCGTAGCCGTGTTCGGTGGTTTATTCAGCTAAAGGACATCGAGAGGCAGCAGAGCGTGTTCTCCCGGGGCCGCGTGCAGCCCGGAGCCCCTGCCTGCCGCCTCCCCGGCCCGGGCGCCCCGATCGCCGCCGCCGCCGGGGCTCG
>NW_028186534.1:5627992-5636672 GCF_003343005.1 Rhea americana | reverse complement strand
GTGGCGCGGCCGAGCCGGCCCCGCGCGCGGCCGGGCTTCGCATGAGCTTTTGATAAAGGACCGCTGTCAAACAAGGACTGAATAAATCATGATGTGTTACCAAGACGCATTACAGCTTTTAAAACAACCACCGTGGCATTCTACCCCACGGACTGATGAGCCTGGGGATGCCAGATCCCTGGCGCTGCGCAGCCTTGCTGGAGCCAGCGCACATCTGGAGCGCAGTAAACGTACCCAGAAGCAAGAAAGCAGCTCTGTAAGGGTCAGGAGTACAGAGAGCGGCTGCTGACTCCAGGCGCCACCCCAAAACCCACATGCATTTCCTTGTGTAAACACATGTGGCCAAAAGGCAGCCATGGTCACCTTTCTCCAACGTGAGCCCTATAAAACCGCCAGCAAAGTGAGGAACAATGTCACTATTATTGTTTTAGAGGCATTCCTCCGAAGCAGGAAAGCATAGCCAGGCTGCCTACAAGGGCGTCTTTAAAAGCAGCCTGACAATTGACTCCAGAGCCGAGGGGAGGAAAAGCCCCCCCGGGGCTGATCCTTCGCGGTTGTTGTGGGCTCCGAGAGCCGCCGATTAACCTGCTGGGTCCTGCGTGTGGCCGCGGGGCGGCCGGGGGACGCGGCCGGACCCGGCGCCGGGCGGCCCGTGGGAGCGCAGCCCGTGTCAGCTCCCGTCGGATTCAGATGCTGTGGGAAGTCATCCCTGGCGCTCCTTCTGTCTTAGCAGTGCACGGAGGAGAGCCCCAAACTTACCCTGGGACGAAGCCAGGTGAGAGCCAAGATTACTTCGAAACTGCTCTTAAACGGGTGATTTCTGTGTTGCCCGTGAAAGGGAGTTTCACCCAACCTCTTGCATCAGCTGCTTCGGCAGTCCTGCCGGTGCCATCGGAGAGCTCCCGGAGCTGGCRCTATTTGGGCTGAGAGCTTAACGTTCCTGCAAAAAGAAAAACACGGGCACRTCCTCAAGAGGACCAAACATGACCAACGCTGTGCATTTGGGGAAGCTTTCCTTTGGGGGTCCCTGGTCAACTGGGACGTTTCCCGCTAGCTGCTTCTCTTAGGTGGATTTGTTGTGCGGAGGGAGAGCCGTCCCGAGGCTGAGCTATAATCTCAGGTCGGATCCTGTCCGTGTTTAGGTGTAAATCGTGAGTCACACTTTGGGMTTGCTCCTGCCGCTGCTGCCGGGGTAGGAAGAGGCTCCCTGGCAGCCGGGGAGGACAGGCAGGGCTGGGAGCTGGCAGCAGGTCCCCAGCCCCTGCCAASACTAATCCCTACCTGGCTCCCTGGGGGAGGAGGCTTCCCCTCCCTCCTCTTCCTGGCTTTAATCCTTTCCTTATTGCAGCCTCGCGAGGATGTTGCTGCCCCGCGCACACAGCCAGGCAGAGGAAGGGCTTGCCCACCTGCATGCATTTAACACCCCATTCAGCCCCCACGCCGGACAGGATATCCCAGCCCCAGTGACACTGGGCAAGGGGCTCTAACAGGAACCATACGGCAGAGGGGGGAACGCTGCTAATGCAATAAGGCGCTTTGCTGATTGCGTCTTCCACGGGCGAGATGTGGAGACTCTCCCGCAGCGAGCAGCAGAGACGCGAAACCCTGGCTCCGGCCCGCTGCCGGCTGAGCTCCGTGTGCAGAGCTGCTGGAGCTGGGCGAGCGCGGGTCGGAGGCCGTGGGTGGCTCCAGCYGTGCTCACCGCTGCACCCAGTTTGGGGAGCATCTGGGCTCCTGTCTCCCAGGAGGCACCGAGGGAGTTTGCATTGGGGGTGACCATGTGACAGGGAGGGCTGGATGTGCTGGGAAACCCACGGCCCCTCCACAGGTTTCATGGCAYCAAGCCGTGCTCACGGAGTCCAGCTTAGACATTGCAAGTGGTGATAACTCRGTTTGTTTAACTGGCAGAAAGGGTTTGCTGGCAGCTCCCGGGCATGGAGTGTGTTTGAAGCAAGGAGTTGGCAGCAAGATGGATCTGGTTCGCCAGATATTGCTTTCTCCCACTTGTGGAAAGGATTGGGAGCTGCTTCCAAGAAGAGCAAAGGTTGCRCTAGGGAGTCCCACTCATGAGGTGTGGATAAGAAGACTGGTGACTGAGAAATGACTGTGAATATGTAAGAAAGGCTGAAGGCTTGTAGATATGGAGATACTCCATGCTTAACACCTGATTGGGATGACCTTGCACTTAGATAAGGGTCCGTTCTCCAAAGGAAAAGAAAAATGAGCATTTGAATTTCATTGATAAGCCCATCAAATAGTTAAGTGTATTATAGACTGTATGACTGCCCCACAGAAAAARGTTCCTCTAGTGAGTCAGGGTCCCAAAAACCTTTCTTGTGGCGAAAGCTTATCTTATCAGGCAGAGAATACAACATTTGGCGAGGAAACAGGGCCAGCTCAGCCTGAATAATGGCTTGAGCTAAAGCATTGCAAAACTAAAGGTACTTTAAAAAAGTCTTGACATCACAGATGGAGGGGTGAGCAGAGAGGAAGAAAAGATTTAGTCATGTTGGCTATAACCCAAATACGTGGTGCTTCTCCAGGRCAAGTCTTTTAATGTTCTTCATGAGACAGAGCTTGATATTTGCCTCCCCCCATTCCTCTGCAGGAGGAACCTGAGGGCTGCTCCCAGCAGGATCCGCCCATCTTCAGTTCTCTGCATTAGACGCTGGGGCTGGAGAGAGGGATGATCCTGGCAGCCGCAGGGATCTCGGAAGCCCTGTTCTCCTGCGTTGCTTGGTGCAGAGGTTGCACTGAGGACAGTGCATGGTCCTAGAGGAGAAAGGAAATTCTGCTGTGCTGGGCCCCAAGCTACCTCACAAGGGTATGTGCAGGTTCAGGTAACCCGTGAGCAACATGAGTGAGGTACCGGCGAGATATGAGCGAGGCTGGAGGTGGCCACTGCTGGCATGTGACTAGGTTTGAAGGTACGGAAGCGGAGAGACATTAAGCGAGAGTGGGCTGGAGAAGCCTCTCAGTTGGGGGTGGAGGTGACTGTTGACTTCAGCCTTCCCAGGGAGAGCTCCACCAAGCAGTAAGGCCTGCTCCCTCCCAGAGGAGGCTACGTCCATGGAGAGAATGAGCTAACAGGGGCAACCAAGACAACCGCAAGTTAAGTTCCTCGCAAAAACAACCCACCATTTCTTCAGCCTGGCCAGCGAGGCTCCCTCCTGGTCCACAAACCGGGTCCGAAGCCGACTAACTAGGTGGGAACCTTTCTTTGGGTTCAACAGGCAGCAGCGCAGGCTGGGGGCTGGGGGCAGCCGGCTTTACCCCCCGCAGCCCCGGGAAGCCTCCGCATTCCTCCAGGTCCCCTTATCAGCACGAGCTGGGCAATATGGGAATGCAAAGGCAGTGTAAATAACATGCAAACGCCAGCCAAATTTTTAAAACAGCTAAAATTCCTGGGAAAGAAGAATGTCAGTGGCCRTGGAATAAATATCTGAAAAACCAAAGGAATATTAAAATGGAAGGTTTGTGTGTTCTCTGCTCCTCATTTYTCCCTGCGTTGATTAAGATCACTATTTTCTACCTACTTGGGAAATTCTTCCCATGGTAATCACCAGTATTAAATTCAAACCTCCTTGGAGCCTTCTTAAAAGCAAGCGTATTTCAGCAAACATCTGAAAGTAGCTATGTGTGGAGGAAAGCATTCAGGAATGTGTTGCGTATGGTACTTATAAATGAGTATTTAAAAGAATTCCTTAGGATTGACGGAACGGGAAGTGTCTAATCTGTGAGAAGTCTTTGGTTTCTGCCTACCGTTTGCATAAATCCAAGGACACTCACTCATTCGGTGAGTTTCTCATACTGGTCTGCTCTGGGAGGKGGAAAGGAGGAGGAAACCGGTGATTTGATGCATGTAGATGGCCCRAAATTGAGAGTGGTAGGAACTGATCTACGGCTTTCAGAGCTGTGTGACCAGGCTCTTATCTCAGGGTAGGTGAACAGGACAAACCAGTCGTGGCGTGTCCCCCGTGATTAGCGGAGCTGGAGGTGGGCAGGTGTGGTCCAGCACCTGAGCCAGCCCCCGGCACGGCTGCCTGGTCCAGTGCGTGGCTGCCTGGGGTCCGACCCACCTCCTTGCCCCACTTCCTCATGCAGCTTTGGCGTAGGCGTCATTAACGCCTGCAGAGATTCACACTCGCTTCTCAAGTGGGCCTGCAAGGGTTAAGCCATTTGCACCTATCGAGCACTTTGGGGCCGACAGCTAGAGGATGCATGTAATTATGATTCTCATTCCCTTCATTTTTTGCATTTCAGGAAAGTAGCTGCCCTTAGGAACCCTGTTAGGATGCGGATTTAGAAGAGCTTGTTTACGAGCCGAGGGTATTTGGTGCTGGGCCTACACGAAAATGGCATACAAGTAACTTTTTAATCACAAGATCTCTGTGAATTTTCCATCGTTAAAAAAAAAAAAATAAAGACAAGGCTTGTTAGTCATGGAGGAAGAAAATGTTACAAATGATTTATGGATTTTTTTTCTCTTTCTCAAAAATACAGGATAGAAGATGTTTGAGACTTGCTCTATCCCCTGCCTGCCATTTGTTGGGGATCAAGGGCTGACACAGTGTTATCGTGTGGGGGTTAAATTCTTATCCCCAAATGTCCTGTGAGGTGGTTCTTGCTCAGAAGATCCCAGTCATCCCTTTCTTTCCACCCCAGGTGCTCCATTTCCAGCTTTCTTCTGGTTTTCTGATCTCCTTGGAGCATCCAGCTTCCCACCATCAGGGCCTGGTGTCACTCTTGCAAAGCCTGAGTGGTGCTCGGCATCCCTGGGGAAGCTGAAGGACCGGTCTGTGATACTGTCGCTCTTCCGAGGGCATGGCAGTGGGTTACACACAAAGATCCAGACTCGCATCAGGCCTTCACACAGCAGTGCAATATAATATTCAGAAACCAGCCGTAAAATGGTCATGGGCTGGTGGCTGGAGACAGGCAACCTCGCAGGAGGCACGGAACATTTCACAGGTCTCCTCAGAAACCTACGTACCTTGAGACACTCGTGAGTTACGGGGCCCATACGTCTTTAAATATTTTTGCAGAGCTAGAAGAACTTCCATTATGAGAGGCTGATGTTAAAACCCAAGGAAGACCATGGTCTGACCCAATCTGTAGCAGTTTTGAGGGGATATGACCTCTGTTTGGAGGTGAGTTTTTCCCAGTTCAACAGCTCTTCCCCCTGTGCTCACCAGTGATATGCACCCCTGGGCTAGACACAATCTCAGGGAAAGGGCATCGTTGTTCTTTAGCATTCTTGGAACAACCAGACAGCCTCAAATCCTCAGAAAAAAATGAAAAATGAGTGTGGAGAACATGTAAGTCTGTTCTGGRGACTAACGCTAGGACCTGCAGGGCCTCGTCTGTTCCGCGATGGTCGGGGAGAAGGGTCTGCTGAGGCACTCCGACTCCAGACACCACGGTGGTCACAACCAGCCTCTCTTTGTAGTGCTATTTTTAAAACACCAAAGGAGAACTCACATCTCAGTCTGTTAGAAATACGTCTGTGTCCCCTCCTGATATCTGAAGCAGCCAAAAATCCTGCTCATTTTCAAATCAGCCGGAGTTAGCTTTAAATATAAAACAAAACAAGCAAACTGAAAGGGGCTTGTTGTGTAAAAAAGTTCCTCTGAATTAGTTATATCTGGCTTGTGATCCCTTTTTGATTGAATACTTAATAGCAGCCAGGTGCAACCAATAAGGGACGCTAGCCTGAGTCTCTGGAAGCAGCATGGGAACGCAGCTTGGTAGGATATTCCAAGAGGGTGGCTTGGTGTGTGGGCTGCTTATGTCCTTCCTTTATTATTCTCCTTTTATCTACAAGAATTCCAGCCTTTGTTTCCTTCCCTCTCAGCACTGAACTAGAGCAAGGGAAGTACACATATGTGTGTATATGTTTGTGGGCGTATCTACAAATGCAGAGCTGTATGTGCCTGTGTGCGTGTGAAAACGTATTATTACCTGCGTATACAGCAGTGCGCGTTGCGTGCGCGTTGTACACTTATACGGACGTGTACTAGTGCATGTATGTGCATATAAGCATGTTCTCTTCAGCAGCTGAAATAATACGCCCCTGCCCGGCGGAAGGGTGCAGTAGCACTTCTAATGCTCGTGAAGCAAGATGGTCACGTGGCGCTTTGAGACATTTTTCCATACTGGCACTTCCAAATATGTGTGCTGGTATTTAAGCCCGTTTCCATCAGGCAATACGTACGTGTGGAGTTTTACAGCGTTAATTTTAGAAACATACTGCCTTAGAGACGGTAATAAAAAATTGATGCCAGGGAGAGAGACTGTCCAAAAACTACCAAGTTAAAGCCACTATTCTTCTAGAGCATAACCTGGCACCCCAGCACATGCTTGATTTCTCCTGAAGACATAAAACTACCTACGTGGGCTGTGATCCTGAATCAGGACAGAGCCACGCTGGGATGAACTCAGCGGTCCTGGGGTGACCATCCCCACACCGCTCCAAGCACTGACCCAAAGTGCCCCTCCATACGCCCAAGSGTGTGCATTACGGATGGGTGGCCCTAGTGCCCTATGGCCTTGTAGGCACCACAGATCCTCTTTTCCATGATGTCACATYCCCGGCCTTGGGCAAGGAGGCCCAAATGTCCTTTCTAGAAGGGGACCAACATCTTCAGGCCCCCTGGCAATGAGGGCTGGGGACACCCTGACTTCCTGCTGCCGGGCTCCAGGAGCGGGCGGCCCAGGATGCTGCGGCCGTGGCAGCAAGGCTGAGTCATGCTCTGGGGAAAGTTCAGTGGGGCCTGAATGTCCTGTGCTCCTACGCTTTGGCAGGGCTGCAAGGCATTCATGAGCATGCACRTGTAGAGAGTGCTGGAGATATCTCCATAGAAATCTATTTAATTTTTAGGTCCTTTTCCATCCAATATTCTTAAAAAAATACACTTTTCATTTTTTTTCCTTTTCTTTTCTATCCATTTCTTTTTTCTGCCCAAGTGATGCAATTTCCACCTGATGCTTTTATGTGGAAAGATCTACAGCATGTCACTTCCAATAATAACTCCTTGTAGTGTTGGCTGCAGACTGCTTGGTTACTTGATTTATTGAGCTCCTGAATCCTCCAAAGAAAATTGATGATTCTTTATGAACAATTCCTTTATGCCTGTAAATACCGCATTTGCCAGAGCATTTTGTGGATGTTAAGATCCAGAGATTTCCAGAGATCCAACAGTCAAAAAGAGAAGAAATCTTGGGCTTCTGTTGTGAAATTTGGGGCAAACACTATCTACATTTTAGAGGTTTAGACCAAAAAATATATATATATGCAGTAGTAACTCTTTCCACAGCTGCAGAAAGTTGCGCATTGGTCTTGCCGAGGGTCAGTCTCCGGCACTACTGCCTTTAAGGGGAATTTGTTGTTGACTGCAGTAGGAGCAGGATTTGGCCRAAAGGGCAAAGGTGAGCCCTGCTGCAGGACCATGATGGTGAATTATTAGGTGCCAGTTTACGGCTCCATGAGAAGTGTGTGGGTGAGGGACCACAGCGGCCACATGGGCACTGAGGCAGCCACTGCATGGAGGCCAAGGGTGGCTGTGACAGGTCACAGGTGATTGGGACTTTATAGAGTGGCTAATACGGAGGAGGGACACACAGAGCCGAGGGCAGCGTACAATATTCCTAGTTTCACCTAATGTTGTGAAATGTCCAGAGAGCAAGGATGGAGGAAACCCGAGAGCCTTTCCTGATGGCCACTGAAACACAGACTGACCTTGGCCAAGTTGTTTGACCTCACTTGTCTCAGRCCATGGCTTTGCTACGAGCATTAATACCAAATCCGTGCGCTACTGGGTTACCCGTCGGGGCAGAATCGCTTCAGAGCAGCTCAYAGTTGCATTTCTGTCAAATTAGCCAGAAAAACATCATGCAGCATTTATGCCAGGTTTGGGCTTTCTGTGGAGGCCAGGTGATAGCTGCCGTGGTGTAAAGGCAGGGTGGCACAGACAGATGAGATGTGAGCTGGCAAAAAGCCACTTGGACAAAATTAACCTGTCAAAACATTTGGAATACGTTTGCTCTGGCGGAATGCATTTGCGCMAGATCAGCAATTTGCATTGCGTGGTGACAGCATTTTAGAAGCCCTGAAACTAGATTTCCTCTAGCACTGAACCACAATTCCAGTTATTCCACCTGTGAACTGGGCACGAGAACACTTGCAAGCCGTACAAAGCGCGATAAGATCCAAGGCGAAAAGGCTCTGTCCCAGAGCCAAGTCATTCTCTATTATCTGGAGGTTTCAGGTGCGCGCAAAGGGCTGCACAGAAAATAAGTCACAGGCCTGTTCCTTTTCCTGCAGAGGAAGTGTTTGTAGGATTAGGGCATATTTAGACATGGCACGAACGGGATTCCTAAACAAAGGGCCGGGGGGAAGGCGAGCTGCAGCCCGGCTCGCGCCGCTTCCCAGACCTGAGAGCGTTTCCAGATTTGCTCTCCTACCTGACTCCGAGAGTAAAGCTTTCCAGACCCCGGCGCCCAGAAAGTCACAATTTCCATTTTAGGAGGTTGTAAAAGCAGGGTTAGACATTTCTAACTCCCTGGATTTCTTGCAGGAGCGGACGAGGTGGGCTTGGGGGGTCGCGCCGCTGCGACGGGCCTTTCCGCCCGGCTGGGACCCGGCTGCTCGCGTGGCTCGACGGGCTGGCGGTAAGGAAAA
>NW_028186534.1:5625812-5627754 GCF_003343005.1 Rhea americana | reverse complement strand
TTTCCGTAGGATTGCAGGCGAGGAAATACTTCCTCCGCGCCAACCGCGGGCTAAACGGGCAGGCTGCGCGCGCGGGCGCTGCGCCTCCCGCCGCTCTCGGGGTGCAGCCTCTTTTCCATTAATCAGTACAAAATAAAGGGGACTTAAATGCTAAATTGCAACTTTGAGAGCAATTTATACAAATTACAGACAGGGTAGGGATATATTTACCTCGGGACTGGGTAATTAGCAGTGGGGGGACATGCAATTCTCTGCAGGTCGGTGCGCTCGGAGCAAAAGCGGGCCGTTTCCTATGGAAGAAATCACCGCGGGCTGAAGAAAGGTGTTAGTGTTAGGTCTGAGAACAGGGAAACGTCTGGCCTAATTAAGCTTTGGCCAGCACTTAGGAAATAAAGATCCGTGACGCCAGATGGCCCCTACGGAGCGCGGACAGGCTGCCGCGGAGGACTCGGGGCGCTTGGCTCGCGGCCGCGGCTGGGCTGCGCCGCCGGGCAAGCGGGGAGCCAGCGGGGCGCCGCGGCCGGGCCCAGCGCTGGGCTGCTTTGCTTCTTCCGCCCTTGTTTTGCTTCTGCCTTAGCGCGGCGCCGGGGCCCGTGCGCGCGGCGCGGGCGGCCGCCGGGCAAAGGCTCTGCGAGCTAGCGCGAGCAGAYGCACGGAGCGGCGTGTGCCGGCCTCGCCATGCTGCAGCGCTAAACACGCACGGTTTTATTTACACCCCCAATCAGTTCAGAGTCTCTGGCCAAAACTTCGTCTCCTGGATATTTGGCCCGCGGAGGGGTTTGCGCTCTGAGGCGAATGGGAGGTATGAAAGGGCCCTCTATGCGCAAAGCAATTCAGTTCGCGCCTGGGATAAAACTGTGGTTTTTCCGTCCCTCCGGGTCTCTGCTAAGAGACGTCTCCACGCGGTTTGCTCCGAGCCCTGCCCCGGGCGGCCAGGCTGCAGCCGGCGCGGGTCGGCCGGCGGCGCCGATCTGCCCCGGGGGCTCGCAGCAGGCTCGCCTGGCGCCTGGGCTGGCTGCTGTGCCGTGCCAYGCTGTGCCGTGCCRAGTTGGACTGTGCTTTGCCACGCTGTGCTGCACCGTGCTGTGCTGTGCCATGCCATGCTGCGCTGGGCCGTGCCGTGCTGTGCAGCACCTTGCTGTACTGCACCATGCCGTGCTGTGCCGTGCCACGCTGCGCTGGGCCATCCCGTGCTGTGCTGCACCGTGCCACGCTGCACTGGGCTGTGCCGTGCTGTGCAGCACCTTGCTGTACTGCACCGTGCCGTGCTGTGCCGTGCCACGCTGCGCTGGGCCATCCCGTGCTGTGCTGCACCGTGCCACGCTGCACTGGGCTGTGCCGTGCTGTGCTGCACCTTGCTGTACTGCACCGTGCTGTGCCATGCTGTGCTGCACCGTGCCACGCTGCGCTGGGCCGTGCCGTGCTGTGCAGCACCTTGCTGTACTGCACCGTGCCGTGCCGTGCTGTGCTGCGCCGTGCCACGCTGCACTGGGCCGTGCCGTGCTGTGCAGCACCTTGCTGTACTGCACCGTGCCATCCCGTGCTGTGTTGCGCCGTGCCACACTGCGCTGGGCCATGCCGTGCCGTGCAGCACCTTGCTGTACTGCACCGTGCCACGTCGTGCTGCGCTGCACTGTGCCATGCCATGCTGCACTGTGCCATGCCGTGCTGCACTGTGCCGTGCCATGCTGTGCTGCGCTGTGCCATGCTGTGTGGCACCTTGCAGTACTGCACCGTGCCATGCCGTGCTGTGCCATGCTGTGCTGCGCCGTGCTGCATCGCTCACGTGCTCCCCCCATGAGACGCGGCAGCAGCGCGCAGCTCTCCCAGKGCCACCAGCCCTGGCACACGCTTCGCTCGCGGAGCGGCGCGCGCCCGCTCTTGCAGGGGCGCCCGTCGCGCCCGACTGCCGCGGAAGGGGCTCAGCGAGGCCGGCGCCGGG
>NW_028186534.1:5623970-5625183 GCF_003343005.1 Rhea americana | reverse complement strand
CGGGCCTGGTTCCCCCGGGAGCGCCCCGGAGGCGCCGCTGGCGCGCCCAGCCGGGCGCCTCGCCGCTGCGGCGCCCTGCCTCAGTTTCCCCTTCGCCCAGGAGGAGACGGGACTTTGCAGCCCGGGCCGGGCTTGGCCACCCCCGTCCCGCCCTCCCCCGAGGGCACAGCGTGGAGGAGGCGGCTCCCTCGCCCCAGGGCCCGAGGAAGAGCCGGGGCGAGGGGAAACAGCTCCAAAACGGGCCGCTGCGCCGCGCGTTGAACAGGTTGGTAAAAGGAAGGGGCACGCGCTCTGCTAGACCCCTGCGGCGGGGCGGGTGGCAACGGCAGGCGGCGCAACGGGTGCAAACACCCGCGGCGGGCCGGAAACGCCGGCGGATTGCAAACATCCACAAGAGACTACAGGYGCCTTTAGGAGATTTTAAACTATTCTAAAATTATTATTAAAAACCCGTTATAAAAGTAGATTATGAGAGTAAACTACGCTTGGAGGAAGCGGAGTCCTTGAGAGCTCTGTGGTAGGTCACAGGCTGCGGCAGCAGGCGCCTCCGGCGCCCGAGCGAGTTGCGCTGATTTTTTTTCCCCTCCTCATCCTTCTTCGCGACGCGGTCGCTACGCTGCCCTCGGGGGGATTGCTCGGGTGGTTTCTGCCGCCCGCCTCGCCCGCGCAGCGCGGGGCCGCGGACGGGGCTGTTACGGAGATGCGTTCGGGCAGGACCGAGTTTTGCGCGGCGCGGGGGCGCGAAGGAGCAAGGAGCGTTCCCCGAAATGGCGCAGCCCCCACGAGGGGAGCTCAGCAGGCTCGCCGGCTGCCTTGCTCCACGGCCGTGCTCGCGGACGGGCGCCCGCCGACCTGCGCCGCTCGCCAGCGCCGCGTCCCCCCGCGGAGCAACTACCTAAAAAAGAAAAAAAAGGGGAAGAAGAAAGTGGCTGTGGTGATTCATCAATAGCAGAGGTGCAGGGGGGAAGGAAAGTGACTCCATTTATATCAACACTGCACTTTATTTTGCAAAGGAAGAAGGGAAGCCATTCACGTCCGGGCCCAGCGAGAGGCCGGCACGGCCTCGCTCGCACCGGCCCCGCGGCTCCCGCTTCCTGCAGGAATTATCTCTGCTCTCCTGTTGCCAGGAATTGAATTCCAACTGGGACGAAGCCTCAAGACAGGATATAAACAGGAAAAGTCGTCCGCATGACGCCACGGGTCTCCGGGCGCG
>NW_028186534.1:5619586-5623785 GCF_003343005.1 Rhea americana | reverse complement strand
CCGAGGGCGGCGCGCGGGGCCGGGCGGCTTCGGGAAGGTGCTGAGGACGCTGCTCGCCCGGTCCTGCAGCCTTTCCCAGCGCCCCAGCGGTGGTGCTGGACGAGGGGCGCGCGCGGGCGCTCGCTCGACCCGGCGCGGCGCTTCGGTTACAAACTACGACACCCACGGGCTCAGTCGGAGCCGTTTTGCAGTGAGGAGCAAGAACGCTCTCACGCGAGGGGAGCAGGTGAGCTGGGCCCAGCGTCTGCACCAGGTTTTGGTCTGCACCTTGCAAACGCTGGACAGGAACCGAAGGAAACCGTGGCCGCTGATAAAGCCGGCCCCGCGAGCGGGGAGAGGAAGCAGGAGGCAGCCCCAGGCTCTCGGATGCGACCTTTCCCTTCTCCCGGGAATGTGCTGCCTCAGCAGGAAGCGGGCCGCGCGGCTGGGAGAGCCGGCGCTCCTCGAAACGTCCGCGGGCTGCACGCCGGGGGCTTGGCGGGCGGATCCGAGCAGCCCCGGCCGCGGCAGCCCGTGCGCCCCGCTGGGGCCTGCTTCGTGGTCCTGTTCAGGAGAGGCAGTTTGTCTGCGCCGGGGACTCGGCGAGTCCTCGCGCGCTCGTGCCCTTCTCAAGTGTAAGGTGGAAGAAAGTCATTGCGGGCGCCACTGCTCTCGGGAACTGGGAGGAAAAAATAAATCTCGTCAGCAGGACCCGAGCAGCCAGCCGGTGGTTAGCGCTGACATAATGACAGGGGAACCTGSCATGGAAATGCAGCCCGTGACAGCTGCTGAGCCCGTCGACAGGACCTGTGCAGGGGACTCACGTGCCAGAGGTGCCGGGACTATGGCCTGGGGGTGCCGGCGGCGTTCGCGTCTTCCCCAGCGCAGCAGATCAGCTGCGCTGGCTGCAGCAGCCACAGGCCGGTAATTTGATTTCTCGCYCAGGGCAAAACAAAAGGGACCTGAAGTCTCAGCGTAGAATAACTCCTTGTGGGTGATGCCGGCTTTCACATCCTACGGAGGGTTCTTTGGCTTTTGAGCCTCTTTCAAGTGGCAAGGAAGTTACTTGGGAAACTGAGGCAAAGGCCGGCGAAGCCTTGCAGCAGAGCCAGCAGGTCCCCAGGCCCCCCGTGACGTCTTTCCGGGGAAAAGCCGTCGGCGTGGTGCCCGCGCATCGGGCAGCCCCGCTTGGCGTGCTCGGTTGCTTGGCCCAGCCGAGCCCGCTGGCGCCGTGCTGCCTGCACTGCCACCCCCCCGCGCCACCGGGCTAGAAGTGCCCACGCTTCCTGCCAGACGATTTATTTACACCTGCAGCGTGCAAGGTCCTCGGAGGCAGATCTGAATGTCTGTGTGCTTGTGATTTGCTTGACTGCAGGGAAAGCCRCTGGCAGAGGTGGGAATAAAATGCCGTATTCCCCACATCCCAGCTCCATGCCCCGTCCCTTAGGCTAGATCTGACCAGCACATGGCTCTGTCAAGGGAGATGATTGAAAATATGATGTAGGAGACCTGCATGATTTGGGAGGTGGAAACCAAACTATAAAAAATATCTAGTCTCTGCTCAAGTGCAAAATAAGACATCTTTGCTCCAGAAACAGCACGTGCTCCCTTGAAAYTCGGCCCAGGTGAGTCCGTAATGGGATCCAGGTTTCCACTCAGCTTGGCTAAAGGTTGCCAGAAGTTCAATGCGTTTTGCAGTTCGGGTTTAATGAAACCCACAGGCTGTTAGGTTTGGGGGATGCACGCAGGAACTGCCTGCAAGGACGCTGCCGATCGCCTTTGCTGCGCTTCAGCTGAGCATAAACCTGAAAAGAGGGTTTGTTGGTCCAATACTGCCGACGTGGCCCGGATCGGAGGAGGGAAGCGAGCTCCATGGGAGCAGGGCTAGTGCCTTTCGGCGAAACACCCTGAGCRGCATCAAAGCCTTCGCAGCACAAGACACCCCGAGTAGGAAGCAGGAACACATTTCAGTGAGGAAATGGTGAGAATGCTATTTATTTGCAGAGTTTTGTTTCCATTAACTCCAGCGAGAGCCAAACCCTTCCTGCCAGCGTTTYGCCCAGGGCCGTGGCTCCCACTGGCGCGGGGTGTTTGGGAAGGGGTGTTTTCTTGGCACGCTGGGCTGCAGGGCTGGCGGGCGGCGGGGCGCGTGCTCGCCGGCGCCGCTCCTCTGGGGATGAGCTCTGCAGCGYGGCCGGGCGCCGGGGGGATGGTTTCTCCTCCTGCTCACCTCCAAAGGAAAAATTAGTGGTGACGATCTACAGGTATGTGAGGGAGCAGAGGCAGCAGTTCAGAAGGGCTGGTGAGGGCGTGCGAAGGGGTGAATGCAGGAAGAGGATTCCGGCTGAACCAGCATGGAAGTGCTCCAGCCATGAGCCGTTTTAGCGTGGAGAACAGCCCCACGGCGGGGGAGGAAGGGGGACGTTYGAAAGCAGGCTGGCCGCAGCCCTCAGAAATGCCCTGGAAGGAAAGTGCAGCAGTTTTTTTCCTAGCCGGATCGCTTCTCCCTGGAGGTGCTCCRGGGTGGGTGACAGCAAATCCGCACATCAGGTGTGGCTCTCGCTTTCCAGGCCAGAGACACCGAGTCCGGAGCCCCAGCCCTCCCCTTTCCCTTCCCGCTCCGCACCAGCTATTGCATCCTCAGCCGGCCGCTGGCACAAGAGCGTCGGCGAGGAGCAGGGGAGCAGGGGCCACGGCAAGCAGCGCCGCGAGGCCCGAAGGTCTGCGTGCGAGAAGGAGCGGTCCCCGGCCGCCTCCTCTGCCCGGCTGCCGCTGACCCGCCGGCGTCCTTTCGGGCTCCCGGTCGTCGCAGGCAGGAAAGAGGTGGGATAAATATTTGTTCACGGCAGAGGGAAATTTCCYCTGCAGAGCGCGCCGTGTGTTTCCCTCGCGGGGGCTGTGGGTGGGACGGTAACGGCCGGAGCGGCGGCAGGTGCCGCGGCGGCGGCGTGGGAGCGGGGCCTCCCCTGCCCGAGGGAAAGCGAGCGCCCGCTCCGCCTCGCCTGGAAGGGAGAAAGCCGGGCGCCGCACCGCCGGGGACCGCAGCCGGGGGGAGCGGGGCGCTGGGCAGCGCTGGAGCCGCGGGCAGGGAGCGGGCGGCGGACCAAGCCCCGCGGCCGTGCGCAGCCGGCTTGGGCACCCTTTCCGGAGGAACGTGCCTCCCTTTCCCAGTTTTCAGACTGCAAAGCGCCGGGGGCCGGCTGCCACGCGGGCACGACGCGCGGGGCCGTCCCTGCGCGGCAGCGCGGGCGCCGCGGCCCGCCGGGGCCGCAGCATGCTCTGCGCGAGGAAGCAGGTGCTGCCAATTCCGGGACAGATGTTCCCGATTTCCTGCCGCGGGACATTTCCTTGCGAATGTTAACGCTGAYGCTTGTGCGCGCATGGCGGGGAGGAGGCAGCTGCTGGGACCGGGCGCCTGCCCGCGTGGTGCGAGGGAAGGGGAGTGAGATCATGAAGGATTACGTAGCCCCAGCGCCTTCTGCAGCGAAGCCCTCGGCAGGAAGGATGCGTCTCCAGGGTCAGACCTGGACGGAGCAGACCCAGGAGCTCCTACCTGGGGGGGTGGGGGCGTTGCCTGGAGAACAGTCTCCAGGGTGGAGATGTTCTTCTCCTTGGGGTGACCCAAGGAGCCCATCAGTGGAAACACAAGGAAAAGGCATTGGGGGAAAACATTGGTGGGAAATGCGGAGGGCAGGGGCGCACCAGGGGATATGCATCGGGGTGATATGCATGGGGGGGATAAGCATTGCGGGAGATGCATCAGGGGTATGCGGTGGGGCGCGTGCATTKGGGGGTAAAGGCGTCGGGGGAAATGCACGGGGGGGAAACGCGTTGCAGGGTTACTGCTCCTTTCTCCTCCACGCACAGGTGGAGAAACAAAAGGAGAATACTGCGGGGATGGCACGGGGCCCGCAGCCACGACACCGCTTTCTGATGTCGTGTGGGTCTGTGCCAGCTGGTTCTCTGACTCGAGATCCCAAATGGCTTCATCACATTCAATCTGCAGGCAAGTGGTGGGAAAGAAATGGGAATTTTCTATCAACAGAGCCGGGGGGCGCGGAGCCCTAGCGGCACAGGATACAGGCGGTGCTGGGCTCGCCCGGCCCGGCTGCAGCGCTGACATCTGCTCTCTGACCTCTTGAGCTCCGACTCCGGCAAACCTGCCCCGCTCTCCTCCCCCCCCCTTGGATTTCCTCCTGCCTGGCCCGCAGCAAACCCGT
>NW_028186534.1:5616041-5618892 GCF_003343005.1 Rhea americana | reverse complement strand
GGACGCGCAAAGCAGCTGGCRCCGCTTGGGAAAGCGCCCCCCAAGTCCGGGGTGGGAAAAGGTGGGGTTTCAAGGCTCCTTCCCAACCGCGAGTCTTAAATTCGGTCAGCTTTGGCCAGCGGCTCGGTTCTCAGCCAGGACRGCTTTGGGATATTTCGTTCTGACTTTGGTCATTTGAAATGTTCTCAAGTGCACTATTGTATTTCACAGAAAAATCATTTTGTCRTGGAAAAAATGAGCTCTTTGGCAGAGCTGTAACTTGGGGGGCGTCTTTTCCAATAGGGCGGTTAGCAAAAATCAGCCCTTTTCCACAAAAGGTTGTTTTCAGCTCGTCAAGAACTGCCACTTCAAAGGATTTCTCCCAGATGTTCCCAGCCAGCTCCAGCAGGAGCCCTTACTCCGAACCCTGCAGCGCGCCGGAGGAGACGGAGGAGACGGAGGAGACGCCGGGCCGGGCGGGCCGCGCGGGAGGGACGGGGCTGGCGGCGGCGCCCCGAGGCGCGCGGCTTCGGCTTGCCTAATCCCCAGGCAGCCTCGCGCGAGCGGCGTCTTGCACGCGCGGCTGCCAGCGGCTGATCTGGGGGCTTAGCGGTAGCACGCGACGAGGGCTGGTCACGGCTGCGCTCGGCCCGCGGCGCTGGCCGCTCCGGCGAGCGCGGCAGGCTCGCGGGGCGCCTTCCTCTGCCTCTTAACCGCAGCAGCCCCGTGACCGCACATCCGTGGCGGTGTTTTGCTGTGGGCAAACACATAAGGGAGGGGCAAGGAAGCATCCTATTTGCAAGAAAGATGGACCCCCAAATGAGAGCAAAATTGAAGTTGTTTTAAGGCTAAAAGCGGAGCGGTCCTGGCTTTGCCCCAGCAGAGCTGCCGGACTGCCCCTTCTGCAGAAACGTGGAGCCGCGGGGCCGCTCGGCCCGGAGAGCTGCTGCCTCGGTCTTCCCTGCTGCCCGCCGCGGTGRAACCGGCCCGCGCCGCCATTTAAATGCACTTACGCTCTCTTTGGGGTACTGCAAGGAAGGGGGGAACCAGCTGCAAAATGAGGAAGGGTTTTTGTTTGAAAACCGCATCTACGAACCCCTAATGACTACAACAGCCGAGAAGGAAAAAGCGTCTCCTGTTACGGTGCCTCCCGAGGACACGCCGTTAAAGGGAACCGAGGGGAAGTATCGATATCCCGCGTTTCTAAGGCCGCTCCCGGGCTGCGGAGGCCCTGCACGGTGTTTGGCGGGGTGTCCACCTTCCTCGGCCCCGCTCCTCGCGGAGGTGCCGGCCGCGCACGCGGGCTCCGGAGCCGGGAGCGGGATCAGTCACGGCSGGGCGGCGCAGAGAGCTGCTTGAGAGAAACTCCCGCTTTTCAACACCCACTTAAGGCTCTTTGGGCTGCGTCCTTCCCCGCGGACGGGAGCTCGCGCTGCCGCTCGCTGGCACGCGCCGCCCCGACCCAAAGCGCCTTCTGCAGGCGAGCACCGTCCGAACGCGCCCGCGGGCTCCGTGCAAATCTYGCCCGAGCGGGATGGCTGCTGGCCGAGCGCGCCGCGCTCCCTAGCAGCTGGAGCCGCTCCTCCCCAGGCGGTACGCGGCTCGGGGGGGGAGGGTTCAGCAGAAAGACCTGTTTCAGCGGAAAATTAAAAGCTGCATCACTTCCAGCTGCTCTTGTGCAAGGCCGTGAGTAATCAGGCACTTGAGCTCCCACGAAGGGGTTGCTGGGCTCCAGCGTTACCACCCGTCAGGCGTCATCAAACCCGAGCTCTGCGCCCCGATGCGGCACRGAGGTATTTGCATGTGCCACCAAGCGAGGGCCTGGGGTTCAGCCCGGTGCAA
This sequence comes from Rhea americana, assembly GCF_003343005.1. Lineage (NCBI taxonomy): Eukaryota > Metazoa > Chordata > Aves > Rheiformes > Rheidae > Rhea > Rhea americana. The sequence continues at coordinate 5,617,071 of NW_028186534.1, read as the reverse complement.
ACGATAGGCTGGGTCATTGGCGTAAGCCGGGAGAYGCCCATGCCCGCTCCCGTCCTTGCTGCCCGCCGCAGCCGCGTTTCCCCATTCCCTGACCCCGCTGTGCTCGGGAGAGGGGCCGGCAGGAGCCGATGGCGCTGCTGGTTTCTCACCAGCGCCTGGACACCACAGGCGGGCCCTCCCGGCTAACCACAGCCGCAGCAAGTCACGGGTGAAGGTGTCGCATCTTGGCGGAGGATTTCCTGCTGTGCTTGCTGCAGCCGGGGGCCAAGGGCAGAGCCGCGCCGTCCCCAGCCCGCCGGGGCGGCCCCTCTGTGCCTGCCCCGCGCAGAGCGCGGCCTCTGAGCCCGCAGGGCCTGCGGAGCCGCCGGCACCTCCGGCAGCGCCGCTGCAAGCGCTCGCCCGTCCCCGCGGTGGGAGCCCATTTCACCAGGTAAAATCGCACCGCRGCTCCACCGGCAGCGTGCGCAGACCAGCCCTCAGGCGCCGCTGGATACGTGACACCCTAACGCCCTAATCGAACGGGCTCGGGAGCCGTGCTGCAAAGTCCCCGGGGACGTCTTCTTCCGCGGTCTCCGTCTGTGGTGCGGACTGAGCAGCTGGGGTGAAGCGGTGCGAGCGCACGAGCCGGTGCACGCCCGTGTGCGGAAACAGGGACCGCTCAGACCTGGTTTGCGCTCCAGTGCGCCCTGATTTTAGCTACTGCTGTGCTTTTCCGAGCTGATTTTCCTGCCTAGTGGCAGGATGCATCTAGGCAATCTCACCAGTACGAGTCCTGGCTCCCAGTCCTGAGCACTGGTCCCCTGAGARCACTCTGGGTAAGTCCCAGCCGAAGCACCTCTTTGGGAAGAAATCCCCGCGGGAAACGGCAGAGGTGCGTGACCCCAAAGGCGCAGCCTGGGAGCGCGTGTCCGTGCGCGGTGGCACCCCGCGGCACCCCGGCGGGCGCGCACCTCCGAGGGCGGGCGGGGGCTGCCGGGGCCGCCCGGGCTGCACGGGGCACGAAGGGGTTAAAAACCCTGGAAAAGCTGCC
>NW_028186534.1:5614487-5615594 GCF_003343005.1 Rhea americana | reverse complement strand
GCGCGCCGCGCGCCGCCAGGGCCGGGCTCGACGTGCCGCCCGCCGCTGCTCCCGCTAGGAACGCCGCGCCGGGCCGGGCCGGCCCTAAACCCGGCCCTAAACCCGGCCCCCGGAGCCGGGCAGGCGCGGACGGGAACGGGCGGCGGCGGCGCGGGGTTGGGGGGGAGCGGCGGTGCTGGCGCGGGGCAAAAGTGCCTCTCGATTGCTGCCCTTTTTTTTAACCCCCCCGTGCGCGCGCCCTCACGTAGCGCCTGCTCGCTTCCCGGCGCGCCGCGGAGGAGGGGGCGGTTCGCGGCAGCGGCGCGGGAGCGCCCCGACCTCCGAGCTGCTGGAGCGGCCGGGTGCGTCCCTGCGAGCGGGGACCTCGCGGGGTGCCCGCGACCCCCTCTTCGGCCCCATAAGCATCGCGGCCGCGAGCCGGGAGCCCCCCCGGCGCCGGGGCTGAGCTGCCACCGGCTGGTGGGGCCCGGGGAGGCCAGAAAGAGCCCCGTGGCTTCTGCAACGATGCCTCTTTCTGCAGGGCGYGCTGTGACATCCTTTAGAAAGTCAAAAATGCACGTGGGAAGTGCAAGCCAAGCTATTTTCCTTGACCCTAAAAGAAGGCTTTTGGGGAGAAAGGGCGTTTCACCTTTTTTTTTTTTTTCCCTGCCCGCTGCTCCGCTCGCGTTGCTTCTGCCAGGACATCCCGGCTGCACCGGAGCCCCGCAGCAGCGCCGACGCCTGCGCCCCTCCTTCCCCGCGCGCCTGCGTGGGGGCCGTGGGCTGGGGGTCCGGGGGGCCGCGGGGCCGTGGGGCCGCGGGGCCGTGGGGCCGGGGCTGGCCTGCGCGGGGCCCCGCGGCGCCTCCGGGGCCCTCCGCGCTTCCACGCGCCGTTTCCTCCGCAGATCCGCCGGATCCTCTGTCTGGGCCGTATCCTGCTGAGTAACGCCGGCTTCACGGCCATACATGGGGAAGAGCCGGGCCAGAGGCTCGCGCCGTGCTCCAGCCTCTCCCGCGCTCAGTAAATAACATTCCTGCTAGGGCTGGTATGTCGAGAGCTTTCCAGCCCGGTGACTAAGGGCCGAGTCAGGGCGCTCGCGCCGGGGCCGCTGCGAGATGCACCCGACG
>NW_028186534.1:5607281-5608690 GCF_003343005.1 Rhea americana | reverse complement strand
ACGGAAAGCGGCCCCAGACCGGTGCGACAAGGCTCCTCGCTCCTTTACAGCTTCACGGGCGGCTCCGGACCACGGGGAGCTGGGGAAGGAGGCGGTGAAGGAGACGCCGTGGCGAGCGGAAGGGCCTTGCCGGGGGCAGGAAATGACCTGCCGATATTCCGAGTTTTCCTGGCGGTTCTTTTTGGTTTTTTTCCCCCTGCAACGGGAGGGAAGCTGGCACGGCCGGGGGGGGCTGCGCGGCGTGCCCCGTGCCCCGGCGGCAGCACCGCGGCTCCGCGGCATTTCGGAGCGGCTCGTTCCCGTGCCGGTCGCCTTTCGGAGCGGCTCCGCGGCGAAGGCTGCCCTGAGCCGCTAGCGTGCCGCGCGTGGGGCGGCGCACACCGAAACGGGGCGATTCCGGAACTTTCCAAACTGCTTTTTTGTTTTTCTTCCCCCCCCCTTCCCAAAACGCAGCAGCCGGGAGGCGCCAGCGGCTGGAAGGGCTCCTGCGCGCCGGAGCYGGCCGCCGCCGCTCCGCGCCGCTGCGGCACCCGCTCCCCGGGGCGCCCGGCCCCTTCCCACGGCTCTTCCCCAGAGCGACGCTCCGGCTTTGGAAACGGGGTGCGGAGGCCGGGGCTCGGGCCGGGGGGGGCGGCGCGGGCAGAGGCCCGGGGAATTACACTTTAAAAGCGTACGAGACGATTTACAAGGCATCGTGCTGGTGCGCGCTGATGGGATGGGGCTGCTTCAAAAGGCACCAGCTTTAAACGGATCAAGCCCCAAGCCAAAAGCATAAACACCAGGAGGAAGTTTGGCTAAAGTTAAATCATGTTTTATTTAAAAATCTCCCTCTCCCTGTTGTAAGATGGAAACTCTCCATCTGAAAAGTGAAACTAAGATTGGAAACAGTCTGCAGTCATTAAGTTTATGCTGCATGTTTTTTTTTTTTTCCTCTCTCTCTCTCTCTCTCTCTCTCTGGCTTCTCAAGTAAAATATCAACTGGCTCCACTGTCAGGGACAGGAAACATTAGTAATAAGTTCATAGATTTACATTTTCCCCAGGGAAGCACAGGAATATCAGAGATCAAAAGTTGGAGAAAGGAGTTATTTTTATACAGAGTGATTTGCAAGCAGCATTCATTGGGGGGAGTAAATAAATTACAGGCCCTTCACTTTGGGGTTGTTTAAGTTCTTTTTCTTTAATGCCGTTCCTTTCAACTACTGTAGGGAGCCTGCCGGGACGYGCGCGGAGCGGGGGGAGCTCCCGGCCTGCCAGAAGGGCCTGGCTGCAGGCGGGGAGCGCGCGCTTCGCCCGGCCTCTCCTCCTGCCGCAGCTCCTGCACTAGCTGCACGTGGTTTTCGGGCGCTACGTGCAACCCCGCGCGCACAGGCGCGCTGCAGGCCCGGGCGTACGGGCCGGCCACGGCGCC
>NW_028186534.1:5601475-5607048 GCF_003343005.1 Rhea americana | reverse complement strand
GCCCGCGGCGCCCGGCCGGCGGCTCCGGCTGCGCTAACCCCGCTGGAAACTTTCACCGGGCGTTTTGTCTCGTGGCATCAATTAAAGGTGAGGGCTGGGCAGGATAACGAATGGTAGTTTTAAGTACAACTGGAAAAACAATAAAATACTCCCTTGGCGTGACAGAGCTGTGAACAATGAACGTTAAACAGCCTTGCGGCTGGCAGAGCTGCCGCAGCAACRCTTAGCGCTGCCGTTTGATTGATTCCTGTTTGGAATATGCCTTGCACAGTGACTCTCCGTCTACCCGAGGCACCGAGGGCTGGGAATGTCTCTCTCCTTCTCTTGCTTAAAAATACATCCACATAAAATGTGCTTTAAGAATCCCTGAAGGTTCATTAATGTCACAAGCAGGGGAGGAGAAAGGAGTTGGAAGGCCTTGAAGTACATGTCGGAAACACTCCAGAGAAAACTGTAAATGCTGCTGGGATGAACTGCAGGCTCTGGAGGATCAGTCGCGCTGGAAGACTATTTATTTTCCAGTCTATTTTAAACACTGGACTGTTTCAGATAAGAGTTGCCTGTGGTGGCAGACAGGATCGTGGGACTGGTGTGCAGGAACTCATGCCAGATTCATTTCTGGGGAGTATTTCCTCTCTGCCTTGATAAATCTGACTTGTCTGCTGTACCAGGTTACTTCCTTTGGAGTTCTCTCTCCTTATTATTACTTATTAAAATTGCCTGCAAATAGCACTTGGGCTTCGTGCAACATCCTGTGCTAACAATTCATCCTTCTCGTTATCTCCAAGCTGACAATTCCCACCAGGGCCAGAGAGGGTGGGTGGAAAAATGCCTTGAGAAGAAACAGAAATGGCCATCCCTCCTCGCGAAGCTGAAGAAACCTTCTGCGAGACTGGAGAGGCCAGGAGATAAGCAGGGACTTCCCCCCCCGCCCCCCTTCAAAGGCAAAACCATGAAAGGGAAGAAAATGAGAAGAACCGCAGCCAGCAGCGCCGACGGATGTCTTCCCTCACCCAGACGGCACGGCCGGCCCCGCGCTTGCGCTCGGGGGGGGGGGGCGCGCCCCGCGACCTGACCTTCCCAAACTCACCCCCTTTGCCCAGATCTTATCAAGAAAATCGCTCTCGGGTTACAGCGCTGCCGCTGCTGCTCGGTGCAGGGCTCTAAACTCCCCGGACGGTGCGGGAGGCGGTTTCAGGCGGCGAGCCCGCGCCTTCCTCCCGCGCTCCCGGAGCCGGCGCGCAGGAGAGGCCTGTCTCGGGGTCACCGGCCCCTGGACTTTGAAACGTGCCTGCGCTGCTTTTTGCAGGGCGGCAGCGGCGAGATACACGGCGGCTCGGAGCCCCGGGCCCCGGGCGGGACTTGTGCTGGCGGAGCCGCGCGCGGGCCGCTCCGGGCTCGGGGCCGCGGGGCCGCCCCGGCTCGCTCCCCTGSACCGGAGACGCGGCTCTGCCTCGGCACCTGCGGCCCCCCCGGGCCGGGAGCCGGGCGCCGAAAGGCCCCTCCGTGCCGCGGCCGGGCGCTCTCGGCTGCTCGCCCCTTCGCACGTGGGCTTGATCAGAGAGCATCTGCTTCCCATTGCAGCYGCTCCGAGCAGGTTTCCTCCCGCAGCCTCCTGCTAGGGTGCTAATTTTATATAGGCGGGCTACCTCTCGCTGCAGCCGTGGGGAACGGGGTGCGGGCGGGCGAGGAGGGCTTCCCCGGCGGCGCGAGGCGCGAGACTGAGGAGGACGAAGGAAGTGAAGAGGAGGAACGAGAAACGGAGAGAGACTCCCCTTTCCACCAGGGGTTATGTGAGAAGCTGGAAGCGGGTTTTGAAGCCGTTTGGCCCGGACAGGCGGCGTGGATGCGTGCCAGGGACTATTTTCAGCAGCCTCGCTCGTGGTAGCGTCCCAAGCCCAGGGTAACACTAACCCGTTATTGATGACACACGCAGGCGAGCCGCTCGGGAGGCCGCCAGCCGGGCAAGCATCTTAACGAGTAGTTCCCGTCCACCGTTCGCAGAAATGGCAAATAATCCCGGTGCCAAACTATGGATAACTACTTGGGATGGGGTGGGAGGGAGGAAAGGGAGACAGGCTTGTCTGAAAAACCTCTGGAAAACAAGCCTCTTTGAGGGATCTCAATTTTGGCTTTCTAAACGGAGGCTCCTCCAGTTACTTTTGGAAGCATTGGCCGTTATTATTTTCTTCCTTTCTAAACATCATTCTCTTTTCCCCGACACTCAACGATGATATGTATCTGAGTGTTTAGTGTCACTGTGGGACACTGGGAGCCTGGCAGCCCCTCCAAGAGGGACCGCATCCCAACAGGGACATTCGAATTGCTCTCTGGCAGCCACGGGCTTCCCAAGCTTGAAGTGAAGATCTTCTCACGGTTCTCCTACAGGAAACTTTTGGTTTCTGCCAAGATGGGAGGAAGATCTTCCCTTGCACAGCAGTTTTTCCCCTCTGAGGGATAAAGTAAAAGTACAGAAAGGTCAAGCGAAGGTGTTTGGCTCCTCCACTGCTTTCAGAAAAAGGCATCGAGCTGGCGTGAGGGACGTGCTGCTCTGTGGCGGGGGAGGAGGTGGTGGCAGGAACAGCATGAGCAATCTGGGACCCTCATCACACTGAACCAGGGTGCTCCTTAGGGCTGGGAGGAGGATACAGGGGGCACAGGAGGTCCGCAGCACCTCARTGCCAACCGTGAGGCCCAGGGTCAGCCTGGGCTTGAAATCCACTGGCTTAAGGTCCATGGCCATGGTCCTGCTGCAGGGCAATGAGGACCTCGAGGAGGCCAGCGCCCAAACCCCACCCCCCCTGGAAATGAAGCGTGGCTGAGGGCTGCTTGTGGTCAGCTGCGAGGTCCTGGCAGAACGGCGAGGCTGCGAGTGGGCTGCTGTGAAAGCGCTCCTTGATGTGGCRCTGGGAGGAAGTCCTCGTGGTCAGCGGTGCCGTGGGCAGGTGCCGCGCCGGGCAGGGGAGGCTTTCCCCGTGCTCGCTCCCGCCATCAGCTGCCTCCCGCGAGCGCGCCGCAGCGCTTGCCAGGATGGTGCCCAGGGAAGAGGAGCCCTGCAGACACTCGCAGACCTCCCTCGCTGCCTCGAGGGCCCATCCTGCAGTGCCGCYGGTGCACCGGGCACTGGGAGCCAGGCGGGAGGGTCGGGCATGGCCCCCGCGTCGGGCCCCGAGTAAACCTTTGCGAAGGTGTGCGGTCTCTCGTGCGGGCTGTTTAGGAGCAGGTTTGCTTGCCAGGACACGTTTCCCGCACAGATCCACCAGCTGACAAGTCAGCAAGCCCCGTGGATCAAAACCGCCCAAGACCTGCTGCCCTCGTCCTCGTGGTGCGGACAGGTTGGGGGGGACGTGGAGCGGGAGGAGACCCGGGAGCACCTTATCGGGGCAGGCGGGGGCAGCCCAGATCAGCGCACCGTGCCGACGCGGCGTGTCGACAGCTCGGTGCCGGCTGACTGCCGGGAAGCAGGCGGCYGGGAAAACCCGTGTCCTTTCGGCCGCAGGAGCAGTTCTGCCTGGGAAAGGTCTCTGCAGCTGGGTACTTTCCTGACAGCCTGACCGGATCCACCCTGTTCCCCAGTTCTGCAAACCCTGGAGCTCGTACGTGGCTCTGAGTAGCGCTGCTGGCGTTGGGAGGGCTCTTGGACTCCKGGAGCCCAGGAGCAGTGGCGCAGGCGGCTACGGCTGCAGCACGGGCCTGATCCGGTGGCTGGTGCCCCCCGGTGCGGGGGCACAACCCGCTCGGCGGCTTCCTGCGAGGAGCCCGCGAGGAGAGCGGGCGACTTCTGCTGCTTGCAGTACTGCAGGGCCGCRGGGTCCCGGCAGACGCCTGCCGCCGCGGGCAGCGGGAGATGCGGCGGTGGCTGCGGCGCGGCGGCGGGAGGGGGCTGCTGGCAGCGGCGCGCCACCCCCGCGAGCCCTGCGGGCTGCTCTGCGCCCAGCTCAGAGCTGCAGAGCTCCAGCGTCACAGCACACGGGAGCCTTTGGAAGAGCCCTTCGCAACGAGCTGGTCCCCCGGGTCCGAGCGGCCGGCGGCGGGGAGCCCCGGGGTTGACACGAGCTCTGTTTTCTCCGCACCGCCAAAAGCCTGCGCTTTCTCCTTTAAAAAAAGTGCACTCAAGGAACGTGCATGCAGAACTAAAAGTCTGTGATGTGGYGGGCTTCTGGCACTGAGAACTACAAACTATTCAAAAAAAAAACATGTTTTCCTATCAGCAAACAGCCTCCTTAGGAGGGCGGCTGCATGCAGGGCGGCCGCGCGGCGCGGCCGCGGCTCGCGGGGGCTCTGGCAGCGCCGCCTCGGACGGGAGCGCCGCGGCTGAGAGCATCTTTGTGCAGCGGCTCTGCCTCTCTCGGTGCATATGGTCCCTATTTATTTGACTTCTTTGCTGCTGGATCCCTTTCAGAATAGTTTTCTGCAATTACTTGAAGTTTCCTCCGCGCAGACTGGGAGTGAAGCTTGTGCTTCGGGAGATAAACTGCAGACTGTTTGGCRTGGAGGGAGCTGTTAATTTGCCAGCAGCACAGACAGAGGGAAAATGAAAATGAAGAGCGATAATTCATTTCCATCTCGGTGTAGTTTTAAAGGAGAAGAGGGGCTGCGGGGCTGGACGGACGTAACCGGAGCGTGTCGTTAACGGCTCCGTGCTGAGGCCGGCGGTTCGGTGAGAGCCCAGCGCCGGCCCGGCCATCGCGGCGGGCGCGGGGGCAATCCCGCGGGCCGCCTCCCTGCCGGGATTCGGGCGCTCTGGGACGGAGACGCTGCTCGCACACGTGCGCACGGCGCGGACCGGTCGCCGTCCGCCGCGGCAGCCGCGGCCGGGAGCTGCCCCGCGGCCCCCGCGCTGGTTGCCAGCGCCGAGGCCGTCACAGCTCCCGGAGGCGAGGGCCCCGGTGCCGCCGGGCCGCGGTGGCGTTAGCGCAGCCGCCTCGAACCGGGCCGGCGCAGCTTCCCACCCAGCTCCTTCTCGTGACCCCGGCGCCGCCGCGCTTGGTCTGCCCCTCTCGGAGGCTTGCGCGATGCTTATTTCTTACGGGGGCGGGAATAAAAAAAAAAAACCCAAATGCCGCCCGCCCTGCGGCAGTACGTCCGCGGCGGCATCGCTTTTAGGGCAGCGTTTGGGCGCCCGCCGCGAGGCAAACGCCTCTGGTGAGGGCTCTGCCGGGCCGGGGCCGGGGCCGGGGCCGGGGCCGGGCGAGCGAGGAGCCGCGTGCCGGCTCCTGCCTCCCGGCTGCCCCTCGCCGCCTCTCACCGCCGGCCCTTCTTGACACACATCGGTTTCCTGCCTGCAACTCTCATGCCACTTCCTACCGCCGGCATAATTTCCACAGCGCGTTTTCGTTTCGACGAACGAAAAAGGGAGGGAAAAAAAAAATAAAAAGAGCAGACGTAGCCGTCAGGCCGCAGCGGCAGGAAGGCGCCGGGGCTCGGGCTTCCCGTCCGAGCCCGTCTCGCGCCGGGCGGCGGAGCCGCGGGAGCCCCCAGCGCCTTCCCGGCGCGGCGCCGGCGGCCGCTGCGGCGGCTGCTCCGTGCTGGGTGCCGTCCGCCGGCGCTCGGCTCTGGCCCCGCACCAAAAG
>NW_028186534.1:5599703-5601330 GCF_003343005.1 Rhea americana | reverse complement strand
CGGCGCGTCGCCGGCGCAGCCCCGCGCGCACGAGGCGCCGGCGCGGGGGCACCCGCGCTAATTAGCTCGGGAGCCGCCAATCTCGGCGCGCGTGAAACGCGAGCCGTTTTATGGAGAGCGCTCAAACAGGCCTCGCATTGCTTTCAGGGAGCCCAGTAAAACAGAAGGTGATCCATAAATATGTATGTTATGCTGGATTTAAAATACTTTCTGATGATTTTCTAGGCAGCCCTCCAGCACGCTGCAGCACAGCGCTGCTCTTGTAGAGGCACCGTGTCGGGCTGGTGGCCCCGGCGCCTGCTCCCCGGGGAGGGGAAGGGTTTTGTGGGCGAGCGCTTTTGTTTCCCCTCGTGCCAACCTGCTAATCCCCGGATGAAGGAATCAGGTCTAGCCGCTTAGCGGTTTCCATTCCTTCCTCACCGCCGGGCTGCGAAGCGCCGGGGACCCTCGCGAGGCTTCTCCTGCCGGCGCCTCTCGTGGCCCGGCCCTGCTGGACTCACACAGCCGTGTGCCGGTGAAACGAAGCCGCCGCGAGYGCTCGGCCCCGGGGGCAGCCGGGCTCCGGCACCACCACCGCCGGCAGCACGGCCCGGCGCCGGGCRCTTGGGGGTGGGAGCCCCGCGCTGGAGGCTGCCCGGGACCGGAGCGGGGCGTCAGGCGTTTTTGCAAAAAGCCCCCCGGAGGGGCAGCAGCCCCGGCCCCAAGGTGAGCCCGCCGGGCCCCGCTGCACCCTCGYTTTAGGCTCTTCCCAGCCCCCCCCCTTCCCTAAACGTCCCACGGGGAAGGAGCGGTGTGCCGAGGACTCCGGGTGCAGCGAGGGAGCCGCGGGGTGGGGGCACAGGTGCTGGGTGCACCTGTGCATGGAGGGACAGAGGGACGAGGGCCGGACAGAGGGACGTGGGGCAGCGGAGGGAGCAGATGCCGGCAGCCGCGCAGGCGCCCACGGGCTGCTCCTTTGTGATTCAGAGCRGGCTGCATTTCTGTTCCTCCCGGCTGCATTTGTGTTTGAATGCCGGCGGGATTCGTCCCTGGCGCCCCGGCAGCCCTCCACCCATTCCATACCTTCTCCCCAAAGCCCGGCGGCCCGGGCAGCCTCYGCACGAGGCCCGCGACGCGGCTCTGCGCAGCAGCCGTTCCCGAAAAGGCGGCTTTTCACAGCTCTCGTCACCTGCCTTGCCGATGTCAACCCAAACCCCTGGAAACCCCCGGGCTGGCAGGATTTGGCCTTGGCAGGTGCCAGCGTGGGGAAGGAGCAGCAGCCCAGGCGAAGCAAAAGGGTTTCTAGGGGCTGAGCCCGGCCCCGACGGGGCGCGCGGCCGGCGGCGCGGGGACGGCTCCCTCCATCCGGGCTGCCGAAAACCCGGCAGCAACGGCGCGCGGCGAGGGGGGCGAGGCGCAGCCCCTGCCCTGCGCTCGGATGCACACTGCAGATCCGTAACACGTGCAAGCAGCACCGGAGCGGTCTTGGGTTCAAACCGCTGAAAAACGAGTAAGCTCGGTGCCTGGCAAACGAGGATCTCAAAGCACCCAGCCCGAGCAGCCTCTGCTTCCTTCTTATCAGCTCCCTGGCCTTCCTGGCCAGCTCCTGCAGGTGGTCCTTTCCCCAAACTGGTCTTTTTTTTTTTTT
>NW_028186534.1:5595641-5598268 GCF_003343005.1 Rhea americana | reverse complement strand
GCAATGTTTTTTTATACCAGCAGTGTGGTCAGGGTACAGGTCCCACCCTGCAAGGTGCTGAGTGCCTTCAGCAACCAGTAGGCACCTGGTGCAGGTCTACGGCAAAACTCTTCGGCAGCGCCAGCAGGCTCAAGCCTGCACCCATGGTGTCCGGCTCTCGTGCGCTTGTTCTGCCACCTGCGCCCAAACACGACGGGGGAGTGCAGCCCCGCACCCACGGAGGTCATCGCTACCGACCCGGCTGGGAGAAGGGTCAGGCCTTAAAAATTGCACAAGAGGCACGAAACGGGGAGTGCGAAGAAGTCTCTTAAGGCCCGAAGTAGCTGTGTACGCAGGTCGGATACACACTGTAATGGCAACACCAAGGAAACTAACTCCTACAGAAACTAGTTACAATATACGTATTTGCATGTTAAGAGTCCGCGGGGTCCCGAGTCCTCAGCGTGTTCCAGAGCAGCCTGTTTCTTCGTGTTTGTGAAGAAGGGACATACGGGAGAAAGTCCGGGAGCAGGTTTTGCATTGATACTTCTTTACATCTGAATGGGTCTGCAGGTGGGCGCGGAGATTAGAGCGGTCGGCAAAGGCCCGGTTGCAGTGCGTACAGGAAAAGGGCTTTTCCCCTGCGAGACAAAGAGAAACGCGCCCAATTAACCAGTGCATCAACACGGCGAGCACATCAAAGAGGGGGCCGTTCATTAGCCGAAGCTGGGGAAGAGCCCCGCGGAGGGGGGGGCTCCGTGCCGCTGCTGGGGCCGGAGGCCGAGGGAGGTGCGCRCCGCCCGCTTCCCCTCGGGGAACGCCTGCGGCTGCGGAATTTCCTGCTCGCGGAGAAATCTGGTGCGAGCCGCGGAAAATCAACGCTGGAAGCAGCTGCAGAACCAAGCCGGCTGCCGATACAAACGCAGACTGCACTCAGCGCCCACGCCGGGCGAGGGGAGCCGCTCGCTCGAGGGGAGCCGCTCGCTCGCCCGGGTCGCGGCGGGGGGGGCCGAGCGCGGCTATTTCCCCCTCTGCTCCCCCTTCTCCCTCCCCGGCTCGCGCTGAAAAGCCCGGGCAGGGTGAATTCCTGACAGAAAGGCTCTTTTGGAGCAAACAAATGCGTGTGCTCAATTTGGAAAGCACAATTAAGTCTTTCCAGCTTCCTTCAGACATCATCTGTGGTACGCTAAGAGGGTGTGAAATCAGTGCCAGGCGACAAACAAGCCGTCCCTGCGGCGGGCACAAAGGCTGCTCCGCCGGCCGGGCCGCCGGCGCGGGTTCACGAGCCCGGCCTTGACCCCCGGCTCGGCSCCGCCGAGGGGGGATTGGAAGGCCGTTTCGGAGAGGGGGCTTGGGAAGCCCTTATCTTCCCAGATAAGGCGCAAACGGCCGAGCCGGGGAGCCGGCGGGGGCGAGCGCGGCTTTACCCGTGTGCGTGCGGATGTGGCCCTGCAGCAGCCAGGGCCGCGAGAAGGCCTTGCCGCACATCTTGCAGACGCAGGGCAGCGTGTGGCTCCGGATGTGCATCTTGAGAGCCCCCAGGCTCACGTACTCCTTCTCGCAGTACTTGCAGCTGAAGGACTTCCTGGCCTGGGCGTCGCAGTGCAGCTGCTTGTGCTTGGAGAGCCCGGCGAAGGTGGAGTAGGCCTTGGCGCACTGGGCGCAGCGGAAGCGCTCGGCGGCGGCGGGCGCCGAGGCCGGGCTGGGCGGCCCCGAGCTCTTGCCCTCGTCGTCCTCGCTGGAGAGCGCCGTGAGGTCCAGGGCCGGCGCCGCGGCGCCCGCCGCCTCCGCGCCCGCGCCCGCCGGGAAGAGGCTGGAGAGCAGCCCCGCGTCCCACACCAGCGGCGGGTAGTAGGCGCCGGCGCTGAGCACCTCGGGCGGCGGGATCACGGGCAGCGGGCACTTCTCGTACAGCAGCGGCGACACGATCACTGCGGGCGGCCGGGGCGCAGCGCTCAGCGCGGCAGCCCCGCGGGGGGCACCGCGCCGCAGGCCGCCCCCCGCGGGGGCATCGGTGGGGACCCGTCCCATAGGGCACGGTGGGGGACCCGGCCCGCCCCCACAGAGCACAGATGAGGGACCCAGCCCGCCCCCACGGAGGGCACCGCGCCGCAGGCCGCCCCCCGCGGGGGCATCAGGGGCAACCCGTCCCATAGGGCACGGTGAGGGACCCGGCCCGCCCCCGCGGGGGGCACCGCGACGCAGGCCGCCCCCGCGGGGGGCATCGGTGGGGACCCGGCCTATAGGGCACGGTGGGGGACCCGGCCCACCCCCACAGAGCACAGATGAGGGACCCAGCCCGCCCCCACGGGGGGCTCCGCGCCGCAGCCCGCCCCCACGGGGCAGGAGAGGGGGGGGGGGACCCAGCCCGCCCCAGGACAGTGGCGGGGGAGAAGGGGGCTGCGCCCCGGCCCCTCCCATAAGAGGCTCCGCGCGCGCCCAGGGCCCGAGCAAACAAACAAACCAAAACAACTGAAAGAAAACCCCCAAAACACCACCACCACCACAAAAATCACCYCGGTACCCACTAAAAAAAATATATAAAAACAAAGCAGAAGCAAAAGCAGAATACACCCCCTCCCCTCCGCACCCGTGCAAAGTACAAGCGCACCCCGCTCCTCTCCCGCACGGATTACATGAAAAATAGA
>NW_028186534.1:5584101-5595021 GCF_003343005.1 Rhea americana | reverse complement strand
GGTGAGGCCGGGCCGGGCCGGGCCGGGCCGGGCGGCTGTGGCGAGCCCGGCTCAGCACCTCCGCGGGGCCCCGAACCCGGGGCGAGAGGCCGTCGGCGAAGGGGCCGTGTTCCCCGCCCCGCGGTGGGAAGTGATCCCGGGGAAACGTGGCGCTCGACGCTGGGTTGGGTTAGCCTCTGCCAGCTGCAGGGTGTCTCCTCCTAGGTGACTCTCCGCAAGCTGCTGCTGCACATACGAAGATCACGTAATTCTTCTGCCCGGAGTAATTTTCTGTACAACCTACCCTCAACCAGTCGTGTGCAGCTTAGGTTGCCCTCGGGGACCAGATGATGCCAGCTGTAAGCAGGGCATGGCAACCAGACCCTTAGCTGCTGTGCCTGAGTTGGTGAGACCCTCAGCAGCATCGGGGGCTGGAGCAAGACCCCAGCCTGGGAGGGACAGGAGAAAAGCAGGAAGGAGCTAGGGTGACCCCAGAGCCCATTCACTCCCAGCTGCCCTTGTCACCATCCCACCACTGGACGGGAGAAGGAGGCTGCGGTGCAGACTGGGCAAGCCTCTGCCTTGCCCCATTGCTCCAAAAGCCCTGCGGGGATGCAGCCTGGAAGGGAGAAACACACTTCGCCGCAGGTTATTACTGCTTGGTGATGAGAGGAATCATTATTTGCAGAGGAGTAGGGCTCAACTCAGCCCTGCCCTTGTTGGCAGGAGTCAGCTTAGCCCTACTTGGGTCTCAGCCAGGAGTAATTCCCCCAACCCAGGCAGAGGTCAGGAATAAGTGCCCAGACCTGCTTGTCCCCTGCACATGGGCCAAGCAGGTTTTGGGCAACACATCCTCCCCCTGCAAACTGGTCTTAGACTTCTTCCCTCCTGCCCCCACCTGCCTTCCCTTGACTCCTTCCCCAGCGGGTTAGGCAGTGCATGGGTGTAAACCAGCCTGAGGGAGAAACACGCTCTCAGCTTTCTGCCTTCACGGTACTGTTGTACAGGGGAAGGCACCCAAGCCTCAGCGAGTAGGTCCTGGGAAAGCAGTGACCAGAGCCTTAGCTGTCCCTCCCCAAGCTTCCAGCTCATCCTGTTCCTCCCTCTCACGTTTGGATTTTCCCCCCGCTGGAAGAGCTCAGGGCACGGGTCCAGGCACCTGCTGTGAAAGGCTGGAGCGAGCCCCAGTTCCAAGACAGCTGCTGGCGGCGAGCAGCCGAGGGAGGGAGGAGAAGCGGGACCTGCTGGGAACGCCTCGCTGCTCGCATCCAACTCCCAGCCTCCTGCCACCCAAGGAAGGGCCTGTGATGCCAGGACACTCATGACTCACACATCACTCCCCTCGCTGGAGCTCGTCTCGAGCCCCTTGGTAACCACACATTACTGTTTAGCCACAATCCATGCGAAATGCAGAAGTGGCAAGCAAAGCTTTCCACTGGCAGGACTGCAGTTCAGGGATTTCAACTGACAATAAAGTCTTTCCTCCGGGTGGGAACAGCTCAGAAAGCTGCTGTTATTGCCAGTAACACACAATTGTGCAAAGAGATGTGTTTGCAAACTCTTCCTCTGCAAACACATTCTCTAGAGCTGTTCCTGTTCCTCCTGGGTTGCGGAGTTGCTCTCAGCTTTCAGTTGGGAATTTTCCTCATAGGAGGAATCTGTAGTTGTCAGGCACGGCATGCTTATCTGCGTAACCTCCCTGGATCACCTTCCTTGAAGTCAGCTGACTTCAGGGGAAACTTGCATCTGAAGGCGTTGGTGGGGTGCAGGCCAGATCCGCTCTGCTTCCCACAGGTGTGCAGGAGTCCCGCAGCGCCTCATCCCACAGTGCACCAAGCGGCACCAACTTGCTGCTCCAGGTCGCTCTCTTGGCTGCTTGCAGACGCCCTCCATGTGCTCATTACACCTGCTGCGGATGTGGTTATGCATTGGGGGCAGTTGCACAAGGTACCCAACTAAGTGGTTTTCTTTAAAGAGGCGAAGACACCTCTTCTGTTCTTTCTGAAATGTTAATAAGATCAGTTCCAACCGCAGCTAGTGCGCATGGAAAAAAAATGCATTTGCTAAAGGAAAAATCTAGCTCAAGGGAGGAGAGCGACCTGTTCGTGCCTCTGAGCCAGAAAGCTACAGGACAGAGAGCAGGGAGAACAGAGGGGAGGGGAAGCTCTGAAATGATTCATGGGCTGGAAGTGGCAGTGGTTTCTCAGACATCCCACCCATTCGCTGCAGTACAGGGCTGTGGAGGCAGCCGAGCGTCAAGGGTGGTCAGAGCAGCCCTGCTACCAGATTGTGGCATAGCTCCAGTTTGAAACCCACATGGATTGGCTTAAAGAGCTCAAAAGCATACATTAACCACCCCCAGAGCAGAAAAATCTATTGCAAGTTTCTTATTTTTACCTACTTGGGTCCCACAGCTATATAAAACATTTCAAGATTCCTGCTAGAGAGCAAAGCTCCTACAGTGACAGAACACAAAAGTGCAAATGGAACTTTTAGTTACAAAAAAAGGAAATGAATACCCTAGCAAGGCAATCTACATCCACTAGTGGTCTCTTTTTAATTAAGATGCATGAATCGACAGCGAGTTATGCACTGATACTTCCCTGTTACAGTAGTACTGGACTAGGTCTATGAATTATACTACAGCCTCCCGCTCCGCACACATAACTGATGACAAATTACAGTGGAAAAGCACACAGGACAGGATGTGAAAGATCCCCAGTTCGTATTGGCTGTAACCAGTCACAGCATACTTTCTAAAAGCAAGAACTCCCTCTACCGTCTAACGACCATTATAGCTGCTTTGGCACCACCCCGCTTTAGACAAGAACGCAACCAAAGGAGTTTAACAACAATTCACTAAACGTGAAATTAGTTAAATGCATACGGCTAAGTCTCCAGACATGACCATTCCTAAACTACCCATGTTAAACCACCTAACAGCAGAGAGTATGAGCCTTTTCCAGCTTTAAAGATAAAAATTGACACCATCCTAAAAATCAGGGTACAAGGTAGTGTCCTGTGTTTTTAACCGCAGGCATCTGTCATACTGCTGCTGTCATACTGCTTCACAACAGTCTCATTTTTATTCTCCTTACACCTTGATTATGGAAGAGAACTACATTGCATCAGGAATACTAAAACACCTCCCAGAAGCTCCAGTGCAATTTTCTTTAAAGACCAGTATCTGAACACTAGATAAGAACAAAACAGATGTGAGAAGGACTAGACAAAAAGACCAAGTCTTGTAGCAGCAATACGTATTTTCACTTTCCACTGTATTTTCACTTAGCTGTTAGTATCTTCTGGAGCTTTGGGGAGAGAGTGGGGAAGAAAATGTTTTCATAGTGGTTTCAACTTCCCCCATATGCATCACCTGGAAAATAATGAGGTTGACTCATTAAAAAAAAATAGTTGCTTTTGAAGAATTGAGGTCAGATCAATGGAAGTGATGGAAGCTCTGAGTTCAAAAACAAACACTCCCCCCAACCCTCAGACAAACGTCCCATTGTCATTTTTATTATATTTAAAGCATGGGCAAGGACTGCAGACATAACCCTCATTTGCTATTCCATATATTCTTGGTATTACTGATGTAAGAGTGGTAGCAAACATTAGTGATATTATTAGAGTCAGAGGACATAACTTCTCCCTCTGAAAAGGGACATTGATGTATATGGTTGCTCTTTTTCAATCCATTTCCTCTTAAATCTTTTGCTGCAAATCTTTGCAAAAGATTTGAAAAGCTTTTCAAAGCAAAGTGCTTTGAAAACAATGGCTGAAAGCATCTGAAGACTTTAAGTTTTGCTGGGAGTGTGGCTAATAAAGTGATGCTAAAAGATTCTGTCAACATTAGTACAAATCCTGACCACAAGAAGTCAGACCTTCTTATGCTGGTCTCACCAGTGACCATCCAGTATATCCGGCCAAAGGCCTCACCCAAACAAGCTTGTTGTGACTTTGTTAATCAGGTGACCTTAGAAGCCAGAATATACTGCCAATGCTTTATTACAGACAAGGTCCTTTAAAAGATCGCATCCCCCAGCATAAGGAGATCAGGGGGATTTACTGCTGTAATTCCAGATACAGTGATGCCAATTGTGTTAGGCAATGAATGCTGACATCAATTTATCAGACCTATTAAGGTCAGCCTTTGACTGGAGCCAGATTCATTCCAAAAAATAGAAGCTCAACTGCCTTCTTGTCTCTTCCCCTTCTGTCCCTCTGCCTCAGCGCTAATTGTCCTCCTAATGCTGTCTCCCGGTGCTAGACACTGGGAATTTCACAGTTGCAAGACAGCCCGATTAAATTATCACCAACAATGGGCATTTGAGATTTTCTATGCCTACAAGATCAGCTGCTGACAACGAGGTGAAAGCACTCTGGCAAAGTACTTCACTCCTGTGAGTAACACTATACTGGATTTAGAAGCCCAAACTAACTTGTTGTGTAGTAAGCCTTTTTTAGTCCAGAATTTTTGTACATAAACTAGATGAACCAAGGTTATACACAGGTCAAATATGTTAAAAAAAAATCAACCAGCAAGTATCAGTTAAGACATCTGACCATCTGCGTAAACAGGTTTATATTTGTTAATTTGACGAAGTCAGCACAGACACACAAAGCTCTTCAGTAGCTGGAATTATAAATAGAAATCTACTGCTCAGTTTATCTCTAAATGGTTGTATAGATGCTCATTCATGCTGTAAATTCATCTGTTATCAGCCTAGCAGGTGCCAAGACATTACTTCTTATTCATACACTAATTTAATCAAAATTAAAGTAGATTTTTTATGCATTTTCCTGCCAACTCATTACTTGCTCCCAATATTTTGTCCATACAACATATGAAATGATTCCCAGATAATAAATCAATGCAACTGAGATTTGACTTCCAAAGTCAACAAATGCATGGGGACCAACAGTTAGGGCATGATCATTCAGCACGAACAACTAGATTTCTGAACAATCGCTGCTATAAGCCACTCTAATTTTCACCTACTCAGACTGAGGATTATATATAGATATAACTACTCTACAAAATTGATGGAAAGTTAAAGCTGAGGGTTATAAAGATTGATTAAAAAACTACAGGACAATAAAACCTTCTTAAATTACCCAAGAAAATCTGTGGGTTTATTTCTCTGACTTATGTATAATACTAGCTTGGTTAGAACTGTGCTGTTTGGTCTGAACTGTTTCTCATAATCTGCCTGGTCCACTTATTTGAAAGACTGAAGATTCAGTTAACAATAAATCAGGACAAAATACGTACCAGAAAAAGCTGTAGTCTCCACATTACTCAGTTTCTAATGTGCTCCATATGGCATTACACAGCCAGGAAGAACTGATTTTATGGTGGTGTTGTAATGAAATGTACGGGCCACGAGAAAGAAATGACAAAAGTTCATGTGAAGATAGCATTTTATAAATTATATGAATTTTATTTATAACTTGTCCTCAAAAGTCAAACATGACAAAGTAATTGCTCGAAAGCTTCTAACTGCTCCTGAAATATTTTATCAGAATTTCATGGAAGTGCACTTAGAATAGTAGCAGAAATCTAGATTCAGGTCAATCAGCATCACAAAACTTGCTTCTAGCCAGAACGTAGAAGTCTCCACCCAGCCACTAACACATTGTAATCTCTTTGCAGATCAAGCATTAAAAATAACCGAATCCAAAATACAGTACTTTCTCCACAGTACTATGAAATTTCTTTTTCCCCCCCCTAGGACTGAGCTTCCAGTCACAAACGTATACTTAAGCATGAGTCTACACTGGTCCGTACCAAGTCTGTGAAAACGTACTAAAAACAAATTCAAATAAAATACATTAGCGGTCTCGCTGGACACAAAATTTAATCAAGAGGTTTGAGCTGGATTATATTACATAACCGTTTTAGGATAAGGCTATGCTACCATCTGCAGAGTGCAAAGTTAAGTTTGTTGGCCAAATTGATTAGTATCAAGTTTGTGCACGTTCACTACTCTAATTAAGCATGCCACGGTAAATTGGACTGGCCATCTCAATACTATGCTGATTTACACATTCTCATTAGGTGCCTCAGCTGGCTAGATCTCAGCATCTTGATCATTTAATTAACAAAGTGCTAAACTAAGAAAAGGAAGGAAGCTCTATAACAAAAGTGTGTAATGGAATGTATCCATTTACCATGTATTGGAACAGTCATCCTGCTTTCTGGTTTCTATTTAATTTTTGTTTGAAAGCTATACCTGTATATTATACATACATTATATGGAAAACAATCTAGAGTACAGCTTCAATTACTTCAGGGACATCCAAATGAAGTTCAGGAATTCAAAAATACTTGCTAAAATCTGAAAGGCAGAAAGTTAGTACTGTGCAAGCACTATGGATTATAAGTATTTTCTTTTATTTTTTTTTTAAACTAGCTTGCCCTGAGGGATGGAAAAACTGAAATTCATTCATGTATTTAGTTTTAGTAGGAAGCAGAAGTATTTTTTAAAAAAACTTCTAAATTCCTCTGTCAACATACAGTTTAAAATTAAAATGCTAGAAAACTAATGCAAAAGTCATTAATCATAAAGCCAGCAAAGAATTAGTATTTGATATATTACTTCAAATGCATCTTTTTTTTAAACCAAGACTAATAAAAGTCTATTTTTTAGGTTAGAAGCTATTTTTATCAGAGTATGGAAGAAAATAATAGGCACAGAACTTAAGTATTTTGAACTAGTCTCGTATACAGTTGCACAGATTTGCTAAGTAAGTTTGTAGTTTGAAGACTTATACTGAAGATATGTTTTCCATATAGTTGAGAGGCTGACTATAAGAATTCAAACACTGGTAAATATTATGAAGTCACAGTTATCATAGGCCACTTTAAATGGGAACCGATCTGACAATTACAGTTAACACCTAGAGCTCTTACTGAATGAACACAGAGCTGTGAATATACCTCTGACACTATCATTTAAGAAATGTGAATGAGATTGGGGAGAGTTATTTACCTACTAGCTCAGGCCATTCCTTCTGGAATGTTTTTGCTTTTAAAGAGAGTCAAATGAACACAACTGCAGAAAAAGAAGCATAGAAAAAAAAACAGATGTCTCTTTCGTGTCGACCTATCACTAAGCTTTGTGTGAAGCTTGTAAGAAAATTAGGCTGACATGGTTAAACAGCATACAACATGCTAACAAGAGACCAAATGATACAGAAAGACCAAACCAGGATTTGAAACCGAGAGATGGATATTAAAGAGTCTTCCATATTTCTGGATGCCTGAGTTCATCTTGGGATGTAAAGGGAGAAATGCAAGGAAGCTGGGCATTTCCCCCCTTATGGAAGCTTGGTTTTACAGTTAATCTTCTAGTTGGTTCATTTATCACGCAAAGAACGGATCAAAACCTGTGCCATCATATCATCTTCATCAGCATCATAATCCTATAAACAAAGGGTATAGAAACTCTTACTGCAACAGCCATATTAATTAATATAACACCAAGTAAATTCAGAAAATAGCTGCCTCATCCTCTGATTTGCTAATAATCCAGTTTCTCTAAAACAACGGATAAACTAAGAAGATATCTGCATGGATCAGATTGCACAATAGCACGATTTTTAAGAGTCAACCTGTATTCCAAAGATAATGAAACACATACCACAAAAGTATCATAYGAAAAGCGATGTCGCCTTTGAAGGTGCTCCATGAAGTTAGCACTCCTGTAATTTGGATCTCCCCATGGCATTGAGGCACAAATCGGGCAGACCTTCAAGAAAAAACAAGAACGCTAATTAAGTGTGAACAGTTAAGTGCTTATATGTTTACACTGGAAAGGACAGGACAGAAACAATAGACGAACAGACATAGATCCTGCAGCTCTGTTCAGCCCTGGGGAGGCCTCATCTCAAGGCTTGTGTCCAGTTCTGGGCTCCCTAGTACAGGAGAGACAGGGAGCTACTGGAGAGTCTCCAGTGCAGGGCTACAAACATGATCACAGGGCTGGAGCATCTGCCCTACGAGGAACGGCTGCAAGAGCTGGGCCTCTTCAGCCTGGGGAAGAGCAGACTGAAGGGGGATCTTATCAAATATAAGTACCTGAGGGAGAGCGTCAAGGGGATGGGGCTAAACTCTGTTCAGCCGTCCCATGTGACGAGAGGCAATGAGCAAAAACTGAACCACAGGAAGTTCCGCCTGAACGTGAGGGGGAATTTCTTCACTGTGAGAGTGACGGAGCACTGGGACAGGTTGCCCAGACAGGTTGTAGAGCCTCCTCTGGAGATCTTCAAGGCCCGCCTGGATGCAACCCTGTCTACCATGTTCTAGGTGACCCTGCTTGAGCAGGGAGGTTGGACTAGATGATCCACAGAGGTCCCTTCCAACCTTACTCATTCTGTGATTTTGTAATATGGAAGATTAAAGTCAGATCCGTGACAATCACTACTCTAAATGCAAAGTGATTTTAGATTACTTTACTAGGACTTTTAATTAAAAAAAATCAGGTAACAATCATTTTCACTTGATTTTTAGACCTCTGAACTGGAACGGTTTAGCAAGTCTTTTCCCTACATATTGAAAATTAGAATTACCAAGTACACCTGTTTGCTTTGAAAAATTTCATCCTTCATTTCTCAATAATAGAAAAGTTTTTTTGAACCCTTTTGCACAACTACTTCTCTCAAAGTGAAAGATTTTTTTTCTAAATTAATAATTTTGAATTTAAAAAAAGCACTTTCAAGAAAACTGAAAGATTCAAAGCGAATTACAAAATCTGTAATTCCTCTTGTATATGGTGGAGCATAGCAGATGAAGATTAATAGAGGGACATACAATTTTTTCCAAGTATTTTTCATATGAGTTTATAATGGTATCTTCTTGCTGAGAATCGCATAGAGAGATCTTAAACATAACATAAACATCTGAGAATATCTTTTAAGTTGTGTTAATTATTGTGCACAACTCCCTTCAAATACCTGCCATTTTTCAAATATGAAAGGATAATGTGAACTACATGCAGGAGGATTAGACACTAGTTACCTCTGGAGAATGTCTCCAAAAATCAAGTACATCTTAAACGTGTGAATAGCAAACCCACACTTGACTTTAACAGAAGCAATTATAAATACTTAACCTCAAGCAGTAAGTCTCTAACTCATTATTTCAAAGAGATTTAAGACTAGACTTCATTGCAATTCTTGAATCAAGACTTATTGTTACCACTTGTTTTGCATCCATGCTATGCAGAGTTTTGCAGTGTTCAACTAGCCCTTCTTGATCAAAGTTTTTCTCACTGCAGTATGGGCAAGGAAAGGTAAAGCGATTTGGAAAGTTCCTAGGTGAGGGAAGAAAAAAGAGACTATTTAACATTTTAGGAACAATAACTACTTATTGGATCAGCTACTTAGAATAAAAATTACTTCTATGTAATTAAGGCAAGCAATAATGCAATTTTAAGAATCAACTATTTTAATTCCTAAATTCCTGAAACGTTAAAAAACTCTTAATATCATTGATATTTATACAAAACTAGTCCTCTTACAAATGTTATGTCATTTATCAGTTTGCTTTAAAGAAACTAAAAGAAACAGGGCACAATTAAACACCCAATATGCTATAATACAGATCACTGAAATCAATTCCAACTTCCCTTCATTTTAAGTTACTAAGATCAAAAGACAGAAAGCCAGAACTATTATTTAACACCCTCCCCTGTTTTTATTAAGTATCCTGATTTTGAACTAAATCATGCACAGACAACACCAGACAGTAGAATAGCTTGCCTGTGCACATTCTGTTGGAGGATTAAGGCTTAGTTTAACAATATGAGAGGATTAAAAGAATTAACACCCAAACTGAGTGAAGAGGTAAACTCTACTATTACTCCAATATTCGACAGTTTGTATGATACACTGTAATACAGTTAACCTTTTTAAAAAAAAAAGATAAAAGGACTGTTCTCAGAACAAGCATCAATTTAGAGGTTTCATAATGATTACATGTTTACAGCCTGGTTTGGGATATCAGAAAACAGTATGTCCAGAGAAGAGCCAGTTACCTGGTGTTGTGAAGTGGTTCTTTAGTTACAGCTTTTACACCTTCCATTATATAATTCTGGTACTTTGAACAAGAAGCTGCGTGGCTACGCATCTTTGAGAGATACATCTGTGCAGGCAACAATTAAACAGCAAAGTTATTTTACACTACTTACAGTCATTTTCAGGCTTTTAAGCAGAGGAAATAAGTGATATGTAAAAGAAATAGCTTTTTATATAAATTGCTGAAACAGAGAAAAACACTTAGGCTGATGAGACAGAAAGCTGTCAAGATTAGGGATCAGCTAATCTGTAACTTTGTTGCCTATGCTAAAACACCATGCTGTTCAAGACAGCTCAATTTTATAAGCTTTTATACAAAAGGTTTCATATAAAGCTAGTTTACCTGGTTGCTGAGGAGACAAGCCAATATGGATAACACTTTAGATTTTAGTAATCAATCTATATACAATGTTCTGCAGTACACATCTTGATGATACACAGAATATACAACAAAGGAATGGAACTGAACCCACTTTCACAATTTTTACTTGCAAATGTCTGAAGGCTTTTTCCTTGAAAAAAATCCATTCTATGCTTTAAGACTTGCTAATGATCAATTTCAAACATGCTTTATATTATAATCTGAATCTTAATATCCTTCTCCAAGATAGAAAGAATGACATTTTAAGAGGAATAAGAGATACAAAATCAGGTAATAACCAAGGTTTAGACACTGATTAGCAGTAGATGTGAGATAAAGATATAGCTAACACATCCGCCTCCATTAGAAACCAACTGTAAGTCTGACAACTCTGTTTCAAACATTATCCTATTAATGAAAATTCAAATTTTCTGCAAGGAAATCTACATTCCAAGGCACTGCAATTTTCTATTATCTGCAACAGGAAAATAATACTATTC
>NW_028186534.1:5582743-5584048 GCF_003343005.1 Rhea americana | reverse complement strand
ATCATAAAAAAAAAAAAAAAGGTAGAGCAGGAGATGAAGAATTTTGTTTCTAATAAAGTGACAGCTGTAAAAGTTCCATTTACATTGTGATGTTCTTTAATGAGTTTTAAATTAAAGATTATAGCTCCATACTGAATCAATTAATCTGAGGATTAGATACAGGCCCGTATGAACTATGAAGCTGCAGTTTTGCTGTAATATGCATTCAATTAACCTTTTCTTGCTGTTTTTCCATCTGTCAAGATATTTTCCCATATATTCAGATAATGCTGAGAAGCCTAAATTCACAAAGAGAAAATAACGATATGAAGGTGTCCCATAAGTATTTAACATGTGGGATTTTACCAAATAGTAAAATGCATGGAATACACTTGTTATACAGGACACCTTTGTCTCATAGCTATTTCTGATGAAGCAAAGTTCTTCTGTTTAAAAGCCTAGGCTGGCAGTGTTTAAAACCACATTCACCATTTGCTTGCAGTGTTACACCCACAAAGACATGCTGTCTGTAGCAGCATTTTATTAATTTTAAATCAAGAGAGTATCTCACACTCAGAATTATCTCCTAGGGAAGCATCAATAAAAACTGTGGAACGAATGTCAACATTTGGCTATTACCTACAAAAAAAGCCTGTAATATTTATCAAAACAAGCATTTGACCTGTTGCTGAAGAGCAAATACTTTACTTTCCTCTAAGCAGTATAACTGAGCCAGCACACTTCTCACACTTGGTTTTCAAATGTTTTCCTACCTTTTTATTGCAGCCATTGCAAGTGGTTTCCGTCATTTCAATTTGCCTCTCCAGATCCAGAGCTCTGCTACCAGGAGACAGGGTACTGCGGCAGACGCCGCAAACAGGCTTTTTCGGCTTCAGGCACTCCTGCAGGCACGGAGTGCAAAACCTAGCGCGGGAGGAAACCGGCAGGCAGTGAGAAGGGCGCTCCTCACAACTCGGGTACGGCGTGCAGAGCCCTGCCCGTCACCAGCGACGGAGCAGCCACAGGGAGCATCACCTCCTAGGGCAGCAGCCTGCTGACACCTGCAACGTGCAGCGAGGAGCCTTGCCTGCGGCAGTCGGAACTACTAGGTTTTAGATAAGCCTCTGGATCCTCCAGCTTCCAGCGGGAAAACCAACCGCACGTGTTTCCCTGCTGCCGGCCTGTCACGGCCGGCCTAGGCCGCCCCAGAACGCGGCCAAGGTGCGCAGCTCCCGCAGCCGCCCCCGGACAGGGCCGCTTCACCCGGCTTCCCCGACACGGCGCCCCTCCGCCCACCGGGCACGGCCGCGGCCCCAGCGGGGGAAG
>NW_028186534.1:5550506-5580663 GCF_003343005.1 Rhea americana | reverse complement strand
CTGCCCGGCCGGCGGGCACCGGCTCGGGGGCGGCGAGGCCTCGCGGGGAGCGTGCAGCGCGGCGGCGGCGGCGCTCTGCGCGCCCCGGAGCCCGGGGCTTGTGAGCGCTGCGCGGCTCGGCGCCCGTTTGCGCGTCGGGGCTGTAGCGAGCCCTCGGGGCCCCGCGCGGGGGGCGGCCCGCGGAGCCTCGCCGCGTGTTTGCGTTTGCCGTGTGGTATTTCTGAGCTGCGTGAGCGCTGGCATGTGTACACAAGCGGCGAGTCATAATCGGAGCTGGCAGCGGCTTTGAATGTCACAGTTCGTAAGGCCTCGGTGAAGGACTTTCTTTTCCTTCGGGGACTTTCCGACGCGCGTTGTCTTGTACGTGTAACCGAGCTGTTTTGTGAAGTAGCTGTCGGCGGTAGAGATGGAAGAACTGTTCCTTATTCCAGCTCCTCACCAACACAGGATCGTTCCTTATCCTGAGGGTGGTGTTATTCATGTGTCAAATTAAGATCTCTCTCTGAAGCTCTCTTGTAGAGCCTACTTACAGCTGTTCTTGCTAAGTAACAGAAATTTTGTTGGTTTTGCCTGTGGGCTTCATCTTATACAAATTAAGTGTGTGTGTGGGGGAATCTAAGAGAGAGAGAAGTGACCTCTTTGTGGCAAAGAGTGAATTACATTTTCACTTCTGCCCCTTATGTTAAGATGTTAATTTAGAACTCCGTATTTCCTCTGATTCACAGCTCCTCTCTTGACATCAATGCACTTCTGTTTGTGGAAAGACCAAGAGCTGTATGTCTTTGAGCAGAAATTAGACTACTAGTTAACTTTTCCCACACAATGCTGTCATTAAGTACATCATTTCATCAAGCAATATTAGTTGCTAGGCTGTTGATTTTGTTGTTGTTGTTTCTGCTTTGTTTTTTCTTGCCATGTGTGTTGTTATGATTCCTTTCATTCAGTTCATCTTGCACTTAAGAGTGATTTTTAATGTCCCCATAGGCTTCTGTTAAAATAGTCAATAATATTATAGCTGCTGAAATTAATATTGAGTGGGGAGTCTTTCTAAAATACTCTCTCAGACTGACTACTAAAACTATATATATATATATATRTGTGTGTGTGTGTGTATATATATATGTGTGTGTATATATATATAAAAATATTTTGGGGGGTGTCAGAGCTGGGAATTCTGTCAGGAGTATGATTGTGCTTTCATTTAAACAAAAATAGTAATAATAAAAAACCCCTGTGATCTGCATTCTGATCACAATTCCTCAAGTAATCTATATGGAGTCTGTTGACCTGTTAGTTACCTTGGCTTTGGTAGTGTTAGAAAGCTTGTATTCTTACCAGCTTTTCCTGTGTAGGGGACAAGAACTCAGTGAGATGAAAATGCGTAGTGAGTAATACATAAAAACTACCAGCCCTGCAAACAAAAATGTAAATGACACAAAAACAGAAATGCTTTTGCTCTATTCTAGCAAAGCAGTTGAAAATGATAGATGCAGCTTTCTCTTGAAAAGATTACAATCTTACTTGCAACTGCCTGCATTTGGCTGAAACTTTGGCTGTACTGTTCAGGTGCACGTGCACTGTGTGCTTTCCAGGGAATGCCTGCAGCGTGCTCCCAGCACACTGACAGCCTGGGTGTGCCACTGGCTAGAATTAGTGGCAGTCAAAAGCCTAGAACAGACTGAGTTGATCTACTCAGTTCTATGGACCTGTCCTGTACCACTAGCAAGAAGAGAAGTACATGCTTTCTCAATCTGAACAAAAATAAACTTCTTTGTGGGATTTTGTACCTTTGTATCTTTTTGTGGGGCAAACAAAACTTTGACTGGTTATAGTCAGGTTTGTACAATGATGTTGAGTGCATGTTTGAATCAAAAGGGCACAGTAAAAGAGAAGACACCCTAAAAATCCTTCTTTTTCTTTCAGTCTTGTGACATGAGTTACCTTTGCTTTTGTTCGCTTAGCCAAGGAATCCTCAATCTAGACTTGAATCTCTACTAGTTTTCTAGCACCTAACTCTTAGTGCCTTGCCTGATTTAGCTTTCTTGTGCCATTTTAGACAGATAACTGGGAAAAGGAGTAGAGAGTGGCAGTGAAAAGGAGGACAGCAGATTTCTGTAGACTTGTGCTTTTTCAGAACCCTAAAGAGTCTGTTCTGGGAGCCTCTGCGTTGTGAACCATTTTATAGAACCCTGTGAAGCCAAAAGTTGCTATTGACAGCTGGGATTTATGCAACTGATGACTTGTCTTTTTTCAATTTTTATTCCAGAAGAGTTGCCATTACCGAAGATTCTTAATGCCAGATAATCAACATACTGCAGAATAAAGATGAAAGAGTCAAGGTAGCTGCCGAAGTGAGAGACAAGATCTAATTTCAATGGATACAAAATATAAAGACGATTTATTTAGGAAGTATGTACAGTTCCATGAATGCAAACTGAATGCCTCTGACAGCAAGCAGCGTCCTATTAATGATGAATATTTGCGAGTGGCAGCGTCAGCCTTACTTTGCCTTCCCAAAATTGATCCCTTTTATAGATTCCGGTTGATAAAATTTTATGAGATGGCTGAAAACTCCCTGAGATCTCTGAAATCCTCAAGTTTACAGTCTCTCCATAATGCATTCAGCATACTTGAGACAGTTGGAATTAATCTCTTTCTTTACCCCTGGAAAAAGGAGTTCAAAAATATTAAGGTAAGACATTTTATATGTGGCAGTAGCAAAAAAAAAATTTAAAAAAAAAAAAAAAAAAAAAAAAAAAAAAAAAACGTTTCATGCATTTTCTTTAAAGATTTTTTGCTATCTTTTAAGACAGTATACTGTATGTATTTACATTTGCCAATTGTATACAGTTGGTAAACAGAAGCCATAGGAAACGTTAGGTGGAAAATATGTGGATTTTATATTGGTGAGAGGATCCAGACAGTGGAAGTCGGAGTCCTGTCTGCATTCATAAAATAGGGAAAGAACTTATCTAATGGTTTTGTTCAGACTATCCTGTTACTATGCCTTATTTTCTACTTGGAGATGCTTTTATTAGGGTGAATGATTAGGTTGCACGTAAACTCACTCAAAGTTTGTTCTTTATACTGCATCTGCTATTAATTTAGCACAAGTACTGACAATCAATCCATGCTTTCAACTAGATGCATTGCTGAGGTTCCCACAAGTTATATAATGACGATGAGCAAACATCCCTGAAATAATAGCTTCAAGAATATCTTTTACTTGCTTTTGAGTTCTCAACTCCTGAAGCTTTGATTTTAATGTACTTTTAAATTATTTACCTATGCCAGGATCTCAGAGTGAAAAGTAGGAACTTGTATATTGCTTGCTTTGGTTGCTGGAAGTCAGCTCAGCTAGTGTGTTTTCTGCTGTCGATTTTCTATTTTATCTTTTGCCTGTCCTTGTGTGCTTGTTCAAAGCTGCTGCAGCGTTTCAGTAATAAATGCTACAGGTGACTTAAAAGAGCTGTTTTAAAACCTGATGTTGGATTAAAAACATTTCTGGCATAAGCATTAAAGTGCTTTGTGGGTTGCTTGCACCGGTGATGTGTATTTTTTTCTTTTCTTTTTTCCTTTCCTTTCTTAAAAGATGCTGTTTCACAGTTTAGCAGAGAATTTGAACATTAATGGAACAATTGAGAGTTCTCTGTTTCCCTTAAGGGAAAATTTCCATTCCTCAAGACTTCGGCATAGATCTGCTTCACCGTTATGCTTAAGTTCAGCCTTTTGGAATGCTGACTGGTCCATGTAGGCTATCTCTTGATGTGCTGCTAATGTTGACTTTGGTTCTGCACTGTGGATCTAACAGTTGTTTTAAACAAGGATATGACGGCCAAACTATTCCTGCTTGCAATCACAACCAATCTGAACTGTGGTGAGACCACAGCTCAGGTATACCAGATGCTCAGAGAATCAACTTATGCAAATTGATGTATCTGTATCTGTGTGTATGTTTTTTTTTTCCTGTAAATTCTTGACCTAGTTTAAGATTAAAAAAACAGCCATTCAAAACTGCATAGTGGTAGTACACTAAAGAGGTAAAAGTTTTTATTGCACATGGTGCTGAAGGTAGCTAAGTCTGCCTAGATATCCTGAAATGTTATCCCAGCTCCACAGTGRAACTGACATTTTGCTTTTCCAAGTAAGGGATTTAAGCTTTGGTTGTGGTTTAGTATGTGCATCTGAACTTGAAACTTTAGTCTTAGTCGCTTGTGTTACTATTTTAAAAATCTCCTCTGAATTATTCCGAACTGGATGCTTGCTTATACAAAGAACTTGAAGGAAAGTTCTAAGAGGTCCAAAAACTGAAAATAAAATGTTTTGAGGACAGTTCTATGGTCTAAAACATAAATCCAAATGCTCCAGTCAAACAGCACTGATATTTCAAAGGAGTGACCAGCAAGTATACTAACTCCGAATTTCTGACACTGGGAAATTCAGCTTATGGAGTGAATGGATATATAACTTAATAGGCTCCAGTTAAAGTCAATCCAGAACATTTCTATAATTGTGTATAAAATGTAAGGCTAACTTGCATTCTAGAGGATTAGTTCTGTTCTTCTTAGAGAACTTCTTTCTTTCATAATTTAATATTTACAGCAGTTCTTATCTGATGCATGTCAGCAATATTACCTGCAGTACATATGGGCTAGTGAACTCTTGTTAGAGCTCTCGATTTAGTCCACAAGTTAACGCTACGGTTGCAGAATTGTGTTTCCCTAGAATTGCTCCTTGAATCTGAATTTTAAATGGGCCTAAATCTCTTTTAGTAGGAATTGTGATAATAAAAAAACACATATTTTTAATGTAAGCAGTATAAACACTGCAGCCTTCAAAACCTTGAGTCTCAAGTTTCTCAAATCATTTGCTGGCATTTTTACTAATATTCTTCACCTCAGTATATTTAAAGCTGAATTGAAAAGGACTTTGGTAAGTGAATAATGCAATAATTCCAAGTTCTGTTTATCTCCACCTGTCCCCTGTGTGAAATCTCTACTTTTTTTACCTTTTTATGGTAAACTTGTGTGTAAACAAAATCATATCTGGTTCATATAAAAGTTAATGTCAATGTATAGCTTACTGATTTAAAACAACAGAGAGGCCATTATGGTGATCAGAATTTTGATTTGAATGAAAACTCTTCTACTTTGAATTTGCCTCGTGCATAATTTCCATCTGTTGAACAGGAGGGACGCAGAAATGGAATTCATCTTGCCACAGAAGTTGCATGTATTCACTATCATTGTTTCTGTTTGATTATATAGTATCCATCACTGAATTTTCTGAACATCTAGTCCATCACTGAATTGGTAACCTGGTTTTCCTCTATTTTTCCCCCTTCCTCAGACCTACACAGGACCCTTTGTTTATTATGTAAAATCTACTCTAACTGAAGATGATGTAAGGCAGATTCTGAACTACATGGGTTATGTGCAAGAACTGGGAGCAATGTATAAACTCAAAGAGCAGGTTGATGCCATTCAAGTGAAAATGGTTTCATTTGAACTCTTTTTGGCCAAAGTGGAGTGTGAGCAGCTTCTTGAAATCCACTTGCAAGTGAAGGATAAAGGTTATTCAGAGGTTGATGTCATAAATGAACGAAAAAATAGCAGCGAAGATGTTCGAGGTTGCTCAGAAGCCATGAAACGACGTGCAGAGTGTAAAGAAAACTTAAATACTTCCATGGCACGAATGGTACTCCAGAAATCAGCAAGTGAAAGGGCCTCTAAAGATTATTTCAAGCCAAAAGTGAGCAAGCCTTCTAAATCAGTGGACACTTATGATAATTACTGGGAAAATAAGAAACCACCTTTGATGAGCTCATTGAGTCTCAGAAAAGAACCAATTTTAGTTGATGCAGAAGATGACATTAAAGATGAAATTATCCGTCCATCACCCTCTCTTCTGACAATGTCTAGCTCCCCACATGGGTGTTCAGATGAATTTTTGCCAACTTCATCTCATCACAATGGCATGTTAAGAACAAATGTCCCATATAGCTCATATTTTTCTGCTCAAGAAGACTTAGATTTATATACTGATCCTGATTCTAGAAGTATGTTAAATTTTAAAAGACAAGAAGCTATTAAGCCTGATGTATGGGTGTTAAAAAGCGATGCCAACCCTGTTTACCACAAACGCACGCATCTAGCCAAAGAGACAGCTTCCCTCAAGTGCCAAAACTGTGGCGTACCTTGTGGCACTTCTGTTTGCCAAAAGTGTGACAATCTCTTTAACTGCAGGCAAGAATATCCAGCGGTGAAACAGAGCACCTACTCAATCAAACCACTTCCAAATGATGGCTTATCTCCTGCATCTGCTTTAAGAGAGAAATCTCAGTACACATCACAGACTCAGAGTCAAGAGAGAGCTTCGCAATTCAGTTCCAAATCCAAACCTGCAGGCACCTCGCGCTGTGGCTTTTGTAACCGATCTGGAGCTGCAAATACTTGCACGTTTTGTTCAAAAGTCTCATGTGACACTTGCCTCAATGCTTACTATTACGATCCCTGCTGTAGAAAAAGTGAGCTTCACAGGTTCATGCCTAACAATCAGTTAAACTATAAATCATCCCAGCTGTCCCATGTAGTTTATAGGTAGGCCTGAAGAGCGTTTTGGAGAGGAAGGCAAGGGGAGGGGAAAGGGCTACAATAACTAGTGTTCTGACTCCACTGATAAGAACTGACCTCTTGGGAAAATGATGTGCTCAGATATTTGGAAACATGATTCAGTGATCAGGTGCCAGTTTTTGATTTTTGTGGCTTCACAGATGCTGCAGATACATCAGAGTTCATGCTGCTATAATTTAGATAACTTCTAGCTGATCATTACTTTTCAATTTAGATCGGGGAGAAGAGCACATTTTTCTTTAAAACTTGGCAGCTGTTGCATTTTAGAAAAGTGACATCACACCTTTCTATTACATTGTAGTCATCTCCTTGCCCAAATAAAATCATGTAAGATTTTAAAATAAAGACTAAAAAAAAAAAATCTCATTTTCTATGGATTATGAAACTACTGCCGGTTTTTGATAAAGTATGACTTTTAAAATGTGCAAGAAATACGTGAATGGCTTGTTCTGCCAACAAGGACTCGTTTTGAGGTGTGTCTGCATTTCTTGATCGCCAAAATGCAAACACCACAGCATCTCTTCTTTTCATCTTTGTGTTTCTTCCTTCTCCCCTTATCATCCGGTTTTTCTCAAGCTTATATAATCTGGATCTGAACAGTATGTGCTTTATTTTCTAGTGTTGCCAATGTCATCCTACTGGTTTTTACTGTATGGTATTTTAAAAAGGTGAACCTGTTTTCATGTCACTTAAATTATGCGTGGAGTGTTGTCTTTCCAGATGAGTACTGATTTTATTTACTTTCTGTTGCACATGTATTAAATGCTGTTCTTTGTACTGTAAATAGGTAATTTGGAAACAGTTTATTTTTAATAAATATTTAATATGTTGAGTTCTTAAAAGTGGTAAAATCATTGTAACTATGAAGTCTCTCTGGGTTATTTGTTCAGGTGATCTTTTGTTTTTGTGTACTGTATTTCATAGCTTATTATATCACTGTGGCAGACTGATGTTACTGGCTCAGATTTTTTTTTTTTTTTTAATCCAACTTCCCCCCACACACACACACACACTGATAAGGCTACCACTAAATTGGAATCTTGTCTAAGAACTGCAGGATTTTGGTTCTCAGTGCACACTTTTCTTTATGGTTATGGGAATTTTAAGTAGAAATGTTATGCTTGCTTCTAAATTCACTGCAAAGTCTGTAGTGTAGTCCAGCAAGTAAAGCACCAGCCTGCTAAAAATCAGGGCTCATTTGTGACTCCTGTTAAAGTAAATCCATCAGTTATGGATGTGAATTAGGTAATAATACTTATCTGTATTAGTGTAGCACAGAGAAACCCTACCTGAGAACCAGGACTGCCCTGTGCTAATCTTTGTACAGTGTGACCTCCTCCCTTCCCCCCCCCCCAAAGCTGATGGTGGACAGGCTTTAGTTTTCTATTAACAGGAAGCCCACAAGACTCCTGCTAACTTCTTTATTCAGACTAGCTAGTTAGAACAAAATATCAGACAACCTAATCGGATGTGCAGAATTAAATGTGTTTAAAAAAATATATGTAAAGAAATCTAGCTGAAGTGTAAAATTATGTAGTCCACTTTGCACTAAAACTAATATTTTTTTTAAAGCGCTGTTAGAGTCTAGGCTTCTAAACTCGAATCTCCATTGGTCCCTGTGTGACAGAAACATGCATGATTTTTTTTTTCCTTAAATTTTCTGGGTGGGKGGGGGGGAGGGGTAGGTAGAAGGGGGAAACTATATAGGCTAATGTAAAATAGCTAGAATATTTTAGCCATAAATGGGTGTCAGAAGTAGTATGGAAATAGATGAGATGGCTGAGAACAATAAGTTACTGTACAGTTTGCACTAAGAAACAAAGTGAATGGCATATGTTTAGCAATCAGGGAAAACTCTGAATCAAGTGACTGCAACTGAACGTAATGTTCCAGGCAAGTATTACCTTGCTGACCCGGAAGGTTGGGGTAAATGTTGCTTAGGTGAATGATTTTAAGATTTTCAAAATCTTGTATGTTTTTTTATAAATATATAAATATATATATAAATATAACACAAATGTAGATACATTATGTATATAATGAAGAATTTAAAAAAAATTTTACTATTAAAATACAGTCTAAGGGTGGTTTTCATTTCGGTGGTTATTTTGTTTCTGTTCATCTTCTGAAGTGTTATGCCTGTTTGGCTGCTCTACAGTGTATCTTCTAGTTCACTAGTTCAATTTCCATATGGCTACTCACACTACAGTAAATAATTAAAACTGTGATGCCACGTAATTTATATAGTGAACACAGCAGGGACTATATTTGCTTTGAAAAAGAAAAGTCCTGTGTATATATGTCTTGGAATACTGTAGTACAAAACTGTGTTGAATTGAAGTGATACCATGCTCTATTTTTGTGTATCTTACTGTATGAGGTTGCTGTGATTGATACAGTAAAATATATGCTAATTTAAAATGCAGGTGTTTTGCATCTGATTTGTTAAAATTAACTTATGTTTTGAAGGAATTCAAAAATAAAGAGGCCTTTAAGAAAAGGCTTAACCCTTTTCTTAAAGTTGAGTGCATGTAGCTGTCTGTTTCACAACTGTTTTGCATGCGTAAATGAATTGGTGCGCAGAGGTAATCTTGGGGGAGAAATGGGCAACTGTGTTTGTATCATGAACCTCAACTTTATGAAACTGGCTGTATTGCCTGAAGAATGCAGAGCTTCTTAAAAAAGGTTTTGTTCTTTCTTTTTTTTTTCTTTTTTTTTTCCTTTTCCCAAGTCTTAGCAGCATGACTCAGTTTGTTCCATAAGAGCATGTAAGCCAACATGTCAGCAGTCTGTGCAGCAGGGCAGAGACAGGCTTCGTGTGTAATGTGACGCTAACCTAAATTGATTTCCAGCCTTGAGTCTTCATGTCATAAGCAGCTTTTCTAACTAGCTTCCGGATGTAAGCTGTATCTTGCAGAAGTTATATAATATTACTGATGTGTTTTTTTGGCACTTGAGTTAAGCTTTTTGGCTCCTTTTTTATCCTACTAGGTTTGGAGCAGGATAATTTGCCAAGTTCCAAACTAGTGGTGTGTTTTGTGTGAATGTGTGTGTGTGTGTGCGTGCTGTTTTAGAGCATGTTAGCAGAAACTGTCAGGTGAATGTTATGCCCCTAATATTCCATTTCCACAGTTCCTCTAATTTTCCAGTCTGTTGAGGTTATTGAAAGTACTGGGGATGTCTGTAAAGATCAGACTCAAGAAATAAACTGTAAAATATTCTTGCAGGGAATCTGTGCTTCTTGTGCTAGTATATATCTTGTGCATATAAAATACAGACTTACTGTCTGACGTTTCCGATTAAAGTTCTATTTGCATGTCTGCTTTGTCTTTTGCTTTGAACGTAAATCTAAAAACCTATACACTGTCAAGTAGTTTAGGCTTGACAGTTTGCAACGATACTTCTTAAGCTTATTTTTCATGGAGGATGACTGGATTTATAAGCATTTAGTACAAGTACATGTTGCTAATTATGCTGCAGTATCTTTTTAGGGGAAGAGATTCACCTTTCCAGTGTTTGTTTAGACAGAAGAGCTAATCTGAGTGCTGTGATGATTGCAATGTTACCAGAGTGACTGAGACACAAAAGCGGGAGGTGACTACAAATTAAGGTAACATGATGATGGGCCTATTTTGGCTCTAATTCAGTAACTTCTGTGAAGTCAGTGGGAGTTAATTAGGCTTTCTAGCATGGCCATTACTATCGTATCTAAGCAGCAAGTGAGTTGGGCTACAAATGTTCCTGGCTGTTGTTTGTGAAAGATGTTCCGTGCTTCCTTCTGGAAATGATGGGATGTGGTCATGCTTCTGAGCTCTTGCATGGAATTAAGTAAGATTGAACATTGCAGTTACTTTGTATGTATATTTTTTTCTACAGTTGATTGCATCCTGCTAGAAAATATTTTATACAACTTATCTTGCCAACTTGAAAATGTAGGAGAAGGAAGCAGTAATTAAAGTAGCTTTCTGGTTTTGTACTCCTACATTCTGGCTGTGAATAACCAACTCTGAGGGCAACCTTTTGCATTGCCACTGTATAAAAATGAACAAATTAGTGCATCAGATCTTACATAGTGCCTTGAGGAAGGCAAAAGGTCAAAAATGTATGATACAGCAGCAGCTCTTTTAACTCTAAAATCCTGTGGACATGCTGCATAATTGAAGTTCCTCCATCGGAGGAGAGGTGTAGGAGAGCTGGGGAGCAGCTGCTTTGTTCGACAGACTTGCTGTACAGATTTCAATGTGCTAATGTGTGGAAAGCAAGGCTGTTCCTTACAGCAGTGAAAGCTCTCTGCATCGAAAATGGTTTGGCATATTTTATACTGTGTAACGGGCCCTTGATTCAGATGGGAATCTGGAGCACTACACCAACACAGACTGTGTGCAGCAGTAGAGATAGGACAGTGCGCTGCTGGGCAGCTACCTACAGCCAGACGCTGTGCCAAAGCCCTTGTAATCCCAGGCTGTCCACCTTGAGTCATGGGAGTGATTGGCCTGTAACAAAGAATTCAGGGCACACAGCAATGCTCAAAGTGAAATAATTCCTATATATATTATTTTTTCTTTATTTTTTCACCTCCAACATTACCATGCTGCTTTCACAGTGTGAGACAGGCCGTGGGAACTCTGGCATTGCTGTGAATTGTTGCTTTATTGGGAATAGCTGCCTTCCTGCCCTGACCTCTCTGCGAAAGGAACGGCACTCAGCTCCTGGGGAGCCCTTGCAGGTAGGGCAGAGACTTACTTGGAGAAGAGTGGGGTGCTGCCAGTTGGTTTCTGCCCTTTTATAAGACAGTTGCTCCAAGCTTTCTCAAATGCAGGAGAAATGCTTCCCCCAGGGCTGGTGTGTAGGCCATGCTGCTGCAGCTTGCCCGGAGAGCTGGGTTTGCAGTTCCTCTGTCCTGAGGAACAGCAGTGTTAGAGGCAATGACTGCTGCTGGTCCACCACTACGACTGGCTGCCCCAGTCCTGAGCCTCTCGCTGCGGCAGCAGGGGCGAAGAGGCTATGGTGTTCTTGCTGACACTAAGCAGCTTCCTGCGTTGCCTGTGCCTGAAGTCAGGCACAGACTGCCACTGAGTTTGGAAAAGCTTTGAGCAGAAAAGAGGTGGGCAGGTGGAAATATTCCAGTTAAAAATGAAACAACCTGCTCTGTTTTTTTTTTTGTTTTTTTTTTCCCCTCCTGTTAACATCAAGAAGAAATTTCTCTTCCAGCATTCAGAAACTGGGAGGTACTGAAGTCATTTTGTAGGTAACTTCAGACAAGGTCAGAGGTTGTTTTGATTGCTAATATTGCTTGTTGGTGAGATCCTTTCCTAGAGCTCCAGCTCCTGACTATTAAGTGGTGGTGGTCATGACACTTTTGTTCAGGTAAGGCTCTATCACTGCAGTTCCTGCTTTGAGATGATGTGAAATACTTTCTGACCTGGGTAATACTATTTGTTTATCCTCCCTTGTTCTGGCCTTKTAGTTAATTCTGCACTCACTCATCGACAACAGTGTCAAAGCTCCCGTTAATGCAGGATCAGACCTGCAGTCAGTGCATGGCTGACAACTTGAGTGTGGCAGCTGCTTCTGCTCTTGTGGGTGTGGGGCTGTCATGCTTCCTGCTTTAGAAATCGTTCTCATGATAGTCATACTGTTCTGAGATTTTTTTTTTCATCCTCAACCTACTTTAAAAAAAGAAAAAGAAAAACCAACCCACAACTCCTCAGCAACTCCTTAGTGAAAGAAAAATACAGCTTCTCCTGGAGTAAGAAAGATCTGTTTGTAACATTGTCTGTATGTAATTTACTGCCTTACCTGAAATTTTCACAAACCAGCAATTTGTTTCTAAAGCAGAGCCAGCGCTGCTGAACTGCCTTCGCTGAAGCAGAGGTCTCTGCATGTCTTTCACTTGCTGCGCATGTATGAAGTCTGCTTTGCTGTTTACTTTCCAGTTAGGCATGACTGAGCTTCTGTAGTGACCTAGTTACGGATCTTCGCCGGTGGCATGTGTAAACCCCAAACCCTAATAAATTAACTGTTAATCAAAACAGATGCTACCAACCAGCAGGTCTAGGAAGAAGCAGGCTTTTTACGTATCTTAGTGCAATTATACTAACTAGTATATTGGTGTTGAAGCTTCACACAAGGCGGCTCTGTGCGGAGTTGAGGCCTCCTGTGCTCCTGTGTGGCCTGCGCTGTGGTTCCCCAGCACCACCGGGAGCGATGGGGCATGCGTGTGGTCCCGGCGCTGGGCCATAGCAGCTTGCAGAAACCTACTGATAATGAGAATCTGTGTGGTCTCTTGAAGGCTACAGAGGAAACCTATTAGATGCCCATGTTAGCACAGGGCATCTCCTGAAAACCTATCTGGATACCTGGATAATGGTGGGAAACACCAGTGCCAGGCTGAGTCCTGGCGTAAGGATTCCCTCTGCTTTTTTAGATGGAGCGTGGGAAATCTAAATACAACCCCTGGAAACAGCAGTGTAGCAGCTATTCCTCAGCAGTGTGAGACACTGGAAGCCAGCAGACTCCTGGCGGCACTTGGCCCGCGTGGTGGGGATGAAGGCTGAGGCGGCTGACTCTGACGTGATTGTGTTTTTGTTGGGCTGTTTTTTTGTTTTTGTGTTTTGGAGGTACTCTCAGTTACAACCAGGCGTTCAGTGCAGGCTGTTGTTATCACTCACATGGGAAGGAGGGTGTTGTGACCCCAGAGGGAACCTGCAGAGAGCTGCTGCCTGTGCCCAGCAGCAGCGATACTTGGGGCTGCCCAAGCAGGAGGGTGGCTGTACGGATTTAGTCGCTGCAGCTAGCGTGAGTTGACTCAGTGACAGAAGCAGAAGGGGACAAGGATGCCATCTGCCACATCACCTGTTCAAGACCTGTTTTCCGAGGCTGCATTGCTGGAATAAGTTGTAACCCTTTCTGTCCCGAAGAGTTGGTTTGGCACTGCTGTAAAACACCTCTCCAAGTGCTCGGTCCCCCACAACGTGCCAGTGGGAAGCAGCTCCTTTGCCAGTCCTGGGAGTAGCGCTAAGGTGAGAAGACGGTTTGCATCTCCATTTTTGCTTCATTTCTGGATCAAAAAGGCGAAGCTGTTCCCACATCTTTCTCACACAGTATTAGATGAGAAGATGTATTCCTGTAGCTGTAAGAAGCCTGTTTAATAAGCTGGCTTTGGGCCATCTCAGCAGAAATCAGTGGGCTGTACGCATATGTTCTACCTTTGCTTTTTTAGGGGAGAGCAGGGAGAGGGGCTTTATTCCCCACACTGTGCCTCTCTCTGTGGAGTAAGAAAAAGCCCCTTTAGGGGCAGCTAATGTTGCATTCTTCACTATAATTAAATTAACTTGTTCTCCAGACCTTAACGCCAGAAGTTTTTCTGAGAGGCATTCCTAATGCCAGGAAGGGAAAAGGAGCATGTATGCACATTTTCTACTCTGCTTTGCTGCAAAGTCCTGTGAAATAGCTATAGATGGCACTCTGGTATCAGTTACTGCTTGTGCCTGGCGTTGATCATGCTGGGAGCACTGTGAGAGTCTGGCTTCAGAGAGTAAAATCAATTTGGCCAGCTCCTGAAAGTACATTTATGTTTAGCTACTGCAGTGAACACTATGTGATCCAGGCTATAGTTAAGGATAGGAAGGGCAGAAATGAAGTTGAAGGAATAAGATACAGCTTCGTGACGAATGCAGAAAAGTAGAAGTTTCATATTGTAGGAATACTGTTTTCTGTTTCGGAGATCTTACAGACAATGCTTCACATTAGAAGATCTGGCATTTTGAGTTCTGTGGTTTTAGGGAAACTGCTTGCATCTCCCTTAAGGGAACATTTTAATTAATGTCTACCAAGGCTCTCCAAGCTCTCAGCCTGCAGCTTCAGGCCTCAGCTGCCATCCAGTGCCAAAGGCAGAGGCTGCAGTGCCCACCTGCACTGCTTAGGGGTTTGGCCATCCTGGTGCTGTCCCTGAGCAGAACTGGAGGAAATATTAGTCAAGCAGAGGATGCCTTTAGGCTCTGTCTCCAACTCCTAGGTCTCCACAGGGGATTTTCAGCCTAAGAGCACAAAATACACTCATGTAAATCAGAAATAGAAAAAAAAAAGATTTAGAATGGACAAGTACTTGAGGGTGGAAGATTTGCTCTGCATGTGGCTGTTCTCTTATTGGGGAGAGTCCTGTGTGTTAGGAGTTTGTTCAAACTTTCCATGCACAGTTGGTCACAGGGTTCCCTTTCTTTCCCCCTTTTCTTATACCCACACTTCAATATTCAGGTATAGAAATGTTGAATCATTTGAAATCTGCAGTCTACTCTACAGAGATCGCTGTTAAGTTCTGCAAAAAATCTCCTGTGTTTAGGTTTTCAAAGTCATCTCTCACTTGGACTCTCAGACTTTGATTCCTGAAACAGGTGACGGTTAGTGATTCACTTTCCATTGCTACTCATATTCACCTTGGTGACTTTGTGCTGAGGGAGATTGATTTTACTTATCTCATAGCTGGCTTTAGAATCACTCGAAACATCTGAAATCCTTGCATGAAAGATATATCGATGGTGTGAATTTCCATGCCCTAGGAAAAAGAGATTAGAGATCATAGGACATGAGAAGCTGCAGAAATGCACACTCTATAGGAACCCTAACTGCTAGGAATGTCCCAAACCAAATATTCCTCATGTAAGTATGAGTGTAGGGTATAATTACTGTGTTTTGTTTCTTATGCGTTCCTAAGTTTGTAGTCTCGGAGAAGGTGTAGGCATCTTTTGTTACCTTTCAGTGCTTGATTTAAAATTCCTCTTTGTTTTCCTTGTATTTATTCCTTTTCAATGGGCTCAAAACATCTTGGCAAGATGACTTGTGCTGAACTCAAGTAGGACAAGGCTGCTCACATGTCTGGGGAGTGAATATTGGTTTGAAGCTGATTTGATTCTGTTTTTCTGCCTGCAGCTCTCCAAAGAAGAACTTTATTTCCTCAGTCAAATCATTTCCATATGACTAGATAATAGCTAGAGGCAGTGATTTTTCTGTCAGTACTTGGCATTGGATTTTCTGTTCACAAATCATATGGCCATCTGAAAAGTAGTCTTAAAGAACAAGTACCGTATTTGTTCAGAGTGACAGGGTGAAGTGAAGTGATGGGGTATTTTTATTTCCACAGCACTTAAAATTTGTCTTTTTTTTTTCCCAACAAAGCTTAAAGTCAAAGGAAGGTTCATTCATTGTCAGCAGCCACCTTCCCTGTCAAATTGAAAGTCATGTCCCAGTTCCTTCTCTTACACGCCATGGAACGTGGTGCTTCCAAAAAGCACCAGCTTAGCTGCTGGGGGTGTCCAGACTTCATCCGCATCCCCAGCGGGCTGTAGCTGAAATGTTTCCTCAGATGCACTGATGTCATGAAATCTGGCAGCTCTGCCCCAGAAGCAAGTTCAGGGAGGGGAGCTCTGTTT
This sequence comes from Rhea americana, assembly GCF_003343005.1. Taxonomy (NCBI): domain Eukaryota; kingdom Metazoa; phylum Chordata; class Aves; order Rheiformes; family Rheidae; genus Rhea; species Rhea americana. The sequence continues at coordinate 5,564,603 of NW_028186534.1, read as the reverse complement.
TCAACTCTGTTTTGTCTGCAGGCCTCCCATCACCAGCAAACAAAGCATTTTTTGGGGAAAAAAAAATGATTTTGTGAATAGGGAAAATTGTCTGTTAGAAACCTGATTGAGATACCAGACTTGTTAAGCACCAGTCACCAAGCTAGTATCTTTTAATCGTCTCTGACATGGTCTTGTGTTGAAAAAAAAAAAAAAAAAAAAAAAAAAAAAGTGGAGCACCATTGATTACAACGTGGTTAGCCTGATTCATACAACAGGGAGAGAAACTGAGGGTACAGAATTAATACTAGATAAAACCAGGAGTATGAAAGGCTCATTAAAAACTATCATGCCACACAGTAAAAGAAACATGGGAGTGAAATAATACCTATGCCAAAAAGCAGTGTGAGTAGGAAGATAAGGGGAGAAAGTTATTGACCTGACAGTCCTTCACAGAGAAGGAGGAAAAATTGGTTTAAAAAATGAACTAGATAACAAAGTGGCGTCTAATGATTCTACAAGGAAAAGTGAGTCTGCCTTGAAATGTTATAGCTTTATTTTCTAACTCAGAGAAGCAAGGTAATAGCAATGGGAATTTGTAAGATTTCAAAGGGAATATTAATTAGAAACAATTTGAAAGTCCAGGCAAAGATTTATTTAAACTGATGTATTTCTAAAGGAAATTGGTCATGTATTTTCATAAAATAAAAGAACTTGGTAAGATACCAAATCTGCCTGTGTTCAGAGTAGACTTTGAACATAAAAAAAGAAAAAAAAAATCAAAGATCTTTACTCTAGTGTGTGAAATGGCCAGTCTGTAGTGTGAGCTGCTGTGGGGCTGATTGGTTACGTCCGGGCCGGACTGCTCGGCTTGTTGCAGCCCTTCCCGACAGTGCTGCAGTCTGGACTAGAAAACCCCCAGAGCTTTCGCCAGGAGAGGTTGATGTGAGTTCTTCTGTCTTCAGCAACAAGATACTAATTCTTTTATGGCTTGTTAAGATACGAACTATCACAAGCTGTCCACCAAGGAGAATAGTGCCCTGTGTTGTTTTTGTAACGCTAGGAGCTAACTTTCAGTCTTTGCGGCACATGCAGGTAGGGCTGTGGGAAGAGCACAGGTAAGTTGCTTTCAGGGAAGAGAGGGATGATTTTTGGAGGACTCTGTGTGATTTGTGGTTGGGGAAGAGGGAGGCTGAACACTAACCACGTTCCTGGTTACGTTTTTGTCTCCTGCTTTGATTTCACGTTACAATGCTTTGTCAGCTGCTGTATTGTTCTGTTGATGTCACCTGGAGCTGGTTTTGATTTACACCGGTTGAGAATCTCGTCCACAGCTCCTAAGGGTGAAACCTAATTCACTACTATAGACATATTTCTCGCCAGATCATTTCACACTTACGGAAAGTTTTATAATATCACAGCACACCCATCTCCATGCACTTCCATTTGGGATATATTGGGTATGTGCATGATTTGTTATGCCTATGTGGCATAAAATATACAGCGTCCTTGTGTGACTAAGAATTGTGCTCACCAGGTGACCTCTGGAAGAGCCAGAAGTACTAAGAGCTAAAAGTACTAAGAAAATCAAATTTGATGAGAAAAACAAATTGGAGTTGTTAATAAAGCAGGGAGCCTTGCAGAATAGCTTAGTGAAATGACAGACCTAAGAGCACTTTAAAATACTAAGTTTTTCCTCTCCTGGACCAAAACAAAGTTCTCTGCACCAATGCACCGTGGTGCCAATAGGATTCTGCTGCTGTGCGTGTGTGTGCGGAAGGCCATGAGGCATGCAGTGATCTATACGGATACTGGCTGCACTAATTCCACTTGCAATGCAAATGTGAGGCATTGTGAATGTGAATGTGTCTGCTCATTTGCAGAGATTTTGCAGAAAATGAGGCTTGTAGGCCTAGTGCCTTCAATAAATCATAGGAGGATAAAAGTGGGACAGTCTTTTCACAGTTCAATTGGGAAAAGCAGGCAAGTATGGGACATAGAGGAGATGCCACAGTCAAAGGACATAAGGAATCGCTCAGCTAGTAAATGCTGTTTGATCCCGGCAGGTCTGTTCCCTTTAAGATAACTTCATGAAACACATAGACCCTTGACACCAGCTGCACTACTCAGCCCTTGTTGTTGCTATGAAATAGCTATGAGGTGGAAGAGTTTTCTCGGTAGTAATGTTAAAGGAGATCATTGTGTGTCCCTCACTGTGACCTGCATAACTGCAGTCCTGGCAGTCTGCATCAGTCCCAGACAGGACATCTCTCCACTCTGTGCAGTAGCTTGTCTGAGGCTGTAGAGCTGAACTGGGCTGGTTTAGAAAAATGAAGAGATAAACTCTGACCAGCTGAACTTAAAGAAGTAGGCAGCATTCAAAGCACAGCGGACAAGTGGGATGTGAGAAGCCAGAACATGCAGGCACCAGAAATTTTGAGTGGCATTGAAGAGCCAAATACAAGAGCAGAAACATATATTGTAATATATTATTTTAATTACAGTCACAAGCACAAAATAAGGAGGGAGGAACACATCTCAAGTACAACATATGTGTTGTCTCATGCCTCTAAGTATACAAGCATAAGATTAATGTCTATTTAACATAAAGCTAAAAGTTTAGTGTACAGATGGTAGGTAGTTGGGTAACAGCATGTGCAGCTTTAGCATAGCTCTATCTTAAATGAATGTCATCACCTAGCATTGTTTTTCACACAATGTTACACTTCAAATCCACCCCATCCCACTTTTGGAGATGCTGAGTTGCCCTGGCAGCAGGCATACTCAGGATAATGTAGGCCAGTGAATCTGACTTTAGCAAATCTAGTTAAGAGATGAGATCACAAAACGATAGGAGCAATATGAGTTGATAAGATTTAGCCATGCTGGCTGATTTTTATCGGATAAATGTAGTAGGGTTTTTCCCCGTTTTTGTAAGGTGATGATGCAGTGAGCAGAGACGCACACAGGAAGTGGTGGACACAGATGTCTGTGAGACGTTTGACACAGTGAGACACAACAAACTGATGTGTAAGACAAGTAAGTACAAAATGTGCCTGAGAGATACCAAGGGAAAAAATGTGACTGGCATGCTGAAAAACTCATCGCACGAAGATTTCAGAGCCCTGCACAGGTAGGTAATTAGCGGAATCTCATACCACACAGTGTTCAAAATAAATACTATTAATGCTTTTCACAGATAGGGAAACAGAGGCCCAGTGAGATGACATGATTGACTAAAAGTGAGAACAACAAAATTGGAAATAAAATTTTCCAGATTCACTGCACTAGTATGACACATTATGACTTGGTGTATCGCTGCTCTAGTGAAATAGTTGTGTGATACTGAGAGGAGATGAGGCTTTACAAAGAACCTCAGCAGGCTTCAAATCACTTCACACTCAGGGTTTTGTTTCAGAATTTTCTTCTGGGCCTATTATGGTGATTTTCTTTGTCCTTATGAATCTGATCTAACTTATCTGGAAAGAGAAATTAGCTTTCAACCTGCTGTTACCGTAGTTAGAAACGTTAGGAGTAAGCTTTAAGGGAAGTGTCTTTTTGACCCTGTTGATTGTGTTGGAGCTCCGTGCTTTTCTAAGCATAGAGCACTTACTTGCTTTATGAACACAGTTGAAATCTGTGCTGTTATTCTCTGCTCTCTAAAATGAAATGGTCTTGTGGTTGGAGTGGAAATCAAGAGTGATGGTATGCAACACCTTAGCTGCAGGTGACTTGCTTAAAGACCTTGCTACTGGTCTTTGCAAAGTTACCCTTCCTGCTGAGTGGCAGCATCAGTGCTTCGTTAGGGCACCGACCTTACACACAGCAGTGGAGGCAGGAAGGGACTTGCAAAGTATCTATTGTGTTTAGGCCTTTGAGGTGCTCTGTAAAGGGCCGTAAAACAGGCACTTAAGCACATTCCCATGATATGCTTTCAGTTCCACACTCTCTTTATTTAGTGGATCAATTCTGGATTTTCCATTATAGTTGCTTTTAATGTACTGGTAGGTCCCTATTTTTAGTTGAAATAATCCCCAGGTTGTCATTCATGGGCTCTGTTCCTTCATGAATAATCCTTTTAACCCACCACTGCTTATTTTTATAGACCTTTCCTTATTAAAAAAAAAAAACTTGATATTTCTGTAAGATAATGGCTTATCACTTAGTGAAGACCATAAATCTCTTTTGAGATGATTGACATGACTGATTTTTTCCTGGAAGCTGTCAATATTCCTTTAAAGTTTCCTGTGGCAGACCTGACTCAACGTCACCATGCTGGTGGCTTTGAGGGCCGCAGGAATGGTAGCAGCTGGAGTTATGTGGGTAGGTGGCTGTTTAGATCTGCGTATTTAGTCTCCTGTGGCCTTTTTAGCACATACAAAATACTGACAAAGGAACAAGTCGTCCCGAGAGATACCTTTGCCTTCTACTCCCACCCAAAGCTTCGCTCCATTCACTCAAAGGGTGGAGATTTGGGTTGAGGGGAGCCGTGCTGAGGGCGCACACAGAGAACACCGGACATCCCTGAGAAGCCAAAAAACCCTCCCTTAGCTGTCGTGCAAGACGCCGCCCCTTAGCTGTGATACTGTGCAGTGAGGCGCTGTACGCGTGACTGGCAAAGCGGGGAAGCGTGTGTCTCTGCTCACCAAGGCCTTCCTACCCCACCTGTGGCTGTTGGGTCACTGTCCTTCATACTCAAAATAGTAGCATCCCTTAGGGAACTCCTCTTCCTCCAGCCACCAGCGCTGGCCTGCAAGGTGGAGATAGTGTTTGCATCTGGTACAGAGCCTTTTGCTGCTTGCAGATATCCTCGGTATCAGCCACAGCTGTTTGGACAGTTCTCAGAGTCATTAATCCTGACGAGGGTGCAGATAGTTTCCTCCCAGTTGTCTCTGTGCTCTCTTGTCCCGTGAATGCATCCACTGACTAATTTTTCATTCAGCTGAAGGACGCGGCTCCTTTCAGCTCCAACAATGCGAGACGCGGTAGCACTTGGCCAGGAGAGCACAGTGCGGCTGGCTGACCCGTACTCCTCGTGACCACCCGAGTCCTGTCTCTACGACCCTTTCAAGAGGCTGCGCTATCTCTAGTTACTCACCARTTCATGACTGTATCCCCTTTCGTGTAGGAGTTTGAATTTCCACCTCGCGACGCCGTGCTCCAATGGCCGCCCCGGACTGCCTGCTCTCGCACCCGTTCCCTCTGCCTCGCTCCGTCTGCCTGAGCCTCCTGCGCCGCAGGTGGGTGACTCTGTGGAAGAACAGCTCTGACTCCCCCTCTGCCCATCCCATTACCCTGCCCGCTCACCTGCTTAGGAAATGATGGAAAGGATTCATGTCTGAAACACCGTGAAGGGCAAGGCCCACCCCCCAAGTCTCCATCTTCTTTCCTGGCCAACACAAAGTGATTATTCAAGCCTGCGTTTCCAGTGAATAGTTTTGATATCAGGTTCTTTAAGCATAGTATCCTCCAAGCTATTTTCTCCCTTGAGCCCTGGATCCATGTACTCTGTCACTTTATTTTGCTTCTCCCAGCGTGATCATTGATGAGAGCAATTTGCAGTATGTGCTGCTTTATTCAGTGGGAACAAACTATACCTGTAACAGAGAAAAGTATTCCCCTGTCCCCTTTTACGAGATTGAACAATATGCTTCCAAATCTCTGCACACATGTACTGTCATTGATTCATGTTTCTGTGGGCAGCGCTGTCATTTGCATACAAACAACCGTGCTTCTTTCAGGCTTTGCTACCCCCTCAGGCAGCAACTGGGCTTCGTGTTCATGCTATGGAACATGGTCCCAATCTGTATCTGTCACTGTTACTTAATAAAAAAGCTCAACATTGCTTCTCTTGCAGGCTTCCCTAATACTTCAATTTTAATTTGTGTATTGCTTACTGATTTTTTTGTGTAGGCTGTGATAAAGAAATATTAAATATTCAGAGCAGCTCCCTAGCCAGTGATGTTAACACACTTCGCAAACTTTGAAGTTATGTTTCACAACACCCTTGCAGTCCTCTTTCTGCTGTGAGGGAAACTGAGACAACTAGAGGTGAGAATCCTGATGATGGAAGCAAATCTGCTGTGTCCCTCTTTGCTGCCAGCACAGGGTCACGGGGCTTTGTCCAGTGCAGTCTGGTTAACGTTGCTGGGTGCCAGGCCAGGGGCTGGCCTAAGTGACCAAGTGCATCAATCAAAAGATCAAGTAAGTCTAGTTGTAGGGATTTAAGGCAATACCATCCAAGACTATCTGCTCTGCAGCTCTGCCAAACATGACTGTCACTGCAGCAGAGACTGCAGGAAGCAACATATTCCTGTATGTCAGCCACTTTGGTGCAAAGCCTAGCATTTCACTATAAGCCTTTCTTTAGCTAAAACACTGGAATTTGCAATGAAATGGTTCAAGTGTGATATAATTTTTTTTTCTTGGCTTTGTGGTGAGGGTCTTCTCCTCTGAGAGATTTCTGCAAGACTTTATTCCTAAACGTCACTGAAATGGAAATGAAACGATTCATAGAACACTTAAATGTGCCCCTGCTATAGTGGTATGTGCAAATGATGTATATGTGCAGTTATCACTCCTGACCTCAATGATCAGTGTATTAAAAAGATGTTAATGTTCAAACTGAAGAGTTTTGTGCTGAAAGGGAGGATGTGAAGAATAATATTTTTGAGTACTGCCTGAGTTTCTAATGTTCCTGGATATTAGTAGATATAATTATACTTAAAGAGGGAGAGGTGAAACAGGCAGAGATACTGAGTGTTTTCCCACGGTCATATCGGCACGCTGATACAGTAAGATGTGAGCTCATGAATTCCTGACTCTCCAGCACACAGTGATTCATTCAAAGCCAATGTTTCTATTTTTTTGCAATAACCGCTGTGTTTTAGCTTGATTTGTTAATTAGGTGTTTGGAGACTAATGATGTAGAAACAAGCACACAGAGGCGTGTTCCCACTTCATTCTTCAGATGTCTCTGAAAGACGACAGGCACTCTAGGAGTTAATTTCAAGACCTCTTGCACATGTCTTTGTCTCTTGACAGTTTTCTAATAGAAATCGTTCCCTTTTTAAAACGGGAATGTTTGATTAGGTGAGTTGTATGATTTTGTGAGTTCAGGGGATAGAGTATGCCTTTCACTGCCTGTAAAGGTCACTCATGTAACTAGGAATAGCTCTTTGTAAGCAATATTATCTGCAAACAATACAAGATTCATGGACATTTGCCTGAATGATTAGCTGTGTTCATACTGTATTCAATATTTCCATGGCCAAAGACCTTTAAAGTTGATATAGCCATATTTGATTTCATAAAAAAGGGAAAGAAACACCATAGCCTAACAATGAAGGCAGAAAACTGGGATTCAAGACACCTGCGTTCTTCTACCCACTCCCTCTTGACTAGTGCAGAGTCTGTACTTCGTCAGCATTGCCCCCATCACGCTGCGTCCCAGGACGTGCTAGCAGCCGTGTGTAGCCAGCCTTGCCTGCCCTCTTGTAAAACCTTCTGCCCTTTGGTAAAATCTTCTCCAGAAATGGGATGGGATGATTTCTACTTTGGAGGGACGTTACTTGTATTGCTCGGTATGAAGGACTGAGAATTATTTTGTCATTTATAGAATATTCAAAGATGACTAATGTGGTCAAAGATATTTATGACAGATATGCCATGGTTCATGAGCTTTAACTGGTCATCTTTATGCAGCAGCACCATTCTCTATACCTGTATCCTGTATATATACATACATAATAGAACACACATATTTTATATGCAGAAATCCTGAGTTTCTAGACAAGAAAACAGTTCTTAGTGTTGTGATAACTGTGCCTCATACCTCATCTTCTTGAGAAGATGTGCAAACAGCTGTACAGCTTCTTTCCTGTATGCTGTCCCGTTTGGACAGATCAGAAACCTAGCAGATTATTCTGTAAATAGTTTTGCACATAGGTTTAAGTAACAACAGAAAGCAAAGTACTTGCCTAAAGTTAACAAAACAACAATAAATTTAATATACAGATTGGAAATGCAGGTACATCCTGAGACTTGAGGAAGCAAGCAGAATTTCTGTATTTTCACTTCTCTCACCAGCTGCATAATTACAGCTCTACTGCTAAGGGCATAAAGGTGATTTGTGCCAGGCAGTTGGCACAGGCTCCAATGACCCTGCAGGTTTCTCAGGCAGCCAGAGCAACTAGCTCTCAGCACTCAGTTCAGGGGCCAAGCAGATCATCAGTGTTGAATCATGTCCCCTTACTAATCACTAATGAGCCCCTTACAAAATTCCTCAGATGTGGGGAAATCCATGGGTTCCAAAATAATCTCGGCCTAATGACTGGCTGCAACAACATACCGTCCATTCTGCCTCTTAGTCAATCCGTGTTTTTAACAATGACTAAAGCACTCACGGAGGAGTACTGGATAACCTCATCTAATTCAAAAATAAAACATTTGTACCACCGAAGCACTGAAATCCAATAAATTCATACATTACTTCCCAGGCATAGCGCTGTAAAAACCCTAAGTGGAAATCTGAACTCTGTCACCCCTTCCCTTCTTAAAAATAAAATAGACAGACACATGGAAAGAACCAATAACAGTTTGGGAAGGTAGGAGGTCTGTGTAATAAAACTGGCACTTGCTGCCTCAGAGATGGATCTGTAACGCAGAGAAACGTAATAGCGTTTTTATAGAGCTGGAGCAGCTTGCGGACGTGTAGCACATCCACAGAGCTTTCTGTTCAGAGGCAGAAGCCAAAACCTGCCCCAGTCATTAGAGCAACCATCCTGGACTGAAAGGGMTGTTTAATTCACTCTCTGAGCAGCAGAGCCCATAAAGGAACCTGTTTGGGAATGGCTTGCTCTAAAAGCTGCTGTCGCCAGGCTGCCAACACAACCATTTTATTACGGAGCAGAGAGGAGGAGAAAGGGTCAGCCTCCAAAAGCACGTGCTTGTGCTCTCCAGTGGGATTGGTCCAGGGAGCCCACACTGGCCTCTTGAGCCTTGTCCGAACTTCAGTCTGAGCTTTTCTCTAACGTGTTAGGGAGATGTTTTGGAGAATGATTTAATTAGATAAGCAACCTCAGCCACACTGTGGTACAGACCTGAGGGCTACTTGGTGGGGAAGATACCAGGTCAGGTCCGTCCCTATGAAGATGTAGCAGTGCCCTAGTAAGCAGGCATGTCCTGCAGAGTAACAAGGGCCATATTTTGAGTCCCTTTAGCCAAAATGGATAGCAAATGATCCTGTTTTACTTCACACGCTTGGAAGAGGGAGACATGAATGAGGAGATGAAAATTCAAGCTTTAGTAGCAAGGTGCACATGCCATCTCCTTAGGACCTTTATTTACTTAGACCTGTCCATGGTCATGGTAGGTGATTTGGACTTCTGTGTCATTGGGGAAGTTAACAGCTAATTAAAAATTCTTCAGTTAGACTAATACCGGATGTTTATTTTCACAAAATGCAATTTAAACATCTGTCCAATTGTCTTAGCAAAATCTAGTTTGATAATGCAAAGTCCTACTGGTCTTCAGTTTGAGAAAATATACTCAACAAAGTTTTGATTTTGGATCAAGTTTAGGTTAATATTTAAATTAATTTTTTATCAGATTGGCAGAAATTTACTGTAACTCCAGAAGCACTCTTCTACCTCATAAACACAAGTAGTGTCTTTTTATATATAGCAGCAGCCTATGAAGATGGATGACAGCTCTCAGTTTGATTGTCAGTTATGTGTTTATACTCTGATAGATATTTTTTTCATGGTGATTTACTCTTCTTCATAAATAGATGTAGCARTTAGAATATCATATATTACACTGGCTTTTTTTCTGATGATTTTGTAGTTGGAGTGTCTCTCAGACACCTGTTCCACAGTAGAGCTAGAGTTAGAGTTAACTCTCCATCACACCAACCTGTTTCTTTAATCTTTTTTCTCCTGAATTACTTTAATCTCCTGTCATTGAGGAACTTCCACTGTTTGAATARGGCATATTGCCTATCCCCACTCAATTTCTGTCATTTTAGCTGTCAACTGATAGTTACGTCCTTACAGATACCAGCAGCAAACTTGCTATCTTTTAATGGACAGCAAAATCCCTCCTTCTTGACTCAAAAACCAGATACTCTGCCACGTCCCTTTGATACTCCRAGGAATAATTTTTCAATAAATGCAAATGCCATCAATTCAAGTAATGGCCAGAGAAGGAAGAGGAGTACAGAAAATTAAGCACCCAGGAATACTGGCCATGGCTGCAAACCCTCTCATCAGTCTCTTGAAAACAGCTTCCCGTGCTTGGCATTTTAAAGTATATAATACAGTCAGGTCAAAAGTTCCCACCTGGAGAAAGAAGTCCAAGAGCAGACAAACTAGTGGTTCCTGAAGTCCCATCCCCTTCATCTCCAACACTATGAGTGCTGTGCTGCTAGCATTTTAATGTGGTGCTCYCAGAGAAGGATCGTACACCTCGTGGTGAGCTGGTAGTTTTTAAAAGAGAGAAGGATACGAGTTTCAGATTGCTTCCCACCATCTGGACTCCAGAAATGCTAAGCTAAGGCTGGGCAAGGACACAGGGCTGCAAAGCACCTCTGATGAGTAACAGCTGGGCTGCAGTGTCCCCTCTTCACGTGGTGTGAAAGTGATACCTGCATCCTCACAACACCAGCCTGCTGTGTGAGCAGCAGTGTGCTGAAGAAGCAGCAGCCTGTCCAGAGAAGGCTCAAAGTCTGATCAAGCAGCAGTGAATATAATGTTTCATTGGTGCATCTGCAAAACAAGGAAACATTTGTAGCTTTGGTCACTATATACAGAGCTATTTGAAAGTTTTAGGAGGTRAACCATGTTGTTCTTTAGCTATAACACAATCTTTCGGGTTCCTCTAARCAGGAAAATGTGGCATGTGTGTAGGTGTGTGTACATATGCACTCACATGGGTGTACCACTTTTCTGGTGGCATACCACCAACTTCCCTTGGTTGGCGGAGAACGCACATACTCATTTCAAAGAACTGCAGTAATTTAGTTTTCATTTTTTTTTTGTTTCCATTTCAAGTTTATTACAAGAAAAAGAGCCCATAAGCTTTATTTGTTTCAAAGGCAAGATCTGGAGTGCTTGCTCCTAAGCCCAGAAGCTGGCTGTGTTAAACAGAACTCTTATATAAGTGCCCGTGATGCCTCTCTGGCTCACCAGTACCTTTGGACACAGGAGAGCCTTTGTCCTTGTGTTCACTGTCATTCCCCCCAGTTTTGCAATTCTGCTGCAAATTTTGCATTCATATACTCAAAACCACAGCTGTGTAATTACATGAAAAGKCTTGTTTGTCTTGATTAATAGAAAATTATATAAGCATATGGAAAGATTATCTTCTTGCAGGGGAGTTGTTTGTTCTTGATAGAAGAGAGGATTAAATTGGGATATAGGCAGTTAAACTTTGGTCTTTTTTTAAGATATAGCTGGAACTGAGGTCCTAGATCAACAGGATCTGCTATGCAAGTCCTTTTTAGTTGGTGCAAATGGGCTCRGATGGGTTAGGAGCAAAACTGAATATTTATAAACCCAAGATTTAATGAAAACAGAATAGGTCTCTTGGGAATGTGAGGAAGAAGAATAAAGAAACCTTCTGCTTAACCTTCATCTGCAGCACATGGGGCAGAAAAAAAAATGAGACAGGACTACAGTCCCAATGCTGTGATTAACATTGGTGTTGAAAGGGGAACAGATTTCTCTGAATTGCGTGGCTAATCACGGGCTGTAACCTGTTTGGCAAGTATTTTCCACTTTAAACTCTCCTGGCTGGCAACCAAAAATATTAATTTGGGGACAAGTTGCATTGTGTAGCTTTGACATATCTCTTCTCATATTGTCTTTGTAATAGTTTCAGCACGTTGTGGTAATTTTCTGTGAACTGGCTATTGTTCCTTTGGAGGACTGATTGCTCAAATAGTCATTATTCCTTTCTTTTCTTTTTTGTGGGGAAAGGGCAAGGAGTAAGGAAGAGGAAGAGCAAAAAAAAAAAAAAAAAAAAAACAGAAAAGAAAAGCAAAATTTTATTCTTAAGGTAACAAAGGCTATATCTAGATCTCCAGGATTTACAACAAAGAATACATTTCAAGTCAATTTTAATTTCTAGGAATCAACCTGTTGGTTAAATCCCTAATCAAAAGTACTTCTTTAAAGATTTGTTCTGTGCTTCAACCCTCGCCATACAAAAGCAATGCTGAAGCAACGTACTAGGACTCCGTTTTTAAGCACAGCTCACTGCGTGCTTAGGTTTTGGGAAAAAGATTTTTCCATGAACAGCAGATCTTATGAAGTCTAGTTTCCTGCAGATCTGGTTTTCTGTCTCGTCACTTCTATAACCCCTGGCTTCCTTCAGCTCTCTCAAGAAATCCCTTCCAGATGGGAAGGAAGGTGGCAAGCAGGGGTGTATGTGGATGCCAGTGAGCCAGCTGCTTGCTGGGTTGTGTCTCAGCTCAGTTTTCTCATCTCCTCAGAGCAAGTTCCTTTGGGTGCCCCCCCCCCGCCTCTCTGCCCCAGACTTGTAGGAACTAAATTTTCTAAGACCTCAATCCCTTCTCCAAATTTGGGTGAGAATAGCTGATGGATTGAAGTGTTATCAGGGAGATGGAGTGTTGGGAAAAAGATGGTCCAGACAGGCTGAGATACAGGTCTGTTTCCCTAGGAAACTAAACTAAAAAAATCCAATTGGGCAAACATATTTACAATGTTTTGTAACTCTTTTGTAGTCCCTATGTACATCATGGTGTCGAGTAAAAGGTGCTGGTGCTCATACGTRAGCTTTTGACTCTGCTGACAATTCTGTTTCCTTTGGCCTCTCACTGAATTTTTTATTTCAGGTCCATCTCTGGTAAAATGGAGAAAGTGGGCATCTTCTCTGCTGGCTATCAGGCACTTTGGGTTAACTATAGACACGTGGCGAGAACTGTGCAACAGGGCCCCCGACTTGGCTGAGGCATTTGTGTTTCTGGAACACAAACAACCAATAACTTGCAGTTTGTAGTAATCTCAGTGTGTATCTATTTACATAGCTGTTTAGTCCGTAAATGTTTCTCACGAAGTCTCTTTCCAAAGTATGTTGACTACATAATGCAATTGCTATGCATTTCTCCAGCTTTGGGGTTCCTTTCCGGAGCAAATTTAAGCTCGCAAATCCAAGCTAATCAGCAGTCCTGACAGTATTTGGAACTCTGAAAATGAGCATTAGATTTTTTGAAATTGTTCCCATTTCTAACTGGCAACCAAAGGAAAGCTCTTCATATARAGAAAATGAACAAAATGTATGGTTAAGTGATGGTCGTGACTTGTGCTTTGCCAAGCAGAGACAGGTCAAATGATTTAGCTGGAAAGCAAAACCTAGCTCCAATTGGCAACAGGCTTGCCACAGCGATCCCCACCTCCTTGTCTTCACTGTCACTCCAAGTATGTCCTTGGAGCACCTTACAACGCAGAATGGGGTCGTGCTGGGTGGCCAGTCCATTCTTCAGGGAGAGGTGAGTGAATTGCCACTCTGCATCCCTTGGCAGGGATGAGAGGGGATGGCCGTTGGGAGGGAAGAGAGAGCCTGGGGTGCTGGGGCTGTGGGGTGCTACCTTGAACTAGCTTCTGCCTGCCTCATTTTCCCTTGCAACAAAAACAGCATCTTCAAAGCCAGCCAGYGAGGATATCTGACTGGGGAGGAGGAGAATGGGCTGAATATGTGGCTGGAGAGAAGGATATCCAGCACAAGGGTGCATGGGCTAAGGGAKCCTGAGCTGAGGGTGCAGGGGCAGAAAGGTGCCTAGGCAGGAGGTGCCCGGGGAGGAGAGTGCCCCGGCAGGAGGGATGCATGGAGAGGAAGGAGAGCGTCTGGGCTGAGGGCACACGAAGAGTAGGGTGCATGGGGAAGGGAGCACCTGGGGTGAGAGTGCACTGGAGGAGGGTGCGCGGTAAGGAGGGTTCCAGGGCAGGAAGGTGCCCAGGAGGAGGGTGCACGAAGGGGAGGGCGCCTGGGAGGTGGGTGCTCGGGAAGGGAGGTGCCCGGGAGGAGGGTGCCCGGGAGGAGGGTGCCGGGCGCCCCAGCAGCGCAGGACAAGAGCAGGAGCAGCCGCCCGGGACGGCG